>NC_092707.1:225066344-225394840 GCF_047496885.1 Scyliorhinus torazame
TTAGTAAGTTTGCAGACGACACAAAGGTTGGTGGAATTGCGGATAGCGATGAGGACTGTCTGAGGATACAGCAGGATTTAGATTGTCTGGAGACTTGGGCGGAGAGATGGCAGATGGAGTTTAATCCAGACAAATGTGAGGTAATGCATTTTGGAAGGGCTAATGCAGGTAGGGAATATACAGTGAATGGTAGAACCCTCAAGAGTATTGAAAGTCAAAGAGATCTAGGAGTACAGGTCCACAGGTCATTGAAAGGGGCAACACAGGTGGAGAAGGTAGTCAAGAAGGCATACGGCATGCTTGCCTTCATTGGCCGGGGCATTGAGTATAAGAATTGGCAAGTCATGTTGCAGCTGTATAGAACCTTAGTTAGGCCACACTTGGAGTATAGTGTTCAATTCTGGTCGCCACACTACCAGAAGGATGTGGAGGCTTTAGAGAGGGTGCAGAAGAGATTTACCAGAATGTTGCCTGGTATGGAGGGCATAAGCTATGAGGAGCGATTGAATAAACTCGGTTTGTTCTCACTGGAACGAAGGAGGTTGAGGGGCGACCTGATAGAGGTATACAAAATTATGAGGGGCATAGACAGAGTGGATAGTCAGAGGCTTTTCCCCAGGGTAGAGGGGTCAATTACTAGGGGGCATAGGTTTAAGGTGAGAGGGGAAAAGTTTAGAGTAGATGTACGAGGCAAGTTTTTTACGCAGAGGGTAGTGGGTGCCTGGAACTCACTACCGGAGGAGGTAGTGGAAGCAGGGACGATAGGGACATTTAAGGGGCATCTTGACAAATATATAAATAGGATGGGAATAGAAGGATACGGACCCAGGAAGTGTAGAAGATTGTAGTTTAGTCGGGCAGTATGGTCGGCACGGGCTTGGAGGGCCGAAGGGCCTGTTCCTGTGCTGTACATTTCTTTGTTCTTTTGTTTGTTCTTTGTAATGTAGAGATAGGCCAGTCTCATCCTGGTGAGTTCACAGACAAAGGATTTCAGACCGCATGGCAAAGCAAAGGAAGAGGTGTGTCCAGCTACGGAGGGGAAAAGGATGCTGGGTAATAGGGGCCAGAGGAAGGGATTGGAAGTGAGCCAATTAGAGTGTATGGATAGGTCAGGAGGGGTATAGGATGACGTATGGGAATCGTGTATGTGAAACTTGATGCCATTTGTGTTATTAGTAGAGATCCCTTTGTCCTACATACTCACTTGATTCTAGAGGTGTACGAAGCAAGATGTGCTTTGTACTTGCTGTGAATTGAGAAAGACTTGCAAGTCAAATAAAATAACTAATGCTGTACCTGCAAATCCATCTCGACTTTTATTGAGGCCAGACTGACGGGTAAAGAAATTTGGGATTTGTCATTTGGTGCCGAAACCCGGGATTTCTCAAGACGGTTCTGAGCAACTGCGAAATCAGAATTAGACTGATTATGAACAGGAGGATGGGAAAAAGGGCCCCACAATGTACAGCTGGAAAATGACCGCACATTGATTTTTCCCCTCTTCTTATCATCTGATTAGTCTGGTCACTCACGGTTGGTACGGAAAGATTGTCTCGACGAAATCAAAGGTCAGTCTGGGGATTAGAAATTTAATTGATGGGATTTCAGATTGTTGATTCGGCTTGGGTTAGGTTTTGGGTTGATGTGACATCTAAAACGATGATTCAATTCCATGTATAAGTGTTTTTAAGACTGATGTGACTTCAACAGATGGAGGTTCAGTTAAGTAAGTGTTTTTAAGACTGATGGGACTTCAGCAGATGAAGGTTCAGTTCAATGAGTGTTTTTAAATCTGAAGATGATTCAATTCCATGTGTGAGTGTTTTAAATCTATAGTTGATTAAGCTAAAATTGTACCCTTGGACTGTAGTGGCGGAAAACGCAGTTCTGAGGACTAGTTGAGATTATGGGGAATTCCTTGGATAGCACAAATGATCCAGGCATGTCATTGCAAATATTATGCGATATGTATCCGGATAAAGCAAAAGATTTCAGGAAAATGTCAGCAACGTTAAGGAGTAAAATGGGTGATGAATGGCCACTAGGGGGCACCAAAGACCTAGAGATTATTAAGAAAATTCAGGGACACATCTGGAAAAAGAGTCAAAGTATGAAAGCAAAAGAATTAATTGGATTATGGAGACAATATTGTCAAGAGGAAAGAGATAAGATTATGTTATCAAGTTGGCAGGACAATGCCCTTAAAATGGGAATTCCAATTAGTGAACAGGGTAACCAAAAAACATTACAGGTCTTGAAAAAGGAATGTGCATTCAAAAAACGCGCAAGTAAAGACAGGAAAGGCTCGGGTCAAACAAAAGATGGGCTACGTAGTTCAATGGCTGGCCTTGAATTGACAGAAAATGATCAATTCAATGATTTGAAAATGTCAGCAAAAGTTCCGACTGCACCTGTAGCATTGTCTGCACTAATTCCAGAACCACCAGAGTATAATAATTTATATCCAGTCACTGCTCCCCAGATTCCAATCAAGCCAGTAACTCCAGCCCTTTTGGTTGATAGCGTGGGTCCCGATTTACCATCTTCACGATCAGTAGGGGAAGAGGAGCTCTGTTCCACAAGCCCAGTTAACTCTAGGACCCGATCTCGGACAGCGAGAGAAGGGCTTGATCCTAACCAGAAACAATTAAGCATACCACCTAAATCCCTTCAGACCAAGGGGAAACCGCAAATTTTGAGAACAAAGGGAGATGCCAGGGATGATTTTGAAGAGAAAGAACTCCCTTTAGTGACAGGGAGGGACGTCAAAGTCTTGGAAGAACCAGAGGAAACAGCTAGAGTGCCCCCTGGTGAGACTCGGAGACAGTTGCCGATTAGGAAGATACCAAACCCTGACGCGGTGACTGCCGGGGCGCAGCCCACGATAGACGTTTACTTCCCATGGACACCCAGTGAAATGATGGCTATTATGGCTACAATCCCAGATAGAAAAAAATCTCCTGCTGCTTTCGTGGATTCCCTGAGAACTACCATCTCAATTTATCACGCTGATTCTAGGGACCTCTGGGCCCTAGTCCAGCAGGTTTTAACCCCAGCAGAGTACCGCAATTATCTTAATCACTTGAATTATGCTAGCCACGCCACACTTCAGCAAGCCCATGCGTTGGACGACGATAGACGGACACAAACCCTGAATGCGTTGAATAGCACATTTCAAAAGCTCATAAATATTTCTGCTATCTTAGACCTAAAACCTAAGAAGATTGAAGAGCCAGAGGAATTTCTTGAACGTTTTAATGAAATCTACCGTGGGCAGTCAGGCGACTTGCTATATCAAAATGGTCAGAATTCCCCTCAATATTGTGCTATGTTAATGCATTGCCTACCACCTTCTGTGGCTACTGCTGTGAAATGTAATAACATGAGTTGGACAGAGAACGACCCTTCCCAGATGGCAAGGGCAGTCAGATTTTATTGGAAGAAGGGTGTAGGCCAGGAAGGAGGCTCAGTTACAAAGGTTAAGACTGAGTATGTAATGAAAAAGGATGATCTGCGAGCCCAACAAGCGGCAGAAATGGTAGCTTACCAGTTGGAGCCCCAATATTGTGACTTTGGGTGGGTGGATCAGCGAGGGGGAGGATATCAAACCCACCCAAAGGGACCCTCAGCTCCTTTTTATGGCCCACCGTATGCACCAACAGCTTTACAACTGCTGCCCCCTCTGAGGGGCCATTGGTCTACTGGGAGAAGAGGACGGGGCAGATATAGAGGGAGCAATGCATGTTTTAATTGCGGCCGTGCAGATCACTGGCAACAGGAATGCCCATTTAAAAGACAGGCAGCAGAAGGAGATTATCCAACCCAAAGGGGGGGGGGGGGGTACCCACCAAGGGGAGGACAGACGAGATACACTGACTTCTCCCAGGCAAACCCTTTCCCAACACAGGATTGACTAGCTAATTTAGTCATAAGGACTCTCCAATCAGACAGGGAACCTATTATTTCTCTGCAGATAGGAGATCAACATCACTCATTTGTAATCGACACTGGAGCAGCCATGTCTTCTGTGCAATCAGAACTTCGACTACCATTATCCGACCACATGCAGCAATTGTCGGGGTTCCAAGGACAGGTATGTGAGTATCCTATTTCTGAACCTGTGACAGTCACTTACGAGAATAAGTCTGCAGATCATCAGTTTGTAGTGACTACTGGATTGGACTGTAACTTGTTGGCCCGAGATTTACTGTGTATCTTCCAGCTACAGCTAGAGTGCGGAGACGAGGGGGTAACGGTTAAATCATGGAGGATGAGACAACAGTGCTATATTTCTATCACCCCCCCAGTGGTGGACGTTAGACATTGAACATTCACTGCATCACGTTACCCTGGCCTTTGACAGAACCGGACAAAACAAGGAGTTGGAGGACAAATACCGGCCATTAATTGGGACCGAATGGCCAGTCAAGGTTACAGCCACAGTCACGGGAAAAGAAGGTACAGCCGATCTTGTTACAATATCACCACATTTATGGCCACAGTCAGTTTCGGTAAGCCCTCATATTACACGTCAGGTCCACGACCAGTACCGTGCCAGGGATCTGGGGCCTATGGTAAGGAGGGCAGTGGATCATTCTGATCCAACAGAGTACGCACTTCAAGTCACGCCGGACGGCACTGCCATAAAATATTTTGAGGTCCCTGAAACGATTAACACTCGACTGCAGCATCACCGGGGACATGATGTTTTGGAATATGTCAATCCACAGGTCTGGGCGGAATACCCATCACAAGTGGGAAAGACAAATGTTACACCTATTAAGGTAACGATTAAGGATCATGTAACGCTACCTTCCATTCGGCAATACCCCCTGAAATCCCAAGCTGCTCCGTCTATAGACAAATTAATTCAAGAGCTGTTGACACAGGGTATTTTGGTCCCTTGCCAATCAGAATGTAACACCCCCATACGTGCTGTGCCTAAACCAGCCAAACCAGACCAGTACCGATTGGTGCAGGATTTACGTTCAATCAATGCCATTGTACAGCCGTTACATGCTCTCGTCCCTAACCCTGCCCACATACTGGCTCAAATTCCAGCTCAAGCCCGGGTCTTCGCCATAATTGACCTTCAGCACGCCTTCTTTGCCCTCCCACTTGCAACTGAAAGCCAATATTTGTTTGCCTTCACTTACAATGGACAGCAGTATACCTGGACCCGACTGCCACAGGGGTTCGTCAACTCACCTACACTCTTCTCCAGATGTCTGCAGACCCAACTCCAGGCCTTGACATTGGAGCATGGTTCCACTCTAGTGCAGTATGTAGATGACATATTGGTAGCAAGTCCTGACGAGCCCAGTAATAGGGATGATGTGATCCAATTATCAAACCACCTATCCTCGTTGGGTTATGTTGTCTCACAATCAAAGGTCTTGGTGGCTCAGAGAAAGGTTAAGTTCTTAGGAGTTTTACTTACAGCCACAGAAAGAAGTCTCGAACCCAGTAGGATTGAACCAATATGCCAATTCCCCGCCCCTACAATAGCCAAGGAGGTCCGTCATTGGCTGGGTATGGTGAATTATTGTCGGCAGTGGATACCAAACATCGCTGTCTATACAAAGCTGCTGACGCCTTACACTAGTGAAGGGGGGAACTTTACTCTCACCACCGAGGCACTCGAGGCCTTCCGTTGCCTGAAGCAGGCCTTGTTACAAGCACCGGCCCTCGGGAGGCCCTTGTACAACCGACCATTCCAGATATACTGTACTGTTCTGGAAAGATGTTCAACAGCGGTACTCACCCAGCAACATGAGTACAAGCACCGGCCCGTAGCATATTACTCTTCCAAACTCGACCCAGTGGCGTTGGGCCACCCTATTTGCACCCAGATCTTGGCAGCGATATACAGTAGTTTGCAAGCTGCTGCCAATATCACTCTCCAACAGGATATTACGGTATATAGCTCCCACTCGGTAATCGCACTATTGGGGCAACTTCAAACTCAACATCTTACCGCAGCTCGTCAGAATAGGTATGAGATATACCTTTTGAACAATCCACGTCTGACATTTAAATACTGTACCACTATCAATCCAGCCTGTTTTCTTAGCGGTCCCCCTGTCCATGAGGACGCACCTGGTCACGACTGTTTAGCCTTGATTCAGGAAACTACCACAATAAGGGACGATCTGAGTGATATTCCGTTAGAACAACCTGACATGATTATGTATGTTGATGGCAGTGCATTAGTAAGCCCCACTGGCCGGAGATTGTCCGGTTATGCAATCGTAGAACAGGATGGTCTGATTCTAGAAGCGGCAGCTTTCCAGACCCCTTATTCAGCCCAACAAGCCGAACTTTTTGCCCTCACCCGTGCATGTATACTTGGGGTAGATCGTCGGGTAAATATTTACACTGACTCCCGATACGCTTTCGGGGTAGTTCATGACTTCGGACAACTCTGGAAGAATAGGGGATTCCTTACCTCGGCAGGCACGGAAATATCCCACCGGGGTTTAGTTAATGACCTACTGCAGGCCCTCCTTATGCCCGCGCAGATTTCCCTTATTAAATGCGCTGCCCACACAAATGGTAAGATCCCAGTTGACGTTGGTAATGAACAAGCAGATTGTGCAGCGCGGACAGCCGCGCAAATTCAGCAAGTGATGGTGCCTAAAATGTTAAGTCAGACTAAACGATCTACTATAAATATGTCTGCTTCTGACAAGTCAATGCCAACCATCCAAGACGTCATAAGGTTACAGGAGGACGCTCCTGAGAATGATAAACAAATGTGGAAACGGTTAGGTTGTACATATGATTCTGTTTCCTCTCTATGGACCACGCCAGCACATCAGACTTGTATGTCTGATGTACTGGCTTTATGGGTCATCGAATGTGTACACTTTGCAACTCATTGTGGGGCTCGGGGGACTAGTGATTTGTTGCTGGACACTTGGTGGCACCCTAAAATGCAGGGGTTGGCCCAGAGTATCAGTAATCGGTGTTTGATTTGTCAGCAATATAACACCGGAAAAGGTATCCCTTGTGGGATGGGGCAAACCCCGTTGCCCAGTGGTCCCTTTGAGACGCTCCAAATGGATTACATTGAGTTGGAAAGGTGTCAATGTTATAAATATGTTTTGGTCATTGTGGATGTGTCCAGCAGGTGGGTCGAGGCGTATCCGACTAGCGATAATAAAGCTGCTACTGTGGTTAAAGTTTTGATGCGGGAAATCATTCCCCGGTACGGTATACCAGCTCAGTTAAGTTCTGATAATGGGCCTCATTTTATTGGACAAATTAACAAGGAGTTTTGCTCCCAGTTGGGCATACGCCAGCAGTTACACTGTGCTTATAGACCGCAGGCGGCCGGGTTGGTTGAGAGACACAATCAGACCCTCAAAACTAAATTGGCTAAATTAAGAGCAGACACGGGACTGACATGGCTTAAGTTGCTCCCCGTTGCCCTCTTCCAGCTGCGGGTTACACCTGCGGGACCAGCCTGGCTCTCTCCTGCCGAGATTCTTTATGGCAGGCCTCTTAGAACTCCCTAGGGCCTGCATGCTTCCAGACTGGTTCAGTTTCACCATATGACTGAAGAGATGACCACCTATGTTCTAGCCCTCACGCAGGTACTCAAGGAGCTCCATGGGCCAGGTCCGCGCGGCTCACCAGCCATTGCCCCCAGTACCTAGCTCACTTTCAGTCCAGCCCGGCAGTTATGTCATGGTCAAAAATTGGACCAGGAAGGGGTCGGAGCCGCGATGGGACGGGCCCGTCCAAGTTCTCCTTACCACCCCCCACAGCAGTTAAAGTGGAGAGGCGAAGTGCTTGGGTCCACCTCCATCACTGTAAATTGGGTCCATCTCCACTACTGTAAAAGGTCGGTTACTAACCTGCCTCCCTTCCCCAGCGCTATTTTACAGGTGTGGAGCATGATGGGGTGGCTACGCACCGCCTGTGTGATCTACAGCCTCACCTCACTTGGAGTGTTATTGGCGACGGACATGGAAAAGGGGAATATTATCTACATTTGTAACCCCAACCAATCTACAAGGATATTTCATTTATGCAAAGGTGATGTTCTTCGCTGCCCCCATATACGAGGACATGGTATCGACTCATGGAAGATCGTCAAAGTTAAGGAAAATGTAGGACTCATGAAGCAATTCCACCGGTCCCGGCGATGGGAAGGGAACATTATATGGACATTGCCTTGTTTTTGGAGTACATGTAAATTTGATTTTGGATGTGTTAAGATTGGTGCGATAAAGGTAACATCAGACCGTCAGGAGAGCGTAGGAAGAGGCTGTGAGAGAGAGAGGGGGACTAGAGAGAGGACGGGGCATGTGAGAAGGGAAGTACAGCTAGAACGTAGGTTATCAGGAGATACACTTGTGGTAGTATGTATTAGGGGTCATGTGGGACTGTGAAGCCGTGATGCTATTGGCTGACAGATCCCGGGTCCTGGTTGACTGTTGACTCCTGGCTCCGCCCTGAAGGAGGAGTATAAGAACCCGAGCTTCTCCCCGCCGCTCCATTCTGTTGCTGAACTGCTGGGGACAAGTCTCGCTTAATAAAGCCTCAATCGACTTCATCTCTACTCGTCTCTCTCGTAAGTCATTGTGCGCCACAATTTATTAAGCGAGCTTAAAGGACTATGAAGCTCCGGATCGCCCCGGAATGCCTGCGGATCAGCCCCCACCATGCGAACTCGGCAACAATTTTTAAACACTGGCAAGCTTGTTTTGAAGGCTACCTCCGAACAGCCCCCGGCCGGATCACAGAAGACCAGAAAATGCAGGTCCTGCATTCGAGGGTAAGCCGGGAAATTTACCCTCTCATAGAAGACGCAGAGGATTTCCCGACGGCGCTCGCAGCACTGAAGAGCATTTAAGTTCGCCCCGTGAACCAGGTCTACGCACGCTACCAACTCGCAACGAGACGGCAAAGTCCCGGAGAATCGTTAGAGGAATTCTACGCCGCACTGCTAATTTTGGGACGGGGCTGCAGCTGCCCGCCGGTGAACGCGATCGAACACACGGACATGCTAATTCGCGATGCTTTTGTGGCAGGTATGAACTCTCCCCAAATCCGCCAAAGACTTTTAGAAAAAGAGTCGCTAGGACTCTCAGAGGCACGGGCCATTGCAGCTTCCCTAGATGTGGCCTCGCAAAATGCCCGCGCCTACGGCCCCGACCGCGCGGCAGCCCCTTGGGCTCCGTGGACCCCCGTCGCGACAAACCACCACCCCCCCTCCCTCACAGGCTTGCGCGGTTAAAGCGCCAGATCATCCCGGGGGGGCCCGCTGCTATTTCTGCGGGCAAGCGAAACACCCCCGGCAGCGCTGCCCGGCCCGCGCAGCTATTTGCAAAAGCTGCGGCAAGAAGGGCCATTACGCGGCTGTGTGCCGGTCCCGGGGGGTCGCCGCAATCCCCGGAGAAGAATGAGCCCAACGCATCCCAAACGCTCCCCAACCCGCGGGCGCCGCCATTTTGGGTCCTGGCCACCACGAGGGGAGGATGGGCGCCGCCATCTTGTGACTCCCCAGCCACGTGCGATTCATGGGGGTGGCCATTTTGTCCACCCCCGACCACGTGCAATCCATGGGGGCGGCCATTTTGTCCACCCCGACCGCGTGCGATTCATGGACGCCGCCATCTTGGATGACAACAAAGGACCCCAGCATCGACGGCTCCACGGGGTCCAAAGAAGACGCCGAGACACTACGACCATGACTGGCTTCGGTGATCTGGACCAATCACGGCCCCGGACGCTCCAGACTACGACAACAACGGTGCTGATCAACGGACACGAGACATCATGCCTGATCGACTCCGGGAGCACCAAGAGTTTCATTCACCCCGACACGGTAAGACGCTGTTTTCTGACCATCCATCCAAGTATGCAAAAGATTTCCCTAGCTGCAGGATCCCACTCCGTAGAGATCAAAGAGTTCTGCATCGCGAACCTAACGGTGCAAGGGAGGGAGTTTAAGAACTACAGGCTCTACATCCTTCCCCAACTCTGCGCGCCCACATTACTGGGATTAGATTTCCAGTGTAACCTGCAGAGCCTAACATTTCAATTCGGCGGCCCAATACCCCCACTCACTATCTGCGGCCTCGCAACTCTCAAGGTTGAACCGCCGTCCTTGTTTGCAAACCTCACCCCGGATTGCAAACCCGTCGCCACTAGGAGCAGACGGTACAGCGCCCAGGACCGGATATTTATTCGGTCTGAAGTCCAGCGGTTGCTGAAGGAAGGCATAATCCAGGCCAGCAATAGACCCTGGAGAGCCCAGGTGGTAGTAGTAAAGACCGGGGAAAAGCAAAGGGTGGTCATAGACTACAGCCAGACCATCAACAGGTACACACAGCTAGATGCGTACCCTCTTCCCCGCATATCCGACATGGTAAATCGGATTGCCCAGTATAAGGTTTTCTCCACCGTAGACCTCAAGTCCGCCTACCACCAGCTCCCCATCCGCCCAGGTGACCGCAAGTACACAGCCTTCGAGGCAGACGGGCGTCTATACCACTTCCTAAGGGTCCCATTTGGTGTCACGAACGGGGTCTCGGTCTTCCAACGAGAGATGGACCGAATGGTTGACCAGCACGGGTTGCAGGCCACGTTCCCGTATCTCGACAACGTAACCATCTGCGGCCACGATCAGCAGGACCACGACGCCAACCTCCAAAAATTCCTCCAGACCGCTAACGCCTTGAACCTCACATACAACGAGGAAAAGTGCGTTTTTAGCACAAACCGGTTGGCCATCCTGGGATACGTAGTGCGCAATGGGATAATAGGCCCCGACCCCGAACGTATGCGCCCCGTCATGGAATTTCCCCTCCCCCACCGCTCCAAAACCCTGAAACGTTGCCTGGTTTTTTTTTCATATTACGCCCAGTGGGTCCCCCAGTATACAGACAAGGCCCGCCCGCTAATACAGACCACTACCTTCCCCCTGTCGACAGAGGCTCGCCAGGCCTTCAGCCGCATCAAAGCGGATATCGCAAAGGCCACGATGCGCGCCATCGACGAGTCCCTCCCCTTCCAGGTCGAGAGCGACGCCTCCGACGTAGCTCTGGCGGCCACCCTTAACCAAGCGGGCAGACCCGTGGCCTTTTTCTCCCAAACCCTCCACGCCTCAGAAATCCGCCACTCCTCAGTGGAAAAGGAAGCCCAAGCCATAGTGGAAGCTGTGTGACATTGGAGGCATTACCTGGCCGGCAGGAGATTCACTTCAGTAGCCTTCATGTTCGATAATGCACAGCGGGGCAAAATTAAAAATGACAAGATCTTAAGGAGGAGGATTGAGCTCTCCACCTTCAACTACGAGATCTTGTACCGTCCCGGAAAGCTGAACGAGCCGTCCGATGCCCTATCCCGCGGCACATGTGCCAACGCACAAACAGACCGTCTCCAAGCCCTCCACGAGGACCTCTGCCACCCGGGGGTCACTCGGTTCTACCATTTTATAAAGTCCCGCAACCTCCCCTACTCTGCCCGTACAGTCACCAGGAACTGCCACATCTGCGCGGAGTGCAAACCGCACTTTTTCAGGCCGGATAGAGCGCACCTGATCAAGGCTTCCCGCCCCTTTGAACGCCTCAGTCTGGATTTCAAAGGGCCCCTCCCCTCCACCGACCGCAACACATACTTCCTGAACGTGGTGGACGAGTACTCCCGTTTCCCCTTCGCCATCCCCTGCCCCGACATGACAGCGGCCACAGTCATTAAAGCCCTTGGCACCATATTCACTCTGTTCGGTTGCCCCGCATATATCCATAGCGACAGGGGGTCCTCCTTCATGAGTGACGAGCTGCGCCAGTTCCTGCTCAGCAAGGGCATAGCCTCGAGCAGGACGACCAGCTACAACCCCCGGGGGAACGGGCAAGTAGAGAGGGAGAACGGCACGGTCTGGAAGACCGTCCTACTGGCCCTACGGTCCAGGGATCTCCCAGTTTCCCGGTGGCAGGAGGTCCTCCCGGACGCTCTCCACTCCATCCGGTCGCTGCTGTGTACCGCCACTAACCAAACGCCTCATGAGCACCTCCTTGTCTTCCCCAGGAAGTCCTCCTCCGGAACGTCGCTGCCGACCTGGCTGGCGGCCCCAGGACCCATCTTGCTCCGGAAATATGTGCGGGCGCACAAGTCGGACCCGTTGGTCGAGAGGGTTCACCTCCTCCACGCGAACCCGCAGTACGCCTACGTGGCGTACCCCGACGGCCGACAGGACACGGTCTCCCTGCGAGACCTGGCGCCCGCCGGCAACACACACACCCCCCCGACACCGATCATCCCCTCCCTGCCACCGGTGCACCCCGCGACCGCCCCCTTCCCGGGAGGATCGGTCCTCCTCCCGTGTCCGCCCAGGAGTGAAACAGGAACAAACACCAAAACGCTCCCGGAGACGACAACGCCTGAACAAGCACCTGCACCACCACCGGGGCTGAGGCGATCGACGAGGAAGACCAGACCGCCCGCTCGACTCGTGGCATCGGCGTGACATTAGGAATGTTGTTGGACTGTAACAACATTTTTTTCTCTTACTAATATTGTAAATAGTTTCACAAACCTTGTACATAGCCCAGTGCAGGGCTAAAACTGTAATGACATGCCCGAAATGTTTTTCCTCCCAGGACCAGCCTTGTAAACCCCTACCACCATGCGAACCACCACCCCGCCGGGTTCATTTTTAACAAGGGGTGAATGTGGTAGTATGTATTAGGGGTCATGTGGGACTGTGAAGCCGTGATGCTATTGGCTGACAGATCCCGGGTCTTGGTTGGCTGTTGACTCCTGGCTCCGCCCTGAAGGCGGAGTATAAGAACCCGAGCTTCTCCCCGCCGCTCCATTCTGTTGCTGAACTGCTGGGGACAAGTCTCGCTTAATAAAGCCTCATCGACTTCATCTCTACTCGTCTCTCTCGTAAGTCATTGTGCGCTACAACACTTAATTTAGTTAAAGGCCAAACTGAGGAAAACCCGGGTAGTATGAATCTCTTCTACCAGATTTACCACCGCTTGTATGGCCACGGACGGGTTGTCTGCTACCCGAACCCTGCAGCGGTGTCTAGGTTATTTTCAGTTTCACCGCTTTGGGGAACTCCCCAAACGGTGGTTCATTGTCAGCATTCCGAGCCACCGCCCGAGCAAGTCACTCTTCCTTACGATCCGGGTTCAGCACCACCGGCTATTTGCCTTCCCCTTCCTTGGGATAATTCCCACTCACAGTATGATAGGCTGCAACGGTGGAGGGCATATATACCTAGCCACTTCACTCCCAATAGGGATTCCTGGTCGTACGAGAATTGTTTCAGCAGTGAAGGATACGGCTGTTTGCTGGTAGAGGTGGAAACGAATATAACATGTCTGTTCCCCACTTGTACGGACAGGAGGTGTCATATCACCCAGGCGTCTGGCCAGTGCGTTTGTTACAACACCACTTGCGTTCCATTGAACGCCGGCCTCCAGCTCCTTTGTGGCTGGGCGAATGTCTCTCATATCACTGTTGGGACTAGGGCTTTCCGCATTGCTAGGCGGCCCGAATGGGCGTTTCGAAGCTGGATAAACTGGGCTACTGGGGGATCCTTACGCAACCGATATACTGATTGTGATGCTAGCCTGCACACGGAGCAAGGATAATACTTTTTATTTAATGGCACAGTGACCAATGTTTTGTCACCCCCATTTCCCCGCCAAATTGCTATTGGGACTCTAGTCCCTATCACAGTCCCCTGCCCTTCGGCGTGGATGCTGCATAATCAGTTAGCATGCCGGGCAGTCTCTGCTGAATTTTGCGAGAACTGGAAAAAACCTCAGGTTCTCGCACCCAACCAGGGCCACTCAGCCGGGTGGGGGATTCTGAGCGTCTTGACACTGGGAGGTGTGGGGGGTTCCTTGGCTGTCAGCAATAGGAATTATTTTATTTGTGGCCTTACCGTCTTGGGAAATGAAACCTTGGGAGCCCTCGGGGCAATAACCAAGGAATTGTCTCAGCTGCGGTTGTTTGCAATGCAGAACCGGTATGCTCTTGACTATCTTCTGGCCCGTGAGGGTGGGGTATGCGCCATAGTACAGGGCTAGTGTATCATGGGAATTCAGGACTTGACCGCTAACATCACTAAATTTATGGATCACATACGGGATCACCTGGACGGAATGCAGGATCCTGGCTCTTGGGGTAACTGGGGATTTGGAGGTTGGAAGGACTGGTTGATAAATATGGCCATGTATTTAGTGGTGGCTATCGGCTGCATCTTTGTGGGCCTAGCCATCCTTAAATGTGTGATGGGTAGAATGCGGGGTGCACTGGAACAGATCAACGCCCCTAAAATCTTGGCTGTCAAAATCCATGAGGGTGCAGCAGATGAAGGGGGGCTATGCCAGGAATTGGAAATGCAGCGACGGATCCTTTTAGATGAGGGACCGTAGCTATGGATTGGATAGTTCGGTTATCATGGAATGATAAAAGGAGGGAATGACGAATGTGATATAAAATAGTTACTTTAGAGATATTAGTTACTGTAATGTAGAGATAGGCCAGTCTCATTCTGGTGAGTTCACAGACAAAGGATTTCAGACCGCATGGCAAAGCAAAGGAAGAGGTGTGTCCAGCTACAGAGGGGAAAAGGATGCTGGGTAATAGGGGTCAGAGGAAGGGATTGGAAGTGAGCCAATTAGAGTGTATGGATAGGTCAGGAGGGGTATAGGATGACCTATGGGAATCGTGTATGTGAAACTTGATGCCATTTGTGTTATTAGTAGAGATCCCTTTGTCCTACAGACTCACTTGATTCCGGAGGTGCACGAAGCAAGATGTGCTTTGTACTTGCTGTGAATTGAGAACGGCTTGCAAGTCAAATAAAATAACTAATGCTGTACCTGCAAATCCATCTCGACTTTTATTGAGGCCAGACTGACGGGTAAAGAAATTTGGGATTTGTCAATTGTACTGAAGACTTATGCTCCAGAACTTGCCACACCCATAGCCAAGCTTTCCAGTACAGTTACAACACTGTCACCTACCGGCAATGTGGAAAATTGCCCAGGTGTGTCCTGCACACTAGAAACAGGACACATCTAACCTAATAAATTACTGCCCCATTAGTCTACTCTTAATCATCAGCAAAGTGATGGAAGGAATCATCAACAGTGCTATCAAGCAGCATTTACTCATCAATAACCTGCTCATGGATGCTCAGTTTGGGTTCCATCAGGGTCACTCAGCTCCTGACCTCATTACAGCCTTGGTTCAAACATGGACAAAAGAGCTGAGTGCCAGAGGTGAGGTGAGAGTGACTGCTCTTAACATCAAGGCAGCATTTGACCGAGTATGGCTTCAAGGAGCCCGAGCAAAACTTGAGTCAAAGGGAATCAGGGGGAAAAAGCTGCACTGGTTGGAGTCATACCCGGCACAAAGGAATATGAATGGCGTTGTTGGCGGTCATCCCAGGAGACCACACCAGGCGTTCCTTAGGGTAGTGTCTTAAACATAACCATCTTCAGCTGCTTCACCAATAACCTTCCCTCCATCATAAGGTCAGAAGAGGAAATGTTCACTGATGATTACACAATATTCAGCACCATTTGCGACTCCTCAGATACTGAAACAGTCTCTGCCCATATGTAGCAAGACCTGGACAACATTCAGGCTTGGACTGTTAAGTGGAAAGTAACATTCAAGTAACACACAAGTTCCAGACAATGAGCATCTCAAACAAGAGAGAATCCAACCATTTCACTTTGACATTCAATATAATTTACCATGGCTGAATCCCCCACGTATCAACCTCCTGGGATTACCATTGTCCAGAAGCTGAACTGGACTAGCCATATAAATACCATAGCTACAAGTGCAGGTCACAGGCTGGAAATTTTGTGGAGATTAATTCGCCTACTGACTTTCCAAAGCCTGTCCACCATCTGCAAAGCACAAGTCCTGAGCGTGATGGAAAACTATCCATTTGCCTGTGTGAGTGCAGCTCCAACAACACTTGAGGAGCTTGACATCATCCAGGACAACGCAGCCCATCCACCACCTTCAACATTCATTCCCTCCACCGCTGATGCACAGTAGCAGCCGTGTGTACCATCTACAGGATGCACTGCAGCAAGTCACCAAGGCTCCTTTGACAGCGCCCTACAAACATATGCTGCAGAATTCTCTGTTTCTGAGACTAAGGGCTGGATTCTCCAATTTTGAGGCCATGTCCGGAGGAAGTATCTAGTTTTACGATGAAAAAGTCAGCCGTGCCCCCGCACCGATGCTCCACTGGTGGATCTGTATTTTGTTAATATATTTACGTGTAGCTGCACTGATACATCAATCATACAGAACTCGAGACTGAGCTTCTTGAGTGAAGTCAAGTATCTTTATTTATGAAGATTCAAAGTCTATTGATCAAGTCAAATTTTATATGCGTACAGAATTTAAAAGTTGCTTGTCCAACGCAAATACAGATGATTGAGTTGCAATTCAATTTGGGGTCATTTCTTCAGATCAAAATTCACAATACAAAACTGGAACAAAAGTAAATAACTAGTTGCAAAGCAAAGTAGAAATAGGTTTCAAAGGTTAGCTTAAAATGAATTCCTAGAGAGAGAGAGAGAGATGAGAGCTTAAACATGATTTTGGAGAGTGTGAGAGAGAGAGAGTTCTCTCCCTGTCTCATAAGTAAAACATAATCGTTAAGGTTCTATCCCCTTTTTAACTGTGATTGGGTTAACCTAATTATAATTCATATAATTCGATGAAATGTCTATCTATCAAGTTGTAAGAGATAATGTGGCATGGGAAAACTTTCTAATGTTGCAACCAGCTTCACACCATGTTTATAACAATGGATCTATTCCATAACTTGGCTAGTCAGTTTTAACACTGGCTTTCTGATCAGATCTTTCTCATGCTGTCAGCATTGTCTGCTGTTATAGTTTAATATGATTTTTAATAATAAAATGTGACTAAATCATTTCTTCCCTTAAATGTTTATTACCTAAAATAAAGTAGGTTTCTATCATCCACCCAGTGGGGGGCTAGTAGCCGCACCACGTAAAACCTCCGGCGTTCCCGACAGAAACGGCCCGGAAATTGCCGGGTCCGTGGCCGTGCATGCACATGGCGACGACCTCCAGCGGCCTCGCCGTACAACATTCCGCCGGCCGCGTGCGGACCTGGCCTGCCAGTTAGTGCCCCCCTGTAACACCCCTCGCCACCCCAGGACCACCCCCCACCAGTCCCCCTACCCCCTCTGAAGCCCCCCGCCCATGGCCAGCGGCTCCCCCCTCGACTGCGGCGGCGCTGGACATAGTCCGCAGCTGCCACCTGAGGTTGACCAAAACTCAGAGCACATGTGTCACGCGTCATCAGGAATTTGGCCCATCAGGGGAGGGCCTTCAGGTCACGTCCTAAGGCCATCCCAACGGTGTGAGATGTACTCCCTGATGATTCCGTTTTGAAGGGGCCGAGCATCTGAAAACAGGCGCCGCCTCCGATTTCAGCATCAATAGGGATTTTCCGCCCAATTGGCAAATACAATTTTGGTATCGGCAAGCGGAGAATCCTGCCCTATGTCATGACGTTGGTGCAGGATTCATGGAGTTCTACAAAGGCAAAACTGCTGCCGCACTTGGAACGATTCAGCGACGTTTAGGGGCTGGCACCAATGGGAAATGGTGCAGTATTTGCCGGATTCGTGATTGACCCTCAGGAGGCTGACAAGCTGCAGCCACACATACGCACTGCACTCCCCACACACACCATCCCAGCCAACAAGATGGCAGCGAGGAGTGTAGCACCACGATTCACAGATACCGAGCTGGAGACCCTGCTAGAGGCCGTGGAGGAGAGGCTTACCACCCCGTACCCCGACCCCTGAGAAGGAGGCTGCTAGCCGCCGCCGTTCGCTATGCCTGGGTTTAGGTGACAGAGGTGGTGAGCGCTGTTGGTAACACAGTCCGGACAGGACACAACATCCTTAGGGAGGCCTGGGTGAGTGGACAGCACTGTGCCCCTGACAACAACCTCCATCCCACACACCCATAACTCTACCCTCCCTCCACCCCGGAGACCGGCTGCACCCCCAGCCTGCACCACATGCCGACACTCAGACCAAGTGCCCTGGCCACTGAGGCCACCAGCCACCCTTCCACTGGGCTGCATGTATCGGACTATCTGGCACTGTGCGTTTTCTGTTTCCGTCCTCGCCAACCAGGAGAAGGCCAGCCATAACCGCCGGGAGCGGGAGAAGACTGGAGGGCGGTAGAACAGCAGGCCCTGGTTGTGGTCGGCGGGCCCGAGGACAGGGCAGTCATTGGGGTGGAGATCAGCCTCGGGCGAAGTAGTGAGACTCCGCTGAGTTACGGTTCCCCGTGATACGTTTGTTGTACCCCCGCCCCACACTACCCTCACACCACACTCACTCTCACACCCACACCACCCTCACCCCCACACCACCCGCACACCACCCTCATACCCACACCAACATCTCATCCCCGCTCCGCACATCCCACCACTATTGTCTTGTGTCTTGCAGGACCTGCAGGTCATAGGGGGGCCCTTCTGGTATCAACTGCCCCCAGCCACATCTAGTGCCAGAGCCTTGGGTGCTGAGGAGCGACAAGGACACCAACACGGACTGCAACCATGAACCTGAGACACAGAACACCCCGGAGCTTGAGTCTGGGGATGACACAGATTCCCATCACAGCTGTCTGCAACACCTTCCACCATCCCAGAGACACTCACCTCGATTGTCAGAGGCTACAGCAGGACATAGATATGTTGGATACAGCAGGACATAGATAGGTTGGAGACTTGGGCAGACAAATGGCAATGGAGTTTAATCCGGACAAATGTGAGGTAATGCATTTTGGTAGGTCTACCATAGAGGGGAAATACAATAAGTGGCAAAACTCTTAGGAATATAGAAAGTCAGAGAGATCTGGGCATACAGGTCCACAGATCTTTGAAAGTGGCAACACAAGTGGACAAGGTAGTCAAGAAAGCATATGGATTGCTTCCTTCATTGGATAGGGCATCGAGTATAAAAACTAGCAAGTCATGCTGCAGTTGTATAGAACCTTGGTAAGGCCACACTTGGAATATTGCGCACAATTGCGCACAATTCTGGTCGCCACACTACCAGGATATGGAGGCTTTGGAGAGGGTGCAGAAGAAGTTGACCAGGATGTTGCCGGGACTGGGGGGTGTTAGCTATGCGGAGAGGCTGAATAGGCTCAAACTGTTTTCATTAGAATGACGGAGTTTGAGGGGTGACCTAAAAGAGGCCTACAAGATTGTGAGAGGCATGGATAGAGTGGATGGGCAGGCACTCTTTCCCAGGGTGAAGGGGTCAGTCACCAGAGGGCATGGTTTAAGGTCCTTGGGACAAAGTTTAGAGGAGATGTGCGAGGCAGGTGAGTGCCTGCAATGTGCTGTCAGGGGAGGTTGTGGGTAACGCACACAAAAAAACAAATCATTTTTACAAAATACCCCAGATTCAAATGGTGACATCGTACGTTCAGAATGTTTAATTTATCTCCTTTCAAACAACGAAAGGATTTTGAAACTCAAAAACCCGTACAGGCTAACTCCCATTGCCCTTTATTTGTCAACAATTTAAATTTATTTATTATCCCCTTTTATATTGAGTTGCTATTTTCATTTAATTGCTATTTATTTAATCAATTGGATCTCGAGAGTAATTATATCCTGAAATTATCAGACCTACAATTGGTGTGGAGGTGAATCACAAACACTTTAATTCAAAGGACAACAGCTAAGTCTGAATCTGCTGACCCTTTACTCAAAAGGCAAAGCCTTTAGGTCTCAATGTTGTGATAAAGCAAGCGTGGAAGTCTTGAAGTTGCTCAATCTGTTGGCGGTGACTGGTGATTCATCTGTATTTAAAATAAAAACGCAAAGATATACTTGGCCTGGCACCAAATGAGTTAATTTGGGCTAGATGTATCTGTCAATTTAAAAGATATTAAAATCCATAATCTCCGCTATATGAAAATTCCCGATCAGCAAATTTGATGTGTCATGAACATAGAGAAAATAGTGAAATCTCTGCCAGTTGGGGAAAAAAAACAGGACAGAGGTTTTCAAATGTAGTTACATCATCACTGCCCTTAACCAATACAGGGAGCAGAGCACATTGGGCTCCTTAAACAAAGAACACTTGCCTTTAAATTCCAATTTAGGTTACTTTGTTTTTTCCAATCTGAGCTAAGAAGGGAGGGTAATAGGGGACTCTATAGTCAGGGGCACAGATAGGCGCTTCTGTGGACGTGAAAGAGACTCCAGGATGGTATGTTGCCTCCCCGGTGCCAGGGTCCAGGATGTCTCCGAACGGGTAGAGGGCATCCTGAAGGGGGAGGGCAAACAGGCAGAGGTCATTGTACATATTGGTACTAACGACATAGGCAGGAAGGGGCATGAGGTCCTGCAGCAGGAGTTCAGGGAGCTAGGCAGAAAGTTAAAAGACAGGACCTCTAGGGTTGTAATCTCGGGATTACTCCCTGTGCCACGTGCCAGTGAGGCTAGAAATAGGAAGATAGAGCAGCTAAACACGTGGTAAACAGCTGCTGTAGGAGAGAGGGTTTCCATTATCTGGACCACTGGGAGCTCTTCCGGGGCAGGTGTGACCTATATAAGAAGGACGGGTTGCATCTAAACCGGAGAGGCATAAATATCCTGGCCGCGAGGTTTGCTAGTGTCACACGGGAGGGTTGAAACTAGTATGGCAGGGGGGTGGGCACGGGAGCAATAGGTCAGAAGGTGAGAGCATTGAGGGAGAACTTGGGAAAAGGGACAGTGGGGCTCTGAGGCAGAGCAGACAGGGAGAAGTTGCTGAACACAGCGGGTCTGGTGGCCTGAAGTGCACATGTTTTAATGCAAGAAGTATTACGGGTAAGGCAGATGAACTTAGAGCTTGGATTAGTACTTGGAACTATGATGTTGTTGCCATTGCAGAGACCTGGTTGAGGGAAGGGCAGGATTGGCAGCTAAACGTTCCAGGATTAAGATGTTTCAGGTGGGATAGAGGGGGATGTAAAAGGGGAGGCGTAGTTGCGCTACTGGTTCGGGAGAATATCACAGCTGTACTGCGGGAGGACACCTCAGAGGGCAGTGAGGCTATATGGGTAGAGATCAGGAATAAGAAGGGTGCAGTCATAATGTTGGGGGTTTACTACAGGCCTCCCAACAGCCAGCGGGAGATAGAGGAGCAGATAGGTAGACAGATTTTGGAAAAGAGTAAAAACAACAGGGTTGTGGTGATGGGAGACTTCAACTTCCCCAATATTGACTGGGACTCACTTAGTGCCAGGGGCTTAGATGGGGCGGAGTTTGTAAGGAGCATCCAGGAGGGCTTCTTAAAACAATATGTAGACAGTCCAACTAGGGAAGGGGCGGTACTGGACCTGGTATTGGGGAATGAGCCCGGCCAGGTGGTAGATGTTTCAGTAGGGGAGCATTTCGGTAACAGTGACCACAATTCAGTAAGTTTTAAAGTACTGGTGGACAAGGATAAGAGTGGTCCTAGGATGAATGTGCTAAATTGGGGGAAGGCTAATTACAACAATATTAGGCGGGAACTGAAGAACATAGATTGGGGGCGGATGTTTGACGGCAAATCAACATCTGACATGTGGGAGGCTTTCAAGTGTCAGTTGAAAGGAATTCAGGACCGGCATGTTCCTGTGAGGAAGAAGGATAAATACGGCAATTTTCGGGAACCTTGGATAACGAGAGATATTGTAGGCCTCGTCAAAAAGAAAAAGGAGGCATTTGTCAGGGCTAAAAGGCTGGGAACAGACGAAGCCTGCGTGGAATATAAGGAAAGTAGGAAGGAACTTAAGCAAGGAGTCAGGACGGCTAGAAGGGGTCACGAAAAGTCATTGGCAAATAGGGTTAAGGAAAATCCCAAGGCTTTTTACACGTACATAAAAAGCAAGAGGGTAGCCAGGGAAAGGGTTGGCCCACTGAAGGATAGGCAAGGGAATCTATGTGTGGAGCCAGAGGAAATGGGCGAGGTACTAAATGAATACTTTGCATCAGCATTCACCAAAGAGATGAAATTGGTAGATGTTGAGTCTGGAGAAGGGTGTGTAGATAGCCTGGGTCACATTGAGATCCAAAAAGACGAGGTGTTGGGTGTCTTAAAAAATATTAAGGTAGATAAGTCCCCAGGGCCTGATGGGATCTACCCCAGAACACTGAAGGAGGCTGGAGAGGAAATTGCTGAGGCCTTGACAGAAATCTTTGGATCCTCACTGTCTTCAGGGGATGTCCCGGAGGACTGGAGAATAGCCAATGTTGTTCCTCTGTTTAAGAAGGGTAGCAAGGATAATCCAGGGAACTACAGGCCGGTGAGCCTTACTTCAGTGGTAGGGAAATTACTGGAGAGAATTCTTCGAGACAGGATCTACACCCATTTGGAAGCAAATGGACGTATTAGCGAGAGGCAGCATGGTTTTGTGAAGGGGAGGTCGTGTCTCACTAAATTGATAGAGTTTTTCGAGGAGGTCACTAAGATGATTGATGCAGGTAGGGCAGTGGATGTTGTCTATATGGACTTCAGTAAGGCCTTTGACAAGGTCCCTCATGGTAGACTAGTACAAAAGGTGAAGTCACACGGGATCAGGGGTGAGCTGGCAAGGTGGATACAGAACTGGCTAGGTCATAGAAGGCAGAGAGTAGCAATGGAAGGATGCTTTTCTCATTGGAGGGCTGTGACCAGTGGTGTTCCACAGGGATCAGTGCTGGGACCTTTGCTCTTTGTAGTATATATAAATGATTTGGAGGAAAATGTAACTGGTCTGAATAGTAAGTTTGCAGACGACACAAAGGTTGGTGGAATTGCGGATAGCGATGAGGACTGTCGGAGGATACAGCAGGATTTAGATTGTTTGGAGACTTGGGCGGAGAGATGGCAGATGGAGTTTAATCCGGACAAATGTGAGGTAATGCATTTTGGAAGGTCTAATGCAGGTAGGGAATATACAGTGAATGGTAGAACCCTCAAGAGTATTGAAAGTCAAAGAGATCTCGGAGTACAGGTCCACAGGTCATTGAAAGGGGCAACACAGGTGGAGAAGGTAGTCAAGAAGGCATACGGCATGCTTGCCTTCATTGGCTGGGGCATTGAGTATAAGAATTGGCAAGTCATGTTGCAGCTGTATAGAACCTTAGTTAGGCCACACTTGGAGTATAGTGCTCAATTCTGGTCGCCACACTACCAGAAGGATGTGGAGGCTTTAGAGAGGGTGCAGAAGAGATTTACCAGAATGTTGCCTGGTATGGAGGGCATTAGCTATGAGGAGCGGTTGAATAAACTCAGTTTGTTCTCACTGGAACGAAGGAGGTTGAGGGGAGACCTGATAGAGATTTACAAAATTATGAGGAGCATAGACAGAGTGGATAGTCAGAGGCTTTTCCCAGGGTAGAGGGGTTAATTACTAGGGGGCATAGGTTTAAGATGAGAGGGGCAAGGTTTAGAGTAGATGTACGAGGCAAGTTTTTTACGCAGAGGGTAGTGGGTGCCTGGAACTCGCGACCGGAGGAGGTGGTGGAAGCAGGGACGATAGTGACATTTAAGGGGCATCTTGACAAATACATGAATAGGATGGGAATAGAGGGATACGGACCCAGGAAGTGTGGAAGATTGTAGGTTAGTCGGGCAGCATGGTCGGCATGGGCTTGGAGGGCCGAAGGGCCTGTTCCTGTGCTGTACATTTCTTTGTTCTTAAGCGCACCCAGGATTATGCCAAGCTTCAACTAATCATATCCAAATCCCAATTAATATACTTTGATTTTTTTCATTTACTTTCTGAGGATTGTGTTCCAAGTAACTTCCACTATATTGATCTCTATATTTTTTTTATTTTTATGGAATTTCAAACACCCCATTTCAAATTGTACTTCAAAAAAATATTTTTATTGGCATTTTTCAGTTTTTACAGAATAATCAATCAACTTAACAGAAAGTGCACCTGATGATTACATGTTGTGACATTTCTTATTTACAAATTTTTACTATATTCTCTCTGTCTGCCCTCCCCAACCGCCCCCCCCCCCCGAATCCCCCCTCCCCTCATTGGTAGTCTGGTTCTTCCCTGGTAACAACTTTCGCCCTGGGTGTTGATGCACTATCAATTACGACGCAACGAGAGTAGAGAGTAATCGAGGCTTTATTGTGTGGCCTCCTGCAGCTGCTACCAGAATGGGAGCAGCTTGGTGTGCACACACATTTATACTCCGCCTACTGGGCGGAGCCAGTAGGCAGGGATCTACCCCCGTACCCGTAGTACAGGAGCCTTACCATATTACCTCTCATAACAACTATTATACAGTCAATGGTGACTACTGATGCACTATCAATTACGACGAGATGAGAGTAGAGAGTAATTGAGGCTTTATTACGCAGAGATGTGTAGCCTCCCGCAGCTGCTGCCAAAATGGCTGCAGCTAGGAGAGCCCACACATTTATACTCCGCCTACTGGGCAGAGCCAGCAGGCAGGGATCTACCCCCGTACCTGTAGGAAAGGGGCCTTACCCTTGTATGCGGTATATACAGTACAAGAGTGGTGACTACCACATTCACCCCCTGTTAGAAAAGAGTCCAGCAGGGGTGGTGGAAAACTATTTACATTCAGGTGTTTAACATTTTAAGGAAAAGTTTACAACTTCAGACGATCGGGCGCCTTGATCCGTCGTTACGAGTGCCGCCATTCTGGTGGTGATTCTGCCGTCGGATCGGTCGTCGGTGACTCTGGGAGTGTGTCGACCTCATCTTCATCCCCGGGTGGGACCAAGGGGGGGACGGATCGTCCTGGAGCCGGGGCTGTGGTGGGGTGCGCTGGGGGGAGGGTGGGTGGCACCGGGGCAAAGGGGGGCGGCGTGGGGACCCAGCTGGTGCCAGGTCCCTGAGGGAGACTGTGTCTTGGCGGCCATCGGGGTACGCTACGTAGGCGTACTGCGGGCTCGCGTGAAGGAGCTGTACCCTCTCAACCAACGGGTCAGCTGGACGGCCTTCCAGACCGTCCCATTCTCCCGCTCCACCTGCCCGTTTCCCCGGGGTTGTAGCTTGTCGTCCTGCCCGAGGCAATGCCCCTGTTGAGCAGGTACTGGCACAGCTCATCGCTCATAAATTATGATCCCCTGTCGCTGTGGATGTTCGGGGAAACCAAACAGAGCGAATATGATGTTGAGGGCTTTGATGACGGTGGCAGACATCATATCGGGACATGGGATGGCGAAGGGGAATCTGGAATATTCGTCGACCACATTACGAAAGTACGTGTTGCGGTCCATGGAGGGGAGGGGCCTTTTGAAGTCCACGCTGAGGCATTTAAAGGGGCGGGAGGCCTTCACCAGGCACGCATGGTGTAATTGCAAATATGGAAAGATGTGTCATTTGAAACAAGGAAGTCTGGCGATATCTGGTCTGTGAGAAACATAAGAGGATACAGGGAAAGATCTCACGAAGGGTTACCAGCAGTTGCAAAGAGCAGGATTATAAAATGCAGATTCCTTCTTCCAAACAGACAAACAAACAGGATTTTTGTATGAAGCTAAAAACAATGGCTCACACCTTCATTGAAATTAACCATCTTAGTAAGCATCTGGAAAAGCATGGATGAGAGTTTCAGTTGAGTTAGGTGCTAAATGTAAACCTTTCAAGTTATAACCAAGTGGATTTTTAGAATTACGTTAAAAGCAATGATTCACACCTTCATTGAAGTAAAATCAGCAGATAGAAAAGAATGACTAGGGAAACAAATATATTGATGTGAAGCTCTGCTGACATCAGGTAAATTAAAAGAAAATCGGAGACTATCAGTCTACGAGAAACATAATTTAAAGCCAAAATCAAAGTCAGAATTTTGAGCTGGGGACACAATTCGATAATAAAACTATAGAAATGACAGGAACCAAAATTCACACCCCTATTGAAATCAAATCATTTTGAACATCACAAAGGAAACAAGATAATCAGAGATCGATGAGCTGAGGTCATGTCAAAATGAATACTTAGTCGTGTTAGAAAAATTTAGATTAAGGGTACCTTTTACAGTCCAAGTATAAATAAAAGTTACTTTACAATAAAGTCATAAATACTTAATAACTGTTAGAAAAATATATAAACCCAGAAAAAGGGGCAGAGAAGGAGAGAGGGGTATAAGGAGAGGGGCACAGAAGCAGAGAAGGAACAAGAGAAGCAAGCAGAGTCAGCTTACAGTCAGCTCGGTCATGGGACAGAGGAAAGCAGCCGAGCTAAAACAGCTAATACATCTAAGGAAGACCAGAATTTAAAGCGGAGGCAGAGTCAGCTCAGAGTCAGCTCAGAGACAGCCAGCAGAGCCAGCTCTCACAGCTCGGTACATGGGAAAGATAGAGTATAGCAACCGAGCAGAACAGCGAATACATCTGAGGAAGACCAAAAGAATTTAAAGAAGATTGATTGTCAAGGTTGGCCTGAAGGTCCCTTCAACCAACCAGGAGGGTTCAGAAGCAAGATCTTTTTACCTTTCTGTAAAGACAGTGATTGCATCTTTTAAAAGAAAAAAAATATATATAATAATAAAATAACTTAAAAGTTTTAACCTGAAACTGTGGTTATTCCAAAGTCGACTTTACTTACTTAGCAATGCGGGACCCAGGATCGATGCAACAAAGTGGTAAGTAGATGAAATCTTCTGTGAAGGTATGGGTTATACCGGGGGAGAACTTGAAAACATAGTTTGACCTGAATAGCACCCACCGAAGCCTGCATAGGAGGCAGGGAGTAAGAATCCCTCTACACCATTTAGAATGTCGGCCCTTTTTGGTATAGGGGGACTTCTAAGAATAGTGGTGAGTTTTCAACAACATGGCGCCCAACGTTTAATTAAAACCGTGTTAATTATGCCTAGCGTGTTTTCGGGATCCTTAAGGGGGAGCAGCCCCAAGTCGTGGTCCACATAGGTACCAACGGCATAGGTAGGAAAAGGGATAGGGATGTAAGGCAGGAATTCAGGGAGCTAGGGTGGAAACTTAGATCTAGGACAAACAGAGTTATTATCTTTGTGTTGTTACCTGTGCCATGTGATAGCGAGACAAACAATAGGGAGAGAGAGAGGAGTTGAACACGTGGCTACAGGGATGGTGCAGGAGGGAGGGTTTCAGATTTCTGCATAATTGGGGCTCATTCTGGGGTCGGTGGGACCTCTACAAACAGGATTGTCTACACCTGGACCAGGGGGGTACCAATATCCTGGGGGGGAAATTTGCTAATGCTCTTCGGGAGGGTTCAAACTAGTTCAGCAGGGGCTTGGGAACCTGAATTGTAGCTCCAGTATACAGGAGGTTGAGAGTAGTGAGGTCATGAGTAAGGTTTCAAACTTGCAGGAGTGTACCGGCAGGCAGGAAGGTGGTTTAAAGTGTGTCTTCTTCAATGCCAGGAGCATCCGGAATAAGGTGGGTGAACTTGTGGCATGGGTTGGTACCTGGGACCTCGATGTTGTGGCCATTTCGAAGACATGGATAGAGCAGGGACAGGAATGGTTGTTGCAGGTGCCGGGGTTTAGATATTTCAGTAAGCTCAGGGAAGGTGGTAAAAGAGGGGGAGGGGTGGCATTGTTAGTCAAGGACAGTATTACGGTGGCAGAAAGGACGTTTGATGAAGACTCGTCTACTGAGGTAGTATGGGCTGAGGTTAGAAACAGGAAAGGAGAGGTCACCCTGTTAGGGGTTTTCTATAGGCCTCCGAAAAGTTCCAGAGATGTAGAGGAAAGGATTGCAAAGATGATTCTGGATAGGAGCGAAAGCAACAGGGTAGTTGTTATGGGGGACTTTAACTTTCCAAATATTGACTGGGAATGCTATAGTTCGAGGACTTTAGATGGGTCCGTTTTTGTCCAATGTGTGCAGGAGGGTTTCCTGACACAGTGTGTAGATAGGCCAACGAGAGGCGAGGCCATATTGGATTTGGTACTGGGTAATGAACCAGGTGAGCACTTTGGTGATAGTGACCACAATTCGATGACGTTTACTTTTGTGATGGAAAGGGATAGGCATATACCGCAGGGCAAGAGTTATATCTGGGGGAATGGCAATTATGATGCGATAAGGCAAGACTTAGGATGCATCGAATGGAGAGGAAAACTGCAGGGGATGGGCACAATGGAAATGTGGAGCTTCTTCAAGGAACAGCTACTGCGTGTCCTTGATAAGTATGTACCTGTCAGGCAGGGAGGAAGTGGTCAAGCAAAGGAACCGTGGTTTACTAAAGCAGTCGAAACACTTGTCAAGAGGAAGTAGAAGGCTTATGTAAAGATGCGACATGAAGGTTCAGTTAGGGCGCTCGAGAGTTTCAAGTTAGCTAGGAAGGACCTAAAGAGAGAGCTAAGAAGAGCCAGGAGGGGACATGAGAAGTCTTTGGCAGGTAGGATCAAGGATAACCCTAAAGCTTTCTATAGATGTGTCAGGAATAAACGAACAACTAGGGTAAGAGTAGGGCCAGTCAAGGACAGTAGTGGGAAGTTGTGCTTGGAGTCCGAGGAGATAGGAGAGGTGCTAAATGAATATTTTTCGTCAGTATTCACACAGGAAAAAGACAATGTTGTCGAGGAGAATACTGAGATTCAGGCTACTAGACTAGAATGGCTTGAGGTTCATAAGGAGGAGGTAGCAATTCTGGAAAGTGTGAAAATAGATAAGTCACCTGGGCCGGATGGGATTTATCCTAGGATTCTTTGGGAGCTAGGGAGGAGATTGCTGAGCGTTTGGCTTTGATCCTTAAGTCATCTTTGTCTACAGGAATAGTGCCAGAAGACTGGAGAATGCCAAATGTTGTCCCCTTGTTCAAGAAGGGGAGTAGAGACAACCCTGGTAACTATAGACCAGTGAGCCTTACTTCTGTTGTGGGCAAAATCTTGGAAAGGTTTATAAGAGATAGGATGTATAATCATCTGGAAAGGAATAATTTGATTAGAGATAGTCAACACGGTTTTGTGAAGGGTAGGTCGTGCCTCACAAACCTTATTGAGTTCTTTGAGCAGGTGACCAAACAGGTGGATGAGGGTAAAGCAGTTGATGTGGTGTATATGGATTTCAGTAAAGCGTTTGATAAGATTCCCCTTGGTAGGCTAATGCAGAAAATACAGAGGCATGGGATTCAGGGTGATTTAGCAGTTTGGATCAGAAATTGCCTAGCTGGAAAAAGACGAAGGGTGGTGGTTGATGGGAAATGTTCAGACTGGAGTCCAGTTACGAGTGGTGTACCACAAGGATCTGTTTTGGGGCCACTGCTGTTTGTCATTTTTATAAATGAACTGGAGGAGGGCGTAGAAGGATGGGTGAGTAAATTTACAGATGACACTAAAGTCGGTGGAGTTGTGGACAGTGCGGAAGGATGTTACAAGTTACAGAGGGACATAGATAAGCTGCAGAGCTGGGCTGAGAAGTGGCAAATGGAGTTTAATGCAGAAAAGTGTGAGGTGATTCATTTTGGAAGGAATAACAAGAAGACAGAGTACTGGGCTAATGGTAAGATTCTTGGCAGTGTGGATGAGCAGAGATCTCAGTGTCTATGTACATAGATCCCTGAAAGTTGCCACCCAAGTTGAGAGGGTTGTTAAGAAGGCGTACAGTGTGTTAGCTTTTATTGGTAGAGGGATTGAGTTTCGGAGCCATGAGGTCATGTTGTACAAAAACTCTAGTGCGGCCGCATTTGGAGTATTGCGTGCAATTCTGGTCGCCGAATTATAGGAAGGATGTGGAAGCATTGGAAAGGGTGTGGAGGAGATTTACCAGAATGTTGCCTGGAATGGAGGGAACATCTTATGAGGAAAGGCTGAGGGACTTGAAGCTGTTTTCGTTAGCGAGAAGAAGGTTAAGAGGTGACTTAATTGAGGCATACAAGATGATCAGAGGATTGGATAGGGTGGACAGTGAGAGCCTTTTTCCTCGGATGGTGATGTCTAGCACGAGGGGACATAGCTTTAAATTGAGTGGAGATAGATATAAGACAGATGTCAGAGGTAGGTTCTTTACTCAGAGAGTAGTAAGGGCGTGGAATGCCCTTCCTGCAACAGTAGTGGACTCGCCAAAATTAAGGGCATTCAAATGGTCATTGGATAGACATATGGACAATAAGGGAATAGTGTAGATGGGCTTGAGTGGTTTCACAGGTTGGCGCAACATCGAGGGTCGAAGGGCCTGTACTGCGCTGTAATGTTCTATGTTCTACGTTCTAGCGGGTTGCTTTATTTTCCACATGACACCCGACGTGTTAACACCGTGTTAATTACGCCCAGCCAGATGTTTTGCTTTCTCCATAGCACCCAGCGTGGAGGCCTAGAATATTAGAAGTTTCTATCTGAGCAGAATGGGGGCTAGAGTTGGGGCTAGAATATTAGAAGTTTCTAGTTCCCAAGAAACGGTTGGAATATTAGAAGTTTCTAACCGGCCCAAAGGCTAGAATATTAGAAGTTTCTGGTCTATGTGTGAGTCAGACTTTACCTGCCGAGTTTAGTCTGGAAGGTCATGTGTGATTGACTTTTGTAAGGATTGAGGGGACAGAAAACTCAGGTTGGGTGTGAAAATCAGCAGACTAGAAGATGCTGACCCTGAGAAAAAGTCTGCAAGACATCTTGGTGACAGCACTAAAAATCTTGCATTCATTACTGGTAAAAGGAGGCCAAAAAATAAATCATCCTTAGAGTAAGGCAGATTGTGAGGATGCATCCTAGAGGAATAGGGACACCTAGAAACCTTTAGAGACCAATGACCAATTGACCCTTAACTAAAACAGGAAGATAGTGCCTTAGTTAGCCTTGGATAGGGCCCAGAAAGGGTACTTATCCTTAATTTCAGATTGCAACTGAAAGGGACAACCAGGAACAGAAGTTAGAAATCCGAAAATTAGCAATTAGAATAATTCTCTTGCCCTGAAACACGGTCAAGAGAGTTGAAGCAATGAAACAAGAGTGGAAAAGATTAACAGGGGCAAAAAACTCCTGCATAAGAGAGACTTATCAGCACGGAGGGGTCTCAATTTTTGTTAAGAGTACCTAAAACCCTACAGAGTAGAGGTCCAAGATCTCAGTGGATAAATCTGTGTGTGTGTTTAGTAAGGATTTGTGAAGCCCTACAGAGTAGAGACCCTAGATCTGAGTGGATGAATGAGTGTGTGTATGTTTAATAAGGATTTGTGAATTTCCTTTGGTGTTTGAGGTTTTTAAAATGTTGTATTTTTCAAAACCGAGTTTCATATCAATTAGAAATTATAAACGGCAGGTAGAAATGTGATCAGTATTATGAGGTAGTAAATCAGTATGTTCAGAACTAAATTGGTCTCAGAGTAAACAGATAAAGAAGTTTTTACTGGGCAGCAGTCAGCTGTGTGCAGGTAATTACTTTGAAACTGATGCATTGAAATTGACACTGCATAGCTCCACAGGTTCCTAGTGCCGGAGGACCACAAGAATGTCAATGGCAAAAAAAAAAATTATGTTTAGAACGTTAAATACATTGAAGAAGGAGCTTTTGAGAATGAAGATATTGGACCGAAAGTTAGATTAAGAGAATTACTTGCAGTATCAGGAAATGAGAATCTGATGGCAGAGAAAGATTTAATAAAAATAGATGCAGGAACAATTAAGATATTAAAAACAATTGATAATACAGAGCAAGTTTGGGTGAAGCTACCAACTAAAACTGCAGGAAAAATAATCAGTGAAGCTGTAAAATATAACAACAAGATTGTTCATAATCTGGATAAACATACAGTTGAATTAGAGTAGCATGGTGTCCGGAGCACAAGAAAGTGTATCACAATTAAAACACATGACCCAATTGGTGGGAAGATAGTGAATTAAAACTCATTGCAGCATTGATTGGACAGATGATCAAGTTAAAATGTCATGTTTGGAACTTACCTTCGTAAAAATCCGGTCGTAATCAAAATAAAGTAATTAAAGTAAATGCAGTAGCAATATCAGGAATGTATCAAGGTAAGGTTTTGACCAGGTTGGATCACTGAGTGAGCAAAAGGGGAGGAGTTTGAGATTCTTTGAATCTCACTCAGGGGTGCAATGACAGAAGGAGGAAGCTTAACAGGCCTTAATTGTATGATGTACATCAATGATAAGGAAGATCAACCAGTTCAAAATGAAAAAGGAAAGAAATGGGGGCAAAAGAAATCCGGAAGTCCTGGAGAGGGCACTTCTGTAGTATCCAAACGAAAATAGAAAGTACAAATTAAAGAATAGGGCCCTCTCCACCCTTTACCTGTACATTTGATTTTTCAGATGGAAAAAATAATACAGACATGCTTGTTCGGACAAAGAAAGAGAACTACACTCCAGAGAAGAATGTTTTAAGCAGTATTGGGGGGAAACTAATGATACAATTGGCTACATATTTGAGAGAATTAAATGACAGAGCCCGGAGGAAAACTTTATGGGTTAGAAACAAATCAAAATATCAAATTATTACTGAACAGTGAAACCTCCGGTCAGACATCTCTAACTGGACATCAGCTGATGGATGATCTGCGGTCTCCACGGGGTATGTACTACGCGGTGGAGTTATTAAGGGTCTCAGCAGACAGCAGCAACTGACGAGAAACCCCAATATGCTAAATGACAATAGTTTAAGAATTTTTGTAGCTTGATGCCACGATGGGAAAATTGTTACCAATGCAGCAAACAATATTGCTTTGGAGAGCTGGAATAGTTATTAAGGAAGAAATGTCATGTAAATTGTTAGGCACTGTTATGTATGTATGATAATGGGGGTATCTGTGCCGTTCAAGAACTTGATCAGCATTTCTAAACTGTGTGAATGTTTTAATAGAGGGGGAATAGTGGTAGTTTAGTGTGTTTTCTTGATTTAACTGCATAGAACATCACAAATAATATTGATGTTGTTAACACGCCATATTTAGTATGTAATGACTATTGGTCCCAAAGCCACGAAGGGATGTGTTGATATTGTACTTTATTTTTAGTGTTGAAATTGTGATAACATTTGCAAATATATAAAGTTGTAACACACGGTCTATTTGTGTGGTTAGGTAATGAGTAATGTATTAAGATAAGACTTACATTTATTTGGAAAAAGAAAAGTGATCGTTCGATGTGGTTTTGCGAATACTGTTGGCATATTATATTGCAAATGTTGTAATGGAAAATATACACTTCATGTTGTAAGGGAAATGATGACAGACGAAAGGGATTTGAAGGAAATTTGTCAGAAAGATATTCTCTCATGTACACCAGGGGCTGGCAGACATACATGGTTCAGTACAATGTTATACATTATTGTGAGGAAGTCAGGAATAGAAGCAGGATCAATTGAACCCTTCAAATTAATGAAGCAAGTGAATCAGTGGGTGGTACATGATATCATAATTTACCATTCCAATGAGAAACGGAAAGCAATTTGGATGAAGGAAAAATGGGACGCTAGACAGCCAGGGATGGACAAAAGACCTTTTTGGTTACTGATGGACTGAGTTGTGTGCTGTTTCTGAGGGACATGAGGAAGCTTCTATGGTGCTTCTATCCCAAGGAAGTAAAATGCTTTGGAGGTAGTGGAATACACGGATATAGCTATTGCGTTACCTTCCTGAGCAGCTACAGCTATGGTTCAAGGTAATTGGACTTGAAGGAAGAACGAAAAAAGAGTCTATCAACACTGGTCTGTAATATGGATACATTTACAAATTGATTTTGGTGCACAATTTAAAATCACAGCACATACACGCAAATGACAAAGATCGGGGATAAATGTTAGTCAGTACAATTAGATGAGGGGGATAATTGACCAAAAGATATAGTTATGTTTCAAATGTCAAGACGGGGTGTAATTGAAAATATGGAAAGATGTGTCATTTGAAACATGGAAGTCTGGCAATATCTGGTCTGAGAGAAACATCAGAGGATACAAGGAAAGATCCCACGAAGGGTTAACAGCAGCTGCAAAGAGCAGGATTATAAAATGCAGATTCCTTTTTCCAAACAGGCTTAGCAAACAAACAGGATTTTTGTATGAAGCTAAAAACAATGGCTCACACACACCTTCATTGAAATTAACCATCTTAGTAAGCATCTGGAAAAGCATGGATGAGGGTTTCAGTTGAGTTAGGTGATAAATGTAAACCTTGCAAGTTATAACCAAGTGGATTTTTAGAATTACGTTAAAAGCAATGATTCACACCATCATTGAAGTAAAATCAGCAGATAGAAAAGAATGACTCGGGAGACAAATATATAGATGTGAAGCTCTGCTGACATCAGGTAAATTAAAAGAAAATTGGAGACTATCAGTCTACGAGAAACATAATTTAAAGCCAAAGTCAAAGTCAGAATTATGAGCTGGGGACACAATTCGATAATAAAACTATAGAAATGACAGGAACCAAAATTCACACCCCTATTGAAATCAAAGCATTTTGAACATCACAAAGGAAACAATATAATCAGAGATCTATGAGCTGAGGTCATGTCAAAATGAGTACTTAGTCGTGTTAGAAAAATTTAGATTAAAGGTACCTTTTACAATCCAAGTGAAATAAAAATTACTTCACAATAAAGTCATAAAAACTTAATAACTGTTAGAAAAATATATAAACCTGGAGAAAGGAGCAGAGAAGGAGAGAGGGAGAGAAACAGAGCAGCAGAGAAGGAACAAGAGAAGCAAGCAGAGTCAGTTTACAGTCAGCTCGGTCATGGGACAGAGCAAAGCAGCCGAGCTAAAACAGCTAATACATCTAAGGAAGACCAGAATTTAAAGTGGAGGCAGAGTCAGCTCAGAGACAGCCAGCAGAGCCAGCTCTCACAGCTTACATTGGAAAGATAGAGTATAGCAACCGAGCAGAACAGCGAATACATCTGAGGAAGACCAAAATAATTTAAAGAAGATCGATTGTCAAGGTTGGCTTGAAGGTCCCTTCAACCAACCAGGAGGGTTCAGAAGCAAGATCTTTTTACCTTTCTGTAAAGACAGTGATTGCATCTTTTAAAAGAAAAAAATATATATAATAATAAAATAACTTAAAAGTTTTAACCTGAAACTGTGGTTATTCCAAAGTCGACTATACGTACTTAGCAATGCGGGACCCAGGATCGATGCTACTAAGTGGTAAGTAGATGAAATCGTCTGTGAAGGTATGGGTTATACCGGGGGATAACTTAAAAGCATAGTTTAACCTGAATAGCACCCACCGAAGCCTGCATAGGAGGCAGGGAGTGAGAATCCCTGTTCACCATTTAGAATGTCGGCCCTTTTTGGTATAGGGGGACTTCTAAGAATAGTGGTGAGTTTTCAACAACATGGCGCCCAACGTTTAATTAAAACCATGTTAATTACGCCTAGCGTGTTTTCGGGATCCTTAAGGGGGATGGGGAGCAGCCCCAAGTTGTGGCCCACATAGGTACCAATGGCATAGGTAGGAAAAGGGAATGGGATGTAAGGCAGGAATTCAGGGAGCTAGGGTGGAAACTTAGATCTAGGACAAACAGAGTTATTATCTTTGGGTTGTTACCCGTGCCATGTGATAGCGAGACTACGTGGCTACATGGATGGTGCAGGAGGGAGGATTTCAGATTACTGCATAATTGGGGCTCATTCTGGGGTCGGTGGGACCTCTACAAACGGGATGGTCTACACCTGGACCAGAGGGGTACCAATATTCTGGGGGGGGAAATTTACTAATGCTCTTCGGGAGGGTTTAAACTAGTTCAGCAGGGGCTTGGGAACCTGAATTGTAGCTCCAGTATACAGGAGGTTGAGAGTAGTGAGGTCATGAGTAAGGTTTCAAAGTTGCAGGAGTGTACCAGCAGGCAGGAAGGTGGTTTAAAGTGTGTCTTCTTCAATGCCAGGAGCATCCGGAATAAGGTGGGTGAACTTGCGGCATGTGTTGGTACCTGGGACCTCGATGTTGTGGCCATTTCGAAGACATGGATAGAGTCAGCTCAGAGACAGCCAGCAGAGCCAGCTCTCACAGCTCGGTACATTGGAAAAATAGAGTATTGCAATTGAGCAGAACAGCGAATACATCTGAGGAAGACCAAAAGAGTTTAAAGAAGATTGATTGTCAAGGTGGGCCTGAAGGTCCCTTCAACAAACCAGGAGGGTTCAGAAGCAAGATCTTTTTACCTTTCTGTAAAGACAGTGATTGCATCTTTTAAAAGAAAAAAATATATATAATAATAAAATAACTTAAAAGTTTTAACCTGAAACTGTGGTTATTCCAAAGTCTACTTTTCTTACTTAGCAATGCGGGACCCAGGATTGATGCTATTAAGTGGTAAGTAGATGAAATCTTCTGTGAAGGTATGGGTTATACCGGGGGATAACTTGAAAACATAGTTTGACCTGAATAGCACCCACTGAAGCCTGCATAGGAGTCAGGGAGTGAGAATCCCTGTTCACCATTTAGAATGTCAGCCCTTTTTGGTATAGGGGGACTTCTAAGAATAGTGGTGAGTTTTCAACAACAACGGTCTGGCTGGTAGAAGTGCGGTTTACACTCCACGCAGACCTGGCAGTCTCTGGTGATAACCCTGACTTCCTCGATGGAGTAGGGCAGATTGCAGGCCTTTATGAAGTGATAAAAGCGGGTGACCCCTGGGTGACAGAGATCGTCGTCCGGAGTCGATCCACTTGTGCGCTGGCACATGTACCTCGGGATAGGGCATCGGGGGGCTCGTTGAGCATACCGGGGCAATACAAAATCTCATAATTGTAGGTGGAGAGATCGAACCTCCACCTCAAGATCTTATCATTTTTGATCTTACCCCGCTGTGTGTTGTTAAACATGAAGGCAACCGACTGTTCGTCAGTGAGGAGAGTGAATCTCCTGCCGGCCAGGTAATGCCTCCAATGCCGCACAGCTTCAACGATAGCTTGCGCCTCCTTTTCGACAGAGGAGTACCGAATTTTGGAAGCATGGAGGGTGCGGGAAAAGAATGCCACGGGCCTGCCTGCCTGGTTGAGGGTGGCGGCCAGAGTGACGTTTGATGTATCGCTCTCGACTTGGAAGGGGGGCGTCTCGTTGACCGCGTCCATCACGGCCTTGGCAATGTCGGCCTTGATATGGTTGAAGGCCTGGTGAGCCTCGGCCGTGAGGCGAAAAACTGTGGAGTGGATGAGTGGGCGGGCCTTATCCGCATAGTTAGGGACCCACTGGGCGTAGTCGAGAAGAACCCCAGGCATCGCTTGAGGGCCTTGTGGTTGTGGGGAAGGGGGAGTTCCATGAGGGGGCGCATGCGATTGGGGTTGGGCCCTAGAACTCCGTTCTGAACCACATAGCTGAGGTTGGCAAATCGGTTTGTGCTGAACACGCACTTCTCCTTGTTGTAGGTTAGGTTGAGGAGTTTGGCGGTGTGGAGGGACTTGGAAAGGTTAGCGTCGTGGTCCTGCTGGTTCTGGCCGCAAATGGTGACGTTATTCAGGTACGGGAAAGTGGCCCGCAGTCCGTACCTATCAACCATTCGGTCCATCTCCCGTTCGCAGACCGAGACCCCGTTAGTGATGCCGAAAGGAACCCTAAGAAAGTGGTAACGGCGGCCGTCCGCTTCAAACGCGGTGTATGGGCGGTCTGCCTTGCGAATGGGGAGCTGGTGGTAGGCAGATTTCAGGTCCACTGTCGTGAAGACCCGGTACTGAGCAATCTGATTGACCATATCAGATATGCGTGGGAGGGGGTACACGTCGAGCTGCGTGTACCGATTGATGGTCTGACTGTAGTCAACGACCATCCTATTTTTCTCCCAAGTTTTCACCACTACCACTTGGGCTCTCCAGGGGCTGTTGCTGGCCTCGATGATACCTCCCCGCAGCAGCCGCTGGACCTCAGACCTGATGAAGGTCCTGTCCTGGGCACTGTACCATCTGCTCCTGATGGCGACGGGTTTGCAATCTGGGGTGAGGTTCGCAAACAGGGAAGGTGGGTCGACCTTAAGGGTCGTGAGGCCGCAGACAGTAACGGGCGGTAGGGGCCCCCCAAATTTCAGGGTTAGGCTCTGGAGGTTGCACTGGAAGTCCAGGCCGAGTAGCAAGGCACCACAGAGGTTGGAGAGGATTTAGAGCCGGAAGCCACTGAACTCTATGCCCTGGATGGTGAGGGTGGCGGTGCAATACCCCCGGATCGCCACGGAGTGGGATCCGGAGGCCCGGGAGATTCTCTGGTTGATGGGGTGTACCGTGAGGGAGCAGTGCCTTACCGTATCGGGGTGGATGAAGCTCTCAGTGCTCCCGGAGTCCAGAAGGCAGGATATCTTGTGCCCGTCGACCTTCACTGTCGTCGATGCGGTCGCGAGGTTGTGCGGTCGGGACTGGTCAATCGTGATGGAGGCCAGACGTGGCTCATCGGCGGCGGTTGCAGGCGATGAGTGGCCCGATGAGGTGCGCAATGAGCTGGGATCCTGAGACGGGGAAGATGGCGGCGCCCACGGGCTGCACGTGTTGTGAGGGGAGCAAGATGGCGGCACCCACGGGCTGCACGTGGTCTGAGGCGAGGAAGATGGCGGCGCCCGCGGGTCGCACATGGGGGGTGCCGGGACAATAGCGGCGACCGAGTGGGCCTGGCACACTGCAGTGAAATGTCCTTTCTTCCTGCAGGCCTTGCAGAGCGCGCTCCGTGCCGGGCAGCACTGTCGGGGGCGTTTTGAGTGTCTGCAGAAGTAGCACTTGGGTCCCCCGGGGTTGGTTGGCTGCCGCACGGCGCAGGACTGGGGTTGGCTGGGGGAGGTCGCTGATGGGGTCCACGATGGGGTGGCCACTGGCGGGGTCTTCGATGCCCAGGAGGGGTGGGCCGTGCGGTTGGGGGCATACGCCTGTATATTGCGTGAGGCGACTGTGAGCGAGAGTGCTAGTTTCTTGGTCGCTGTGAGGTCGAGGGTAGCCCCTTCTAAGGGGCGCTGGCGGATGTAGGCCGACCCTATGCCCGTAACGAACGCGTCTCTAAGTATCAGGTCAGAATGTTCAGCGGCCGAAACGGCCTGGCTATCGCAGTCTCTCACCAGGAAGTGCAGGGCACTCCAGAAATCTTCCACAGACTCACCGGGGAGTTGGTGCCTCGTGGACAGGAGGTGCCTGGCGTAGAGCTTGTTGGTCTGCTGAGCGTAGTTCTCCTTCAGTAGCGCCATGGCCTCAGCGTAGATCAGCGCGTCCCGGATGAGGGGAAAGATATCGGAGCTCAGCCACGTGTCGAGGACCTGGAGCTTCTGTGCCTCTGAGGGTGGGTCTGTCGCAGATCCGATGTCGGCTTCAAAGCGAGCTGGCCAATGTGCGAAGGCCGACTTGGCATTGTCTGCTTGAGGGTGCAGCTGCAGGCGATCCGGATTGATGCGGAGATCCATCGTTGTAAAATCTCTGCGTAATAAATTGATGCATTATCAATTACGACGAGATGAGAGTAGAGAGTAATCAAGGCTTTATTACGCAGAGATGTGGAGCCTCCTGCAGCTGCCGCCGAAATGGCTGCAGCTCGGAGAGCCCACACATTTATACACCGCCTACTGGGCGGAGCCAGCAGGCAGGGATCTACCCCCGTAACTGTAGTACAGGGGCCTTACCGTAATACCCTCGTATGCAGTATATACAATACAACAGTGGTGACTACCACAAGTCTTTCGAGGAACTGTTTCATCTCTGCGTCTCTGTCAGGGGCTCAGAGGTGTACAGCCCTCGGTTGAAGGCCTCAAATACTTGGTTGACCTTTTTTGGTTCGGCTATCAGGACGCCTCTGCTATTCTTTACCTGCACTATCTCCCTCGTGGCTGCCTGCTTTCTGAGCTGGTGAGCCAGCAGGCAGCTAGCCTTTTCTCCATATTCATAGAATGTCTCCCGTGTCTGGCGAAGTTGGTGCACTGCTTTCCTGTTGGATAGCAGGTTAAAGTCCATTTGTAGCTTTTTCCAATCTGCCACAAGCTCTACAATTGGGGCCTCGGAGTATTTTCTATTAACCTCCAGGATGGAGTCGATCAGTTGTTGCCTGGCTGCCCTCTCTTCCCTATCTCTACATGCCTTGTAGGCTATAATCTCTCCCCTAATCACAGCCTTCAGCGCCTACCAGAACGTGGTAGGTGAGACTTCCCTGTTCTGGTTGTTAGTGGAGTATTCGGCTATGGCCTGTGATTTTTTCAAATTGCACTTTTAATCCAGTTTATAACACCCATTTGATTTAAAACTCAGTTTTGCAAAATCACCATTTAGGGAAAACAGCATTAAAACGGGATAGTTAGAAACACAACAAAGGAAATCCACACAAATGCTTTATTAAACACATATTCATTCGTCCACGGGAGCTCCAGTCAAACAAAGGGAATTCAAAGCGTGTTACTTTCATTCGATCTCAGCAAACTGAAAATAATATTCGAATTCTCAAAGAAAACAAAGTGGATTAAGACAGTTGTCTTCATTCTTCGTTCTTCGGAAGCTGTAATTAAAATTCCAAGAAAAGGTAAATTCTCCAGCAGAAATATAGTGGGCTGGATTCTCCGTTTCTCAGAATAAGTATTGATGCCAACACAGAATCCGTGGACTTTTACGATAGAAAAAGCAGCGCGGCACCTGGACCGATTCCGCTACCACGAAGGCGCCACGTGGAACACAATCGATTTGAATGGGAAATGGTACCGCATTCACCGGGTTCGCGATTGACACCCAAAGGCCTCCGCAGCCGCATATAAACAATTCTCCCCCAACACACGCCATCCCAGCCAACAAGATGGCAGCGAGGGGTGCAGCCCCGAGGTTCACAGACGCCGAGCTGGAGACCCTGTTGGGCGCAGTGGAGGAGAGGCCGATGACCCTGTCCCCCGGCCCGGAAGGAGGCTGATAGCTACCGCCATTCGTCGTGCCTGGGCGCAGATGTCAGAGGCCCTGAGCGCCACCAGCAACACCATCCAGACGGGCCAGCTACACAACCTTCTCAGGGCGGCCAAAGTGGGTAGGCAGCAGTGTGCCTCTGGCACCAACCCCTGTCCTGCACACCCGTAACCCTACCCCTCCCTACCCCAGAGGGCAGCCGAACCTCCACCCTGCACCACATGTGGGTACCCATACTGGCTGCTATGGCCGGGTGACCTGGCCTCTGAGGCCATTATCTACACACTGCATGAATCGGATTGTCTAACTGTGTGGTTTTATGTATTCCCGCCCCCGCCACCCACCGAGGAGAAGGCCGCACCCAACCGCCTGGAGCGGAGAAGATAGGAGGGGGAACGCAGGACTTGCAGCCCCTCACCGTGGACATGGTGGCAAGCCTGGAGGAATGTGAGGTTGCCGAGGTGCAGCTCGGCGCGGACCTCGCGGTGGAAACACAGTACGCGAGGAGAGCGGCGGAGACACAGTGAAAGAGCGCGAGGAGAACGGCGGAGACACAGTGAAAGAGCGCGAGGAGAGCGGCGGAGACACAGTGAAAGAGCGCGAGGAGAACGGCGGAGACACAGTGAAAGAGCGGGAGGAGAGCGGCGGGGACACAGTGAAAGAGTGCGAGGAGAGCGGCGGGGACACAGTGAAAGAGCGCGAGGAGAGCGGCGGAGACACAGTGAAAGAGCGGGAGGAGAGCGGCGGGGACACAGTGAAAGAGCACGAGGAGAGCAGCGGGGACACAGTGAAAGAGCACGAGGAGAGCGGCGGAGACACAGTGAAAGAGCGCGAGGAGAGCAGCGGGGACACAGTGAAAGAGCGCGAGGAGAGCGGCGGAGACACAGTGAAGGAGCACGAGGAGAGCGGCGGAGACACCGTGAAAGAGCGCGAGGAGAGCGGCGGAGACACAGTGAAAGAGCGCGAGGAGAACGGCGGAGACACAGTGAAAGAGCGGGAGGAGAGCGGCGGGGACACAATGAAAGAGCGCGAGGAGAGCGGCGGAGACACAGTGAAAGAGCGCGAGGAGAACGGCGGAGACACAGTGAAAGAGCGGGAGGAGAGCGGCGGGGACACAGTGAAAGAGCACGAGGAGAGCAGCGGGGACACAGTGAAAGAGCACGAGGAGAGCGGCGGAGACACAGTGAAAGAGCGCGAGGAGAGCAGCGGGGACACAGTGAAAGAGCGCGAGGAGAGCGGCGGAGACACAGTGAAAGAGCACGAGGAGAGCGGCGGAGACACCGTGAAAGAGCACGAGGAGAGCGGCGGAGATGTAGTGAAAGAGCGCGAGGAGAGCGGCGGAGATACAGTGAAAGAGCGCGAGGAGAGAGGCGGGGCCACAGTGAAAGAGCGCGAGGAGAGCGGCGGAGACACCGTGAAAGAGCACGAGGAGAGCGGCGGAGATGTAGTGAAAGAGCGCGAGGAGAGCGGCGGAGATACAGTGAAAGAGCGCGAGGAGAGCGGCGGGGCCACAGTGAAAGAGCGCGAGGAGAGCGGCGGAGACACAGTGAAAGAGCACGAGGAGAGCGGCGGAGACACAGTGAAAGAGCGCGAGGAGAGCGGCGGAGACACCGTGAAAGAGCACGAGGAGAGCGGCGGAGACACAGAGAAAGAGCGCGAGGAGAGCGGTGGGGACACAGTGAAAGAGCGCGAGGAGAGCGGCGGGGACACAGTGAAAGAGCGCGAGGAGAGCGGCGGGGACACAGTGAAAGAGCGGGAGGAGAGCGGCGGAGACACAGAGAAAGAGCCCGAGGAGAGCGGTGGGGACACAGTGAAAGAGCGCGAGGAGAGCGGTGGGGACACAGTGAACGAGCGCGAGGAGAGCGGCTGGGACACAGTGAAAGAGCGGGAGGAGAGCGGCGGGGACACAGTGAGAGCGAGGAGAGCTGTGGGGACACAGTGAAAGAGCGCGAGGAGAGCGGCAGGGACACAGTGAAAGAATGGGAGGAGAGCGGCGGGGATACAGTGAAAGAGCCCGAGGAGAGCGGCGGGGACACAGTGAAAGAGTGCGAGCAGATCAACATGGACAAAGTGAGAGCGAGCAGAGCAGCGGGGACACTGAGAGCGAGGAGAGCTGTGGGGACACAGTGAAAGAGCGCGAGGAGAGCGGCGGGGATACAGTGAAAGAGTGGGAGGACAGCAGTGGGGACACAGTGAAAGAGCGCGAGGAGAGCGGTGGGGACACAGTGAAAGAGAGCGAGGAGAGCGCGGGGACACAGTGAAAGAGCGCGAGGAGAGCGGCGGGGACACAGTGAAAGAGCGCGAGGAGAGCAGTGGGGACACAGTGAAAGAGCGCGAGGAGAGCGGTGGGGACACAGTGAAAGAGCGGGAGGAGAGCGGTGGGGACACAGTGAAAGAGCGCGAGGAGAGCAGCGGCGACACAGTGAAAGAGCGCGAGGAGAGCAGCGGGGACACAGTGAAAGAGCGTGAGGAGAGCGGTGGAGATACAGTGAAAGAGTGCGAGGAGAGCAGCGGGGACACAGTGAGAGTGAGGAGAGCAGCGGGGACACAGTGAGAGCGAGGAGAGCAGCGGGGACACAGTGAAAGAGTGCGAGGAGAGCGGTGGGGACACAGTGAAAGAGCGGAAGGAGAGCAGCGGGGACACAGTGAAAGAGCGCGAGGAGAGCGGTGGGGATACAGTGAAAGAGCGCGAGGAGAGCAGCGGGGACACAGTGAGAGCGAGGAGAGCAGCGGGGACACAGTGAGAGCGTGGAGAGCGGTGGGGACACAGTGAAAGAGCGCGAGGAGAGCAGCGGGGACACAGTGAGAGCGAGAAGAGCAGCGGGGACACAGTGAGAGCGAGGAGAGCTGTGGGGACACAGTGAAAGATCACAAAGACACAGTGAAAGAGCGCGAGGAGAGCGGTAGGGACACAATGACACAGTGAAAGAGCGCAAGGAGAGCGGTGGGGACACAGTGAAAGAGCGCGAGGAGAGCGGCTGGGACACAGTGAAAGAGCGGGAGGAGAGCGGCGGGGACACAGTGAGAGCGAGGAGAGCTGTGGGGACACAGTGAAAGGGCGCGAGGAGAGCGGCAGGGACACAGTGAAAGAATGGGAGGAGAGCGGCGGGGATACAGTGAAAGAGCCCGAGGAGAGCGGCGGGGACACAGTGAAAGAGTGCGAGCAGATCAACATGGACAAAGTGAGAGCGAGCAGAGCAGCGGGGACACTGAGAGCGAGGAGAGCTGTGGGGACACAGTGAAAGAGCGCGAGGAGAGCGGTGAGGATACAGTGAAAGAGTGGGAGGACAGCAGTGGGGACACAGTGAAAGAGCGCGAGGAGAGCGGTGGGGACACAGTGAAAGAGAGCGAGTAGAGCGCGGGGACACAGTGAAAGAGCGCGAGGAGAGCGGCGGGGACACAGTGAAAGAGCGCGAGGAGAGCAGTGGGCACACAGTGAAAGAGCGCGAGGAGAGCGGTGGGGACACAGTGAAAGAGCGGGAGGAGAGCGGTGGGGACACAGTGAAAGAGCGCGAGGAGAGCAGCGGCGACACAGTGAAAGAGCGCGAGGAGAGCAGCGGGGACACAGTGAAAGAGCGCGAGGAGAGCGGTGGAGATACAGTGAAAGAGTGCGAGGAGAGCAGCGGGGACACAGTGAGAGTGAGGAGAGCAGCGGGGACACAGTGAGAGCGAGGAGAGCAGCGGGGACACAGTGAAAGAGTGCGAGGAGAGCGGTGGGGACACAGTGAAAGAGCGCGAGGAGAGCAGCGGGGACACAGTGAAAGAGCGCGAGGAGAGCGGTGGGGATACAGTGAAAGAGCGCGAGGAGAGCAGCGGGGACACAGTGAGAGCGAGGAGAGCAGCGGGGACACAGTGAGAGCGAGGAGAGCTGTGGGGACAGAGTGAAAGGGCGCGAGGAGAGCGGTAGGGACACAGTGAAAGAATGGGAGGAGAGCGGCGGGGATACAGTGAAAGAGCCCGAGGAGAGCGGCGGGGACACAGTGAAAGAGTGCGAGCAGATCAACATGGACAAAGTGAGAGCGAGCAGAGCAGCGGGGACACTGAGAGCGAGGAGAGCTGTGGGGACACAGTGAAAGAGCGCGAGGAGAGCAGTGAGGATACAGTGAAAGAGTGGGAGGACAGCAGTGGGGACACAGTGAAAGAGCGCGAGGAGAGCGGTGGGGACACAGTGAAAGAGAGCGAGTAGAGCGCGGGGACACAGTGAAAGAGCGCGAGGAGAGCGGCGGGGACACAGTGAAAGAGCGCGAGGAGAGCAGTGGGCACACAGTGAAAGAGCGCGAGGAGAGCGGTGGGGACACAGTGAAAGAGCGGGAGGAGAGCGGTGGGGACACAGTGAAAGAGCGCGAGGAGAGCAGCGGCGACACAGTGAAAGAGCGCGAGGAGAGCAGCGGGGACACAGTGAAAGAGCGCGAGGAGAGCGGTGGAGATACAGTGAAAGAGTGCGAGGAGAGCAGCGGGGACACAGTGAGAGTGAGGAGAGCAGCGGGGACACAGTGAGAGCGAGGAGAGCAGCGGGGACACAGTGAAAGAGTGCGAGGAGAGCGGTGGGGACACAGTGAAAGAGCGCGAGGAGAGCAGCGGGGACACAGTGAAAGAGCGCGAGGAGAGCGGTGGGGATACAGTGAAAGAGCGCGAGGAGAGCAGCGGGGACACAGTGAGAGCGAGGAGAGCAGCGGGGACACAGTGAGAGCGAGGAGAGCTGTGGGGACAGAGTGAAAGAGCGCGTGGAGAGCGGTGGGGACACAGTGAAAGAGCGCGAGGAGAGCAGCGGGGACACAGTGAGAGCGAGGAGAGCAGCGGGGACACAGTGAGAGCGAGGAGAGCTGTGGGGACACAGTGAAAGATCACAAAGACACAGTGAAAGAGCGCGAGGAGAGCGGTAGGGACACAGTGACACAGTGAAAGAGCGCAAGGAGAGCGGTGGGGACACAGTGAAAGAGCGCGAGGAGAGCAGCGGGGACACAGTGAGAGCGAGGAGAGCTGTGGGGACACAGTGAAAGAGCGTGAGGACACAGTGAAAGAGCGCGAGGAGAGCGGTGGGGACACAGTGAAAGAGCGGGAGGAGATCGGCGGGGACACAGCTGCCGGAGAAGCGTCCTTCAGATTTTCGGCAGGGGCAGTGGCCAGGGGTCTGTCAGGAAGAGTGACATCACGGCAAAGCAGTGACCTGATTGGCTGGTAAGGAAAGTGCTCCAATGAGCAATAGCTGGGAGAAATTCAACTCTTCGTGTGTTGGTAAGTATTGTGATTGATAAGTAAAATCTTTATTCCTTTCACTTATTCATTATTTGATATTATGCTTGTAATCAGTTAAGGTAAAGTGCAAAATGGCAGGAGATCCCAGACCCGTGTTATGCTCCTCGTGCTCGATGTGGGAGTTCAGGGGCGCGGCCGATGCCCCTGACTCCTTCATATGCGGGAAGTGTGTCCAGCTGCAGCTCCTGTTAGACCGCATGACGGCACTGGAGCTGCGGATGGACTCACTTTGGAGCATCCGCGATGCTGAGGAGGTCGTGGGTAGCACGTTCTGTGAGTGGGTCACACCGCAGATTAGGATTGGTGAGGGAGACAGGGAATGGGTGACCAAAAGGCAGAGAAAGAGTAGGAAGGCAGTGCAGGTGTCCCCTGCGGTCATCTCCCTCCAAAACAGGTTTACCGTTTTGGATACTGTTGGGGGAGATGGCTCACCAGGGGATGGCGACAGTAGTCAGGCTCATGGCACCATGGCTGGCTCTGCTGCACAGAAGGGCGGGAAAAAGACTGGCAGGGCTATAGTCATAGGGGATTCAATCGTAAGGGGAGTAGACAGGCGTTTCTGTGGTCGAAAACGAGACTCCCAAATGGTATGTTGCCTCCCGGGTGCACGGGTCAGGGATGTCTCAGATCGGCTGCAGGACATACTGAAGGGGGGGGGGTGAACAGCCAGTTGTCATGGTGCATATAGGCACCAACGATATAGGTATAAAACAGGATGAGGTCCTACAATCAGAATTTCGGGAGTTAGGAGATAAGTTAAAAAGTAGGACCTCAAAGGTAGTAATCTCAGGATTTCTACCAGTGCCACAAGACAGTCAGAGTAGAAGTTCAAGAATAGTCAGAATGAATACGTGGCTTGAGAGATGGAGCAGGAGGGAGGGGTTCAGATTTTTGGGACACTGGAACCGGTTCTGGGGGTGGTGGGACCATTACAAATCAGATGGTCTACACCTGGGCAGGACTGGAACCAATGTACTAGGGGGTGCTTTTGCTAACACTGTTGGGGAGGTTTTAAACTAATGTGGCAGGGGTTGGGAGCCAGATTAGAAAGTTAGAGGTCAGTAAAGAGGCAGCAAATAAAGCCAGTAAGGTGCTAGATAATAAACTCAATGTGACTAAGGGGAAGAGTAGACAGGGAAGAGATGTTGAATGCAAAGGGACAGATGGTCTGAGGTGCATTTGTTTTAATGTGAGAAGTGTAACAGGTAAGGCAGATGAACGTAGGGCTTGGATTAGTACCTGAGAATATGATGTTATTGGTATTACTGAGACTTGGATGAGGGAAGGGCAAGACTGGCAACTAAATATCCCAGGGTATAGATGCTTCAGGAGGAATAGAGAGGGAGGTAAAAGGGGTGGAGGAGTTGCATTATTGGTCAGAGATGATATCACAGCTGTGATTAAGGAGGGCACGATGGAGGATTCGAGCACTGAGGCAATATGGGTAGAACTAGGAAATAGGAAGGGTGCAGTAACATTGTTGGGACTTTACTACAGGCCTCCCAAAAGTGAGCGTGAATAGAGGTACAAATATATAGACAGATTATCGAAAAATGTAGGAACAATAGGGTGGTCGTGATGGGAGATATTAACTTCCCCAACATTGAATGGGTCTCATGTATTGTTGGAGGCTTAGATGGAGCAGAATTTGTAAGGAACATCCAAGAGAGCTTTTTAGAGCAGTATGTAAATAGTCCAACTCGGGAAGGGGCCATACTGGACCTGGTATTGGGTCAATGATCCCGGCCAGGTGGTTGAAGTTTCAGTCGGTGATTACTTTGGGAATAGCGATCACAATTCCGTAAGTTTTAGAATACTCATGGACAAAGACGAGAGTGGTCCCAAAGGAAGAGTGCTAAATTGGGGAAAGGCCAAGTATAACAAAATTCGGCAGGAGCTAGGGAATGTGGATTGGGAGCAGCTGTTTAAGGGTAAATCCACATTTGAAATGTGGGAGTCTTTTAAGGAAAGGTTGATTAGAATGCAGGACAGACATGTCCCTGTGAAAATGAGGGATAGAAATGGCAAGATTAGGGAACCATGGATGACGGGTGGAATTGTGAGACTAGCTAAGATGAAAAAAGAAGCATAAATAAGATCTAGGTGACTTAAAACTGATGAAGCTTTGGAGGAATATCGGGAAAGTAGGACAAATCTCAAACGTGCAATAAGGAGGGCTAAAAGGGGTCATGGAATATCTTTAGCTAACAGGGTTAATGAAAATCCCAAAGCCTTTTATTTGTAGATAAGAAGCAAGAGGGTAACTAGAGAAAGGATTGGCGCACTCAAAGACAAAAGAGGGAATTTATGCGTGGGGGTAGAGGAAATGGGTGAGATTCTTAATGAGTACTTTGCATCGATATTCACCAAGGAGAGGGACATGACGGATGTTGAGGCTAGGGATGGATGTTTAAATACTCTAGGTCTGGTCGGCATAAGGAAGGGGGAAGTTTTGGGTATTCTAAAAGGCATTAAGGTGGACAAGTTCCCAGGTCCGGATGGGATCTATCCCAGGTTACTGAAGGAAGCGAGGGACGAAATAGCTGGGGCCTTAACAGATTATCTTTGCAGCATCCTTGAGCACGGGTGAGGTCCCGGAGGACTGGAGAATTGCTAATGTTGTCCCTTTGTTAAAGAAGGGTAGCAGGGATAATCCAGGGAATTATAGACCTGTGAGCTTGACGTCAGTGGTAGGCAAACTGTTGAAGATACTGAGGGATAGGATAAAGGATCTGGATCGAGGCAGGCTGGAAGGGCTGAGGGGCCTGTTCCTGTGCTGTAATTTTCTTTGTCCTTTTGTTCTAGTTGCGATTCCCTATGACTCGTCTGTCAACCCCCTTCTTCCAACACATCCCCACACCACCCTCATGCCCACACCATCCTCACCCCCACACCACCCTCACCCCCACCCACACCCTCACCCTACACCACCTCCACACTACCACTCCCCACCCCCACAGTCACCCACATTCACCCCTCGGCCCGCGGACGAATAATGCGTTTTGTCTTGTGTCTTGCAGGAGCTGCTGGAGATGGGGCAGGTCCATCTGGTGCCCCCCGCCTCCAGCCAGTGCCACAGCCAGAGGCCCCCCCCCCTGTGAGATAAGCAGTGATGGAAGCAGATCGACACCAGCCCTCCACCCGAGACTCAGGACACCCCCGGGCTCGGGTCGGTGGAAGACAGTGAATTTCCGTCATAGCTGTCTCCAGCACCATCCAACATCCCAGAGGCACACCTCGGTTGGCCATGTCAGTAAAGAGGCTCCTGGGACATTCTCTGGTGCGCACCACACAGCTGACCCGGTACAGCAGGTGGAGATAGGAACACCCGAGGCGGCGGACCGTCGGTGGGCAGGCCGACCCCAGGGGCTAGCTGCTGTCCAGATGGGTCTCGAGCTTCTGGAATAGACAGTCCCATCCATAGTGGACATGCCCATAACACATAGAAACAGAATTAGGCCACTCAGCCCCTCGAGTCTGGTCCACCATTCAATCATGGTTGGTATGTTTCTCATCCCCATTCTCCTGCCTTCTCCCCATAACCCCTGATCCCCTTATTACTCAAGAACCTATCTATCTTTGCCTTAAAGACACTCTGTGATTTGGCCTCTGCAGCCTTTTGCGGCAAAGAGTTCCACAGATTCACCACCCTCTGGCTGAAGAAATTCCTCCTCATCTCTGCTTTAAAGGATCGTCCCTTTAGTCTGAGATGGTGTCCTCTGGTTCTAGTTTTTCCTACAAATGGAAACATCCTCTCCACGTCCACTCTATCCAGGCCTCGCATCCTGTAAGTTTCCCCCCCTCATCCTTCTAAACTCCAACGTGTACAGACCCAGAGTCCTCAGCCATTCCTCATATGACGAGCTCTTCATTCCAGGGATCATTCTTGTGAACCTCCTCTGGACCCTTTCCAAGGCCAGCACATCCTTCCTTAGATATGGGGCCCAAAACTGCTCACAATACTCCAAATGGGGTCTGACCAGAGCCTTATACAGCCTCAGAAGTACATCCCTGGTCTTGTATTCTAGCCCTCTTGACATGAATGCTAACATTGCATTTGCCTTCCTAAATACCGACTGAACCTGCACGTTAACTTTAGGAGAATCGTGAACAAGGACCCACAAGTCCCTTTGTGCTTCTGATTTCCTAAGCATTTCCCCATTTAGAAAATAGTCCATGTCTAAATTCATCTTTCCAAAGTGCATAACCTCACACTTTTCCACATTGTATTTCATTTGCCACGTCATTGCCCACTCTCCTCGCTTGTCCACATGAGGGATTGTCGGTGAGCACGCAGTACCTGCAGTTGCACATGGAGGGGTCCAACCATGTGCAGCAGCAGGAATGGTGGCATGCTTGCCACCCAGACCAACACCACACGGTTGGCGTCTGTGATGGAGGCATTGGGGGCGAGGGCTTTGGCTATGGATCGGCAGGTCCAAGGCCTGGGGAATTCTGTGCAGGTGCTGGCCGAGGCCCAGGACAGGTGACCTTGTCCCAGAGCCACCTGCAAATCGCAAGGGCGCTCCTGAGCATGGCCCAGTCACAGCAGGCCATGACTGTGAACATCGGCAACATTGTCCAGGTGCTGGTCGACGTGGCGTAGGCACAGAGGGAGGTGGACCAGTCCCAGAGGGAGATGGCCCATCCAGGCCCGGTCGCCCAGAAGATGCCCGCCAACGGGACCCAGGTCGCAGGGCAGGAATCACAGCAGGCTGCCTCCACTCCAGCTGTACCGTCTGGGGACCAACCTAGACATAGTGTTAGGGCCTGTAAGGCCAGAAAAGTAGACACCAGTTAAGTTGGAACTGGCACAGTTTAGTTATAGGGGCTAGGGCACAAACCTATATATATTTGTTCACAATAAACACCTGTTACCACTGTTACAACCTGCCTTGCTGGTCTGTCTGATGGGTGTGAGGGGTGAGCTGTTCTGGGCTGGGCGGGGGTGGGGGTGGGGGGGAATGGGCGGATGTTGGGGGGGTAGTGGGCAGACCCTATGGGTGGCCCGTGCTTCCCCCCCTTCACCATCCCCACCACCGCCACCCCACGGTTCTAATGGCATCATGTGATGGAATGGCCAGCTCGCATGCAGGGATCACCCAGGGGGACAGTGGAAAGTGCTACCGTGAGCAAGAGTCAGACATTTTTGGATGATGAACACCAGAGGTCATCGCAGAGCGGGTTGTTATCATCATTCATCCCATGGACCTGACCCGGTGTTACTGCCAACCCAGGGCCCCCACCCCGTAGTGTGACAGGTATGTATCACAGAGGGGGTTGCAGACGGGGCTGGCCGGTGGTGGGGAGTGAGGGGGTGTGGGGTTGGGATGCGGTGTCCGTGCCCCTGACCAGTTTCCCCACTTCTAGCCTCCTCCTTGTCGGTGAACCAGGAGCCGATCGGAGGGGCCCGTGCCCGTTACAGAGGGGGTCGTGCAGCCTCCTGTGCCTGCCTGGGCTCCATGTTCTGCCCACCCTCACCCTCCTCCACATCCTCCTCAACGGATGAGGCTTGGGGTTCATCCGCAGCCTCCAGCACATCTCTCCTCTGCTGTGCGATGTTGTGGAGGACGCAGCAGGCCACCACGATCTGGGCGACCCTTCTCAGCATCATGATGGAAGGCCCCTGCAGAGCAGTCCAGGCACTTGAATCACATCTTCAGGAGGACAAAGCACTGCCCAATCACGTCTCTGATTGCTGTGTGGGAGTCATTGTAGTGGGTCTGCTCATCATTCTATCACCTCCGGATAGGCGTCAGCAGGCACAGCCATAGCGGATAACCCCTGGCAGGAGCCAACCCCCAGTGGGGCGGGGGGGGGGGGGGGCATGTCGAACGAGTCAGGAATCGTTGAGTGCGCCAGGATGAAGGCATCGTGCACACTGCCCGGGTATCTGGCGCAGACTTGGTTGATGCGCAGCTGATGGTCACATTTAGACATAGACATAGAATTTACAGTGCAGAAAGAGGCCATTAGGCCCATCGAGTCTGCACTGACCCTTGGAAAGAACACCCCACACCTCTACCAATCCCCGTAACCCAGTAACCCCACTTAACCTTTTTGGACACTAAGGGCAATTTAGCATGGCCAATCCACCTAACCCGCACATTTTTGGACTGTGAGAGGAAACCGGAGCACCCGGAGGAAACCCACGCACACACGGGGAGAACATGCAGACTCCGCACAGTCAGTGACCCAAGCCGGGAATCGAACCTGGGAACTTGGAGCTGTGAAGCAACTGCGCTAACCACCGTGCTGCTCACATTAGCTGCACATTCATCGAGTGGAACCCCTTTTGGTTTGTGTAGAGCAGCCTGTCATCTGCAGGTGCTCGTGGGGGACATGCATCCCGTCGATCACCCCCTGGACCTGAGGCATCTTGGCGATGACTGCGAACCCCGCTGTACGGGCATTCTGGTGGGCTCGGTCCACATTGAAATAGATGTATTGAGCTGCCTGGGCATATAGGGCCTATGGCACCATGGTCTGTGAGATCCAGGACAGGTCCCCACTCGGTGCCTGGAAGGACCACGTTGCGTAAAGGTTCAGGATGACTGGCACCTTGATGACCACTAGGAGCGGGTGTCCTCCCCCATACCCCCGCAGTGCCAGTTGTGCCATCATCTGGCATATATATCTCACTCTCTCTCTGCTCAACCGGAGTCTTTGACGGCATGCCTGTTCCGACAGGTCCTCGAATGCCAGACGGTGTGGGTACACACGAGGCCTCATGTGGCGCCTCCCTGCCACTTCCTCCTCCTAGGCCTGTTGGGCAACTCGATCTCCATCCTGCCCCTCTGCTGCACGCTCCTCTACTGCCCGCTATGCTGCTGCAGCTTCCTCCTCCTCGAACAGTGCCCGCTCATACAGCCGCAGGGCTGCGGCGACGAGCAGGAAGGCCACCATTGCTGGTTGTATTCCAATATCCATTGTCTGCAGGAGGTGAAAGATTGACGAGTTAGCAAGGAGCGTACACCCATGCCCAACTTGGTCCACTGGGCTACATGGTGGCCCCAGTTGGCACTGTGAGATCTGCCCCCGCATGTCCGTTTCCCCACCCCCATCCCTGCACCTGTTGATCTCCTATTTTCTTTCTCTGTCAGTCTGGCCTCAATAAAAGTTGAGACGGATTCGCACGTAAACAGAAGTTATTTATTTAGCTTGCAAGCTTAATCATCTTACAGAATGTAACAGGACGTCCTGCCTCTTACACTCCAGAAAACGACTGAACTACCAGACAAAGGGATCTCTGCAAAATCAGTTCAAATGGTATCAAGTTTCACATACTCGACGGACATAGGTCAGCCTAGGTCCCTCCTGACCTGTTTAATCTATTCTGATTGGCTCACTTCCAATCCCTTTCTCTGGCCCCTATCAATGCATCCTCACTCTTATAGACACACCTCTTCCTGCTTTTTCCATGCGGTCCCAAATTCCTTTGTCCCTAACTAAAAGAATCAAAGTGGCTTATTTCTACATTACATTAACTAGTATCTCTAAAGTAACTATTTTATATCACATTCGTCATTCCCTCCTTTTATCATTCCATGATAACCGAACTATCCAATCTATAGCTACGGTTCCTCATCTAAAAAGATTCGTCGCTGCATTTCCAATTCCTGTCTTAGCCCCCCTTCATCTGCTTCACCCTCATGGATTTTAACAGTTAAATTTTTTTTCTCGGTGATTGGGGCGGTGATCTGATCCAGTGCACCCCGCATTTTACCCATCACACATTTAAGGATGGCCAGGCCCACAAAGATGCAGCCGATAGCTACCACTAGATACATGGCCATATTTATCAACCAGTCCTTCCATCCTCCAAATCCCCAGTTACCCCAAGAGTCAGGATCCTGCATCCCGTCCAAGTGATCCCGTATGCGATCCATAAATTTAGTAATGTTAGCAGTCAAGTCCTGAATCCCCATAATACACTTGCCCTGTACTATGGCGCATACCCCACCCTCACGGGCCAGAAGATAGTCAAGAGCATACCGGTTGCGTAAGGACCTCCCAGTAGCCCAGTTTATCCAATTTTGAAATGCCCATTCGGGCCGCCCAGCAATGCAGAAAGCCCTATTCCCAACAGTGATATGAGAGACATTCGCCCAGCCACAAAGGAGCTGGAGGCCAGCGTTCAATGGAACGCAAGTGGTGCTATAACAAACGCATTGGCCAGACGCCTGGGTGATATGGCACCTCCTGTCCGTACAGGTGGGAAACAGACATGTTATATTTGTGTCCACCTCTACCAGCAAACAGCCATATCCTTCACTGCTGAAGCAATTCTCGTACGACCGGGAATCCCTATTGGGAGTGAAGTGGCTAGGTATGTACGCCCTCCACCGTCGCAGCCTATCGTACTGTGAATGGGAATTATCCCGAGGGAGGGGAAGGCAAATAGCCGGTGGTGCTGAATCCGGATCGTAAGGAAGAGTGACGTGCTCGGGCAATGGCTCGGAACGCTGACAATGAACCACCGTTTGGGGAGTGCCCCAAAGCGGTGAAACAGAAAATAACCGAGACACCGCTGCGGGGTTTGGGTAGCAGACAACCCGTCCCTGGCCATACAGACGGTGGTAAATCTGGTAGAAGAGATTCATACTACCCGGGTTTTCCTCAGTTTGGCCTTTAATTAACTTAAGTGTATCTCCCGGTAACCTACGTTCTAGCTGTACTTCCCTTCTCACACGCCCCGTCCTCTCTCTAGTCCCTTTCTCTTTCTCATGGTCTCTTCCTACACTCTTCTGACAGCTTGATGTTACCTTTATTGTACCACTTTTAACACATCCAAAATCAAATTTACATGTATTCCAAAAACAAGGCAATGTCCATATAATGTTCCCTTCCCATCGCCGGGACCGGTGCAGCTGCTTCATGACTCCCGCATTCTCCTTAACTTTGATGACCTTCCATGAGTCGATACCATGTCCTCGTATATGGGGGCAGTGAAGAACATCACCTGTGCATAGGTGATGTATCCTTGTAGATTGGTTGGGGCTACACAGATACATAATATTCCCCTTTTCCATGTCCATCGCCAATAACACGCCAAGCGAAGTGAGGCCAAATATCAGACAGACGATGCGTAGCCACTCCATCATGCTCCTCACCTGTAAAATAGCACTGGAGAAGGGAGGCAGGTTAGTATCCAACCTTTTACAGTAGTGGAGATGGGCTCAATTTACAGTGATGTAGGTGGACCCAAGCACTTCGCCCCTCCACTTTAACTGCTGTGGGGGTGGCAAGGAGAACTTGGAAGGGCCCGTCCCATCGCGGCTCCGACCCCTTCCTAGTCCAATTTTTTGACCATTACATAACTACCGGGCTGGACTGAAAGTGAGCTAGGTACTGGGCAATGGCTCGTGAGCCGCGCGGACTTGGCCATGGAGTTCCTTGAGCACTTGCGTAAGGGCTAGAACATAGGTGGTCATTTCCTCAGTCATCTGATGAAACTGAACCCGTCTGGGAACCTGCAGGCTCCAGGGAGTTCTAAGAGGCCTGCCATAGAGAATCTCGGCGGGAGAGAGCCGGGCCGGTCCCGCAGGTGTAACCCGCAGCTGGAAGAGGGCAACGGGGAGCAACTTAAGCCATGTCAGTCCCGTGTCTGCTCTTAATTTAGCCAATTTAGTTTTGAGGGTCTGATTGTGTCTTTCAACCACCCCGGCTGCCTGTGGTCTGTAAGCACAGTGTAACTGCTGGCGTATGCCCAACTGGGAGCAAAACTCCTTGTTAATTTGTCCAATAAAATGAGGCCCATTATCAGAACTTAACTGAGCTGGTATACCGTACCGGGGAATGATTTCCCTCATCAAGACTTTAACCACAGTAGCAGCTTTACTATAGATAGTCGGATACGCCTCAACCCATCTGCTGAACACATCCACAATGACCAAAACATATTTATAACATTGACACCTTTCCAACTCAATGTAATCCATTTGGAGCGTCTCAAAGGGACCACTGGGCAACGGGGTTTGCCCCTTCCCACAAGGGATACCTTTTCCGGTGTTATATTGCTGACAAATCAAACACCGATTACTGATACTTTGGGCCAACCCCTGCATTTTAGGGTGCCACCAAGTGTCCAGCAACAAATCACTAGTCCCCCGAGCCCCACAATGAGTTGCAAAGTGTACACATTCGATGACCCATAAAGCCAGTACATCAGACATACAAGTCTGATGTGCAGGCGTGGTCCATAAAGAGGAAACAGAATCATATGTACAACCTAACCGTTTCCACATTTGTTTATCACTCTCAGGAGCGTCCTCCTGTAACCTTATGACGTCTTGGATGGTTGGCATTGGCTTGTCAGAAGCAGACACATTCATAGTAGATCGTTTAGTCTGACTTAACATTTTAGGCACCATCACTTGCTGAATTTGTGCGGCTGTGCGCGCTGCACAATCTGCTCGTTCATTACCAACGTCAACTGGGGTTGTACCATTCGTGTGGGCAGCACATTTAATAACGGAAATCTGCGCTGGCAGAAGGAGGGCCTGCAGTAGGTCATTAACTAAACCCCGGTGGGATATTTGACCACACATAATCATGTCAGGTTGTTCTGACGAAATGTCACTCAAATCGCCCCTTATTGTGGTAGTTTCCTGAATCAAGGCTAAACAGTCGTGGCCAGGTGCGTCTTCATGGACAGGGGGACCACTAAGAAAACAGGCTGGATTGATAGTGGTACAGTATTTAAATGTCAGACGTGGATTGTTCAAAAGGTATATCTATTCTGACGAGCTGCGGTAAGATGCTGACCATTCGCCCCATATCCCTGGCATGGTACTGGTCATGGACCTGACGTGTAATATGAGGGCTTACCGAAGCTGACTGTGGCCATAAATGTGGTGATATTGTAACAAAATCGGCTGTACCTTCTAACATCAGGCTGTACCTTCTTTTCCCGTGACTGTGGCTGTAACCTTGACTGGCCATTCGGTCTCAAGTAATGGCCAGTATTTGTCCTCCAACTCCCTGTTTCGTCCAGTTCTGTCATAGGCCAGGGTAACGTGATGCAGTGATAGTGGCTGTTCAATGTCTAACGTCCACCACTGGGGGGTGATAGAAATATAGCACTGTTGTCTCATCCTCCATGATGTAACCGTTACCCCCTCATCTCCGCATTCTAGCTGTAGCTGGAAGATACACAGTAAATCTCGGGCCAACAAGTTACAGTCCAATCCAGTAGTCACTACAAACTGATGTTCTGCAGACGTATTCTCGTAAGTGACTGTCACAGGTTCAGAAATAGGATACTCACACACCTGTCCTTGGAACCCTGATAATTGCTGCGTGTGGTCGGATAATGGTAATTTAAGTGTTGATTGCACAGAAGACATCGCTGCCCCTGTGTCGATGACAAATGAGTGATGTTGATCTCCTATCTGCAGAGAGATAATAGGTTCCCTGTCGGATTGGAGAGTCCTTATGGCTAAATTAGCTAGTCAATCCTGTGTTGGGAAAGGGTTTTCCTGGGAGAAGTCAGTGTATCTCATCTGTCCTCCCCTTGGTGGGTACCCTCTCCTTTGGGTCGGATAATCTCCTTCTACTGTCTGTCTTTTAAAGGGGCATTCCTGTTGCCAGTGATCTACACGGCCGCAATTAAAACATCCATTGTTCCCTCTATATCTGCCCCGGCCTCGTCTTCCAGTAGACCAATGGCCCCTCAGAGGGGGCTGCGGTTGTAGAGCTGTTGATTCATTCAGTGGACCATAAAAATGGGGTGAGGGTCCTTTTGGGTGGGTTTGGTATCCCCCTCTTCGCTGATCCACCCACCCAAAGTCACTATATTGGGGCTCCTGCTGGTAAACTACCATTTCTGCCCCTTGTTGGGGTCGCAGATCATCCTTTTTCATTACATACTCAGTCTTAACCTTTGTAACTGAGCCTCCTTCTGGGCCTACACCCTCCTTCCAGTAAAATCTGACTGCCCTTGCCATCTGGGAAGGGTCGTTCTCCGTCCAATTCATGTTATTACATTTCACAGCAGTAACCACAGAAGGTGGTAGGCAATGCATTAACATAGCACAGTATTGAGGGGAATTCTGACCATTTTGATACAGCAAATCGCCTGACTGCCCCCGGTAGATTTCATTAAAACGCCCCAGACATTCCTATGGCTAATCAATCTTCCTAGGTTTTAGGTCTAAGATAACAGAAAGATTTATGGGCCTTTGAAATGTGCTATTCAACGCATTCAAGATCTGTGTCCTTCTTTTCTCTATTTGCTCTCTTTTTTTTTTTAAAACTTAAAAATGTTTGAAAATTCAAATTGAATTACTGCAACTTGCAAGCTTAGCTCTGATCTCAACTCAGAACTAAATTTACAATTTGCTTAACACAAACTTGTATAACATTTACAACTTAATTATTTCTTTATCTTAACAATTTTTTCTTTTAACAAGTTTTTTTTTTCTGTTACATACACATAAGTATTAGCAAAATCAACTATCATAAGTATTAGCAAAATCAATTATCATCTTCAGATTGACACTTTTTAATATGGTGTCCATGATCTTCTTTAAGTTTCTATTAATCTCCAGATAAAATGAGATAAACCTTATTTCAAGTAAGTAAAATTTAAGATTCTGGCAATTTCAATCAATTGCTTTCGAAGATAATAACTTTTATCAAAGAGGTAGAGAAACCCACTGGTTTCCTTTAATTAATTCAAAACGTAACTTTGCTGGTGTTCACTGACTCAAAGGAAAGGTATCCGATTACACTGCAGACTGTTATCTCAAGGCCTGAGTGAGAAGCACTGTCTGTTTTCAACTCCGCCTGCTGCTGTTAACCCTTTGAGAGACTTCTGCTTCAACCTCACAATCTCAACTAGACCTCGGAACTTTACAGTCCAAGGAGACAATTTTAGCTTAATCAACTATATATTTAAAACACTCACACATAGAGTTGAACCATCTTCAGATTTAAAAACAGTTATACTGGACTGAACCCCCATCTATTGAAGTCCCATCAGCCCCTGAACCCATATAATAGACTGAACCTTTATTATTTAAAGTCCCATCAGCCTCTGAACCCTAATAATAGACTGAACCTTTATTATTTAAGTCACATCAGCCTCTGAACCCCGATAATAGACTGAACCTTTATTATTTAAAGTCACATCAGCCTCTGAACCCCGATAATAGACTGAACCTTTATTATTTAAAGTCACATCAGCCTCTGAACCCCGATAATAGACTGAACCTTTATTATTTAAAGTCCCATCAGCCCAAAACCCTAACCCAAGCCGAAACAACAATATGAAATCCCATCAATTAAAGTGCTAATCCCCAGACTGACCTGTGATTTCGTCGAGGCGGTCTTTCTGTGCCAACCGCGAGTGACCAGACTAATCAGACGATAAGAAGAGGGGAACAATCAATGCTGGTCGTTTTCCATTTCTACATTGAGGGCCCTTTGTTCCCGTCCTCCTGTTCATAATCAGTCTAATTCTGATTTCGCAGTTGGAACAGGATCGCCCAGAGAAATCCCGGTTTTCGGCACCAAATGTTGATCTCCTATTTTCTTTCTCTGTCAGTCTGGCCTCAATAAAAGTTGAGACGGATTCGCACGTAAACAGAAGTTATTTATTTAGCTTGCAAGCTTAATCATCTTACAGAATGTAACAGGACGTCCTGCCTCTTACACTCCAGAAAACGACTGAACTACCAGACAAAGGGATCTCTGCAAAATCAGTTCAAATGGTATCAAGTTTCACATACTCGACGGACATAGGTCAGTCTAGGTCCCTCCTGACCTGTTTAATCTATTCTGATTGGCTCACTTCCAATCCCTTTCTCTGGCCCCTATCAATGCATCCTCACTCTTATAGACACACCTCTTCCTGCTTTTTCCATGCGGTCCCAAATTCCTTTGTCCCTAACTAAAAGAATCAAAGTGGCTTATTTCTACATTACATTAACTAGTATCTCTAAAGTAACTATTTTATATCACATTCGTCACACCCAGGCTCCTGTCCCTGATACCAAGGGTACCATTGGCTGGCACTGCCCTTGTCAGGGGCTACTGTGGATGTTTGCACTGGGTGGTCTGCCGCTGGGTGACGGCTGGGTGGGGAAGGGGGTTGGGACGGGGAGGGTGGTGGTGGGATGGGGGTGTAGCATATGGGGATGGGGGCACTCATACGGCCGGTTTTATACTGCAGAACCAGGGACCAAGGTGAGCGGTCAATGGGTGCACAGCAAGATGGTCACCGTAATGGTGGTTCGTGCCTGGACTCCGCCCCGGTCCCATGTGGGAGGTGACCCCGGCTACTCGACCTGCTCTGCCCAACTTCCCCCACCTCCACCTGACTTGGCAGATCCTCCCGGACCCCAGCCAGCCCGGCCAGTGACCGGCCTGGCAGCCTGCAGTCGCTCCTCTCCGGGTCCTATCTCCTCTCTCTCCCTCAGCAGCCTCAACGCCAGTTTTTTAAAACTTGGCTCATTGAAGGCGGAAAATCACAGAGGCCTCGGAAAATACTGGGTCGGGTCCGCTAACGACATGCAAACAATGTCTACTGTACACGCATTCTGGAACACATTGTCGCCGCTGTCGAGGTGACGGAGAATTGCGATTTGGCGCCAAATTGGCGTGACTATAGGCCACATTGGGTGGTCAATGGGGTGCTCAGCAAGATGGCTACGTTGCAGGCTGCGGCAATGGCGGTCTGTGCCAGGAAGCCCTGGTCCCCGGGTCACCCCGATGGCCATGGCCCATCCTCTGGTCATTGCCCCCCCCCCCCCCCCGCTACTCACCCTGGCCCAATCTCTTTTCACGATTCCGGCGTCGCTGGATGGAGAATCCCGCCCAAGTTTTGTGTTCAGCTGCCAGCAGTTCTGAATGAGTTGATTAAAGTTCTGTGTGTTTTGCGTGTTTGGGTGGAGGGTGGGGCAGTTACAAAAGAAAGTCAGGTTTTAGCTTGTCCTTTAGCAGCTGTATTCGCTGTATGTGTCATATTTGTTCTAGTTATAAAGAAACAGTAATTGTGTTAAACTGACAAACCTGGTGACAGAAATTATTGGACAACCAAAGGCCAAAGATTTTATGTATTTTTGTATGAATTATTGATTAATTCACTTATGTTGTTACTCCAGAGCCTGTGGGGCAGGAATTGACTGCACTCTAGCCCAGGGTCTCGTAACATTTTAAAAAACTCACGTCTTTCTTTTTTTCCCTTGGGAGAATCCCTGATATTCAACACTGGCTTCTAAAACCTCGTAGACCAAGACTCACGGGCAGGATTCTCCCATCGGGCGGCTAAGTGCCGACGCTGGCGTAAAAACGGGAGTGTTTTACTCCGGCATCGACACCCGTCCTGAGACCCCATTCTCCGGGCCACAGTGGGCCACGCCGCTCCAGCTGCCGATTCAGGGCCTGAACCCGGCGCCGGCCCTGACGCCAAATGGCACAGGGCTACAGGAGCCGGCGCGGAGGAAAGGAGGCCGGGGAACAGAGAGGTCGGCCCACTGATCGGTGGGCCCCAATCGCGGGCCAGGCCACTACGGAGGCCCCCTCCGGAGTTGGACCCCCCCCTCCCCCCCCACCCAAGAGGCTGCCCCCGGACCCTTTAACGCTGAGGTCCCGCCGGCTTAGAGGGTGTTCGAACGGCGGCGGCGGGACTCGGCTTTCTGATGACGGCCGCTCGGCCCATCCGGGCCGGAAAATCGGCGCGCCGGCCTGTGCCGGCATGTCGTCGCATACCCCGACTGGCACCGCGTCGACTGCAATGGCGCCAATTCTCCGCGTCATCCCGGCATCGGGGCGGCGTGGCGCGAATCGCACGGCCCGCCGGCGATTCTCCGACCCGGCGGGGGATCGGAGAATCTCGCCCCACATCTTTCTTTTTTTCTCCCTGACTATCTGGAGCCCAAATTTCCACACTGACTTCTTGTAAAACTCATATCCTCCTCCCCCCTTTGACACAAAGGGTCCCTCGAGGAGCCTTTTGTCACTGGCTACCTTACATAAGGTGGTTTGAATATCCTTTCCCTATTCAAATACTGATTTCCGCCCCGCCAGCTGGCGGGAAAGGCCTTTGGTGCCCCGCCAGCTGGCGCGGAAATGACAGTGCCGGGCGGCGCATGCGCGGGAGGGTCAGCAGCCGCTCACGGCATCCCCGCGCATGCGCAGTGGAGGGAGTCTCTTCCACCTCCGCCATGGTGGAGACCGTGGTGAAGGCGGAAGGAAAAGAGTGCCCCCACGGCACAGGCCCGACCGCGGATCGGTGGGCCCTGATCGCGGGCCAGGCCACCGTGGGGGCACCCCCCGGGGCCCGATCGCCCCGCACCCCCCCAGGACCCCGGAGCCAGCCCGCGCCGCCTTGTCCCACCGGTAAGAGAGGTGGTTTAATCCACGCCGGCGGGACAGGCATTCTAGCAGTGGGACTTCGGCCCATCCGGGCCGGAGAATCGCCGGGAGGGCCCACCAACCAGTGCGGCGCGATTCCCGCCCCCGCCGAATATCCGGTGCCGGAGAATTCACGCCAGCCCCCGGCGATTCTCCGACCCGGCGGGGGGTCGGAGAATCTCGCCCCATTTCTCTACTCTTTACTTATTCTCTCTCTCTCTCTGTCTCTCTAGGGTTTGTCACGAGTTCATAGAATCATAAAATTTACAGTGCAGAAGGAGGCCATTCGGCCATCGAGTGTGCACCGGCCCTTAGAAAGAGCACCCTACCCAAGCCCACACCTCCACCCTGTCCCCGTAACACAGTAACCCCATCCAACCATTTTGGACACTAAGGGCAATTTAGCAAGGCCAATCCACCTAACCTGCACATCTTTGGACTGTGAGAGAAAACTGGCGCACCCGGAAGAAACCCACGCAGGCACTAGAACATGCAGACTCCGCACAGACAGTGACCCAAGCCAGGAATTGAACCTGGGACCCTGGGACCCTGAAGCAACTGTACTAACCACTGTGCTACCGTGCTGCCCTTCATCCAATTCCCTTGATTATCCTAGTTCTGACTACGTAGTTTGTTCACCTCGTGTTACAGACACGTGATTTGTGGCCCAATTTAATGATCGGATGCCTGTACTCTTGTCCACCCACTTGAATCTTGGCTGTCACGTGGGGTGATTGCCCCCTTAATTCAGGCTCAGGCTGGATGTTGGTGAATACTGGGTTGTTGGGTTTTAATTTGTAGCAACTGTGTCAATTCTTATCGAAGACCACCCAGAGCAATGCCAAATGTTGCCTGTAAGTTATCAGACACTTTGAAAAGTTTATTCCTAAAACATTTTACCCAGGAGCCCTTAATTGTGAGATGAACAAAGGGCAAACACAGGTTCATGGTTTAACCCAAATTTATTCACAATTCTCCCACTTAGACTCACAGCTACCCTCTAGGTATAATATAATAATAATAATAAACTTTATTGTCACAAGTAGGCTTACATTAATATTACAATGAAGTTACTGTGCAAAGCCCCTAGTCGCCACATTCCGGCGCCTGTTTGGGTAAACAGAGGGAGAATTCAGAATGTCCATATTACCTAACAGCACGTCTTTCGGTATTTGTGGGAGGAAACCGGAGCACCTGGTGGAAATCCACGCAGCCACGGGGAGAATGTGCAGACTCCCGCAGACAGTGACCCAAGCAGGAATCGAACCTGGGACCCTGGCGCTGTGAAGCCACGGTGCTAACCATTATGCTACCATGCTGCCAATATTACCCACCAGGTATTACCCACATTTAGGAAAGGAGGCTTGCCAGGCTACGTTCACTTGATGTGGAATCTTCTCTGGGCTCAGAGCCCATGGTCCCTTCTTCTTGAAATTCGTCTGCCTGGGGGACTCTCAGGTTATTGCTGAAGATCCATTCCACTGTTCCTTCTTTTATACCGGCTTGCTAGCACTGAGTCATAGGTATATTCCCACACCTGGCCTGAGTTCTATTGTCCAGTCCAGAATTAAACTTGCTAATGGGAATAAACAGGATACTCCTGTTCAGCCAGGGCGATTCAATCAAGTTCCATTGTCCTCTGAAACACTCTTCTGACCAGCTATTAGCCCATTTTGCAATTTGATGGCCTCTTCGTCTGTCCTTCACCCTGCTGCAAGTTGATCATGTCTGACTGGAAGCTAGTTGCATATTCATAGCCTGTCTTTTTCATTTGTGTAAATGTGATACATACTGTGAGTGGGTCATCACAAAGTCCATTCAGCAATAGTGAGTTTATGTGGTGACTTGAGTGCTCTTGCAGACGGCCAGTATTAATTCCAGCCAAGGCCTCATTTGGCAGTTTCTGTTCCCGGCCTATGTGTCTTGTCAGCTTGTTCCCAGTACCACACTATGAACATGTGGGCCCTGGATGAATGTAGGGTTGACAAATGAGCTACATTTATTTTTTTATCGAGTGAGTCATTGGCAGACTCATAAATTACACAATATGTACTCCTATCCATATGAGGAATGTTTAATTTATCCACTAATTAATAATTGAGAAGTCAATCATTCTCAAATTGATTCAGTGGACACAAGCTGTGCCTTAAGTGCTGGTTTGTGAAGTATACAAATTACAGACAACTATCAATGAAGCATGACTGCAGAAAGCCAACTAATTTAATTCACCTCCATGTCAGGTCAAGCTTCTGCTGATGGCTTATAAGGTGGTATGGGCTGCTAGGCAGTAGCTGCCAGAGATCATATGCATGCTCTTGTTGAGTACTAGATAAAGGCTACAAGCAACTATCTAGAATGTCATAGAATTTACAGTGCAGAAGTAGGCCATTCGGCCCATCGAGTTTGCACCGGCTCTTTGAAAGAGCAGCCCTCCACCCTATCCCCATAACCCAGTAACCCCACCCAACACTCAGGGCAATTTTGGACACTAAGGGCAAATTAGCATGGCCAATCCATCTAACCTGCACATCTTTGGACTGTGGGAGGAAACCGGAACACCCAGAGGAAACCCACGCAGACACGGGGAGGACGTGCAGACTCCGCACAGACAGTGACCCAAGCTGGGAATCGAACCTGGGACCCTGGAGCTGTGAAGCACTTGTGCTAACCGCTATGCTACCGTGCTGCCCCAGCAGTAATTCTTGAAGAAAGACGTGTCCTGAGTACTAAGCCAGAATGCATGACTACCATCAACATTGTGCTGTCCTCTTATTTCTGTGAATGAATCATTGATTAATGAATTTTAACAGTTCACAATTTGAAAGTGTGTGAAAATAATCATCAGCACAGATATGTGCTGAATGGCTTGTCTCTGTCAAGTGAGATTATTCAATTTATCAGCGCGAGTCTCGCTGCAGGAAACCCCAGTTTAATTGATGGCCAAAACGCAGATGATCAGCTTCAATCCTTAATTTTGAAGAAGAAGATGTGGGCCAACATCCCCACACACATTATAGAAACTGATAACACTTGGACTGACTTCTACTTGTTATCAGCAAGGTCATTAGATGGATTATCACATCACAGAATGCTGACATCCATTCTAACTGCCCTCCAGGGAGCTGCTCCCATTCTGCAATGCAGCAGAATAGGACAGACGAGAGATCATCACGAGCTCACTGAAGGATATCACCCTGAGAAGAAAGAAAAGATTATTTTGGATTAATAAACGTCTGAGACTCCACATGTTTAATCATTTCCCAAAAAACTACTGCCTTTTTTTGAAGAAAAAATAAGTGATATGTTCACATCCTACATTAAAAAGCATTTTAGAAAAATGTCAATAGAAATAATCTGATATGTTATTCATCCACTGCAGTTTAATGAAACATTCCATGTGTAAGAAAAGTGGATAATTTAATATTGAGGTAATGAGCTAGATTAGATTTAAAGTAACAGAGACGTTGTTAGCCTGTACCTTCCTCAGAGTGGCAATCAGCGGCGAATGTCACTCTGCTGAATTACCTGCACAATTCCAAAGCTCCGGGGCGGAATTCTCCGACCCCCCGCCAGGATGGAGAATCGGCGCGGTACCGCGCGAGTCGTGCCACGCCGTCCCACGCCGGGACGCAATTCTCCGCAGTGCGGAGAATCGGCGCTATTGGCGCTGGTGTGGTCGGCGCGATGCCGGTCGGGGTATGGGCTGACTCTCTGGCCCCGGGCCGGCACAGGCTGGCGCGTCGATTCTCCTGCCCGGATGGGATGAGCGGCCGTCATCAAAAAGGCAAGCCGTTCCGACATCCTCTGAGCCGGCGGGACTTCGGCCTTGAAGAGTCTGGGGGCGGCCTGTGGGGGGGAGGGGCGCCTCCGTAATGGCCTGGCCCGCAATCGGGGCCCACCAATCAGTGGGTCGGCTTCTGCGCCCCCCCAGCCTCCGCGCCGGCTCCTGTAAGCCCTGCGCCATTTGGCGTGGGGCCGCCGCGGGGCAGAAGGACTAGTGTGTGCTAGTTGGCGCTGTCCCAACTACGCATGTGCGGACCCCGCGGCACCGAGTTCAGGCTGGGATCGGCAGCTGGGGCGGCGGAGGCCACTCCAGTGCCGTCCTAGCCCCGTGGGCCGCAGAATGGGGTCCCAGAACGGGTGCTGACGCCGGAGTAAAACACTCCCGTTTTTACACCGGCGTCGGCACTTAGCCGCCCGTTGGGAGAATCCCGCCCATCCTGTCTGGCCATAGATGCCTCCCCACATGCTGCCTCACAGCGTCAGGGACCCGGGTTCGATTTCAGCCTTGGGTGACTGTCTGTGAGGAGTTTGTACTTTCTCCCCGTGTCTGCGTGACTTTCCGCTGGGTGCTCCGGTTTCCTCCCATTTTTCAAAGGTGGGTCATTAGGTAGACTGGCCACGCTAAATTGCCCCTTAGTGTCCAGCAATGTTCAGATAGGTTACAGGGTTAGGGTGGGGTGGATGTGGGAGAGGAATAGGGTAGGGTGCTCTTCCAGAGGGTCAGTGCAAAGTAAATGGGCCAAATGGCCTCCTTCTGCAATGTAGGGCTCCTATGATTCTATGATGTTCTTTCTATCGAGTGAGTGCAGCAAAGGTTAACAGACTGATTCCTGGGATGGCGGGGCTGAGGTATGGGGAGAGTTTGAGTCGATTCAGATTATATTCGCTGGAGATTAGAAGAATGAGGGGGAACCTCATAGAAACCTATACAATTAAACCAGGACGAGACAGGGTAGATGCAGGAAGGATGTTCCCGATGGCAGGAGAGTCCAGGACCAGGGGTCATAATCTAAAGATATGGGCTGAACCATTTAACCATTTAGGACTGAGATGGGGGAAATTTATTTACCCAGAGAGCGGTGAAAGAGGGGAATTCGGTACCACAGAAAGCAGTTGAGACCAAAGCATTGTGGATGTGTTTCACCGTTGGCCTATGCCGGAATGAGGAAAGGCGATTGGGTGGAGAATCGGTCGTGAGGCCGAAATCGTGGCCGGAGCCAGGCACCCGACAGAATGCCATGATCCGCTGCCTCGACAGCGGCGTCAATGTGTTCTACTCCGTATGTACAGTAAACACTGTTCGTACATCAATAGCGGGCCTGACCCGGTATTCTCTGGGGCCTCCGCGATTCTCCACCTACGGCAGGAGGAATTTCACTTGTGGTTTTAAAAATCGGGAAACAGGGCCATAGCTGATGAGGTAGAGAGAGGAGGTAGGACAGTTAGAGGCATAACCATGGGCTGCCTGGCCTGTCACTGGCATGACTGCCTGGGGGGTGCCTCTGTCAGGCCCACAGCGATGGGCAGCGTTGGGTGACAGGGGGTGACCAGGAGATGGGCCTTGGGGCCGGGGTGACAGCCCAAGGGACCGGGGTGTCCAGGCACAGACCGCAATTGCCATGGCTGAAAGGCAGCCATTTTGCTGCGCCCCCCACTATCTTCCCTTCATAGCCCCTGATTGAGCAGAGAGACACCGGCCGTATGGGTGCTCTCACATCACAACTCCCCGTACCCCAGCCCCACCCTCCATCCCATCACCCCCGCACCCCAACCTCCACCCTCCACCCCACCAGCCCCGCATTCCACACTCCCCTCCACCCCTCGAAACCCGCACCTCAGCCGCCACCCCAACAACCCCTCCAACTGGCCGTCACCCGCCGGGGGTCATCATGTGGCCCACCCAAGATAAAAGCTCACAGTAGCCCCTGAAGGTGGGTGCTGGAGGGGGAGCCATAGAATAACCCCAACCAACGGTACCCCCTGGCAGCAGGGGGGGTGCCAGGGCAAGAAGCTTCTTCGGTGTCGGGCACCGACGGGGCCAGTAACGGCCAGGGTTGAGTGTGTGAATGGGGGAGGGAGGGGGACATGCGGGGGCAGAGGTTGCAATGCAGACCGGGACCACCATGTTGCCCGTTGGACCTGGTTGGGAACGGGGTTATGCAACATGCTAACATGTCTGCCTTTAACCCCCTGTAGACAATGGCTCTCAGAATCCAATCAGGAATGGTGGCCTTCACCCTGGTTACTGCAGCCCAGGGGGGATATACTGAAGCTGTACGAGCTGGAGCTGCTCGAGGAGAACCCTGCAATGATGGAGCCTGCCCCAGAGGAATAGGAGGCAGCCGGTGAAGATGGAGAGCCGGCCACCCAACAGGCCGAGGAGGAAGTGGGAAGGGGATACCATATCAGGCCAAAAATGGCTGTTGTTCGAGGACCTGCTGGACCGGGCATGCCATTGAAGACTCAGGCTGAGCAGGGGGACCATGCGGCACATCTGCCGGATGACGGTGCACCTGGCACTGCGGGGGAATGGGGGAAGGGCACCCGCTCCCGATGGCCGTCAAGGGGGTGGGGGTTATAGGGTGGAGCGGGATGGGGGTTGAGCACCAGAGCGCTGGCTGAAATGGGGCCCCTAGCCAATACCCACCCCCAATGTCCGCCCATCTCCCCCTTTCCCCAGCACCCCCTCTGCAGCCATCCCTCACACCCTTCTGTCAGAGCGCTGAGCAGGTGGAATTGTTCTGAACAGGTGTTTATTGGGAAATGGTGAGCATATACATACAGGTTTGTGCCCTAGTCCCTAATGCTATACTGAGCTCCAACCGTGCCAACCTTTCTGGCCTTACGGACCCTAATGCTATGTCTAGGTGGATCCGCAAGCAGTAGACCAGGAGTGGAGATGGCTGCGGTTCCCGCCCTGTGACCTGGATCTACTTTAGCAGCCGTCTTCTGGGGCGACCAGGCCTGGATGGGCCCAACTGCTGCTCAGGTGTCCCAGGTGGTATGGTGCCGCCCTGTTCTGCCCGCTGCCCATCGGTTGCACACGGACGAAGTGGGGTGTGCGAGGCTCTGTGGTGTTCCAGCACCACCCCTGCGGGAGTCACCAGCACGGGCCCCATCACCTCCTTCTCCCCCGGGGTGCCCGATGGCCCAGTGCTACTCCATGGGACGGGGGCTCGAGTGGAGCTATTCCCTGAGGCTCCCCTGGCAGTCCTGGAGGCCCACTCCAATCTCAACCTGGGTCTCAATGCTCGCGGCCATAGAACACAGGGAGTGGACAACGTCCCTCTGGGATGTGCCACATCAGCCGGTGACTGTGACACCTCCCTCTGTGCCTGGCTCAGGTCAGCCAGTGCTAGGGCAATGCCGCCGATGCCCTCAGCCATGGCCCCCTGTGGTTGGGCCAAGCTCTGTAATGTCCAGGTGGTCCAGGTGCATGGCTGCCTGTGACAGGGTAGCCCTGTCCTGGCCCTCGGCCACCACCCGCACAGAGTGCCCCAGGCCTTGGATATCCTTAGCCATGGTGGATACCTATGCCCTGAAGGCCTCCACCACAGACGATACCCAGGTAATGGATGGTTGCAGTCATCCCCTCATGCTCTGTGACTGCATCTCCACGATCGATAGTACTGTCTGTTCCAGAAGCCCAAAACCCAAGTGAACAGCAGCCAGTCCCTGAGATCGGGCCGCCCGTCAAATGCCCACCCCCTATGTGATTCCTATATCCACCTGATGTATCTCAGCGCTTCGCTAAAGTGCCCAACCGAGGTGAGTGTCTCTGGGATGGTGGAAGGTTATTGGCGATAGCTGTGTCTATTCCCCACCAGTCCCCCTAGCCCCCGCCAAAGTCCCCCTCCCGGCCAGTGGAAGGGCTCCCCCTCCCCCCGCCCCTGACTGTGGCGGCGCCGGACACAGTCCGCAGCTGCCACGCGGGGTTGACGAAACCTCAGACCACAAGTTATCCATGCCGTCGGGAAGTCGGCCCATCGGGGGAGGGCCTTCAGGCGACACCCTGAGGCTGTCCCAATGATGTGTGGCATACTCACCGATGACGCAGTGTTGGAGGAGGCGGAGCAACCGACGCCCTGATTTCGGCGTTGGTAATTTTCCAGTCCCTTTGGCAACAAGCTTGGAGGCAATGGGTGGGAGTGAGGAATATTGCGCAGGAAGACGTTGGCCTGAAAGCCTGAAGTTGTCACATTGTTAGCAGATTTTCCTGATGGCGGGGGGACATGCACATGAACATGGCAGGAAGGTAGTTCAGACAATTAATTGGCCAATTCAGAGGAATTTTATGGAGGGGTTCACGCCGACTTTCCTGTCGTGAAAACAAGTTAAACTTAAGAGGAGAGAAATTCTAGACTTCCTCTGATTTCCAGCAAACTTTGTTGGGAGTAAAGGTTGCAGAGAAATGGATGTTTATGCTCTTTCTCCAAGGTTTCCAAGGAGATTAAAAGAATCCTTCTCAGAAAATCTATTCCAGGGTGTTTGTGTTTAACAAAGAATTATCTGTACAAAATCCATTTCTATTGGGCCATTAAATTTAATTATAAAAGGGTCTTTATGATGTATCAAAGTATATTTTATTGATATCCTACTGTTTTGCATTTCCACAAAGTTTTTGTGCGGCTGATTATTCTTCAGGGAATTAAATACGTTAAATTTCCTTGTTGATTTTTGCTTTGAATTATGTACAAGCCTTGCTTCCTTTATTAAAGTGGCTGATTGAATAATGGTAACTGCAGGAACTACTTTATTCCCTGCTGAAAAATGTTTTTCAGTCATAAAGAATATAAGAATATGGGGCGGGATTCTCCGACCCCCCGCCGGGTCGGAGAATCGCCGGGGGGCAGCGTGAATCCCACCCCCGACGGCTGCCGAATTCTCCGGCTCCGGGGTTTTGGCGGGAGCTGGAATCGCGGTGTACCGGTCGGCGGCTGCTGGCAGTGCCCCCCCCGGTGATTCTCCGGCCCGCGATGGGCCGAGTGGCAGCCTGTTTTCGGCGATCCCGCCGGCGTAAATCACAACAGGTCCTTACCGGCAGGACCTGGCTCCACCGGCGGCCTGCAGAATCCTCGGGGGGGTGCGGGGGGATCTGGCCCCGGGCTGTGCCCTCACGGTGGCCTGGCTCACGATCGGGGCCCACCGATCCGCGGGCGAGCCTGTGCCGTGGGGGCACTCTTTTCCTCTGCACCGGCCACTGTCAACCTCCGCCATGGCCGCTGCAGAGAAGTGCATGCGCTGGGATGATGCCAGCACACGCTGGCGCTCCCGCACATGCGCCAACTCGCGCCGGCCGGCAGAGGCCCTTCGGTGCCGGTTGGCATGGCGCCAAGCCCTTCTGCGCCGGCTGATGCGGCGCCAAACTCTCCGGCGCCGGCCGAGACCCTGATGGTGCGGAGGATTGCGCTCCTTTGGGGCGGCCCGATGCCGGAGTGGTTCATGCCACATATCGGCGCCGGAGTGGCCCGCCCCGCCGGTTCGCGGAGAATCCCACCCATGATTTATCTGTATAAAAGAACATGATGTGGAGATGCCGGCGTTGGACTGGGGTGAGCACAGTAAGAAGTCTTACAACACCAGGTTAAAGTTCAACAGGTTTGTTTCGAATCACTAGCTTTCGGAACGCTGCTCCTTCCTCAGGTGAATGAAGAGGTATGTTCCAGAAACATATATGTATAGACAAAGTCAATGATGTAAGACAATGCTTTGAATGTCTTTACAGATCTAGAGATAGGGCTAACCCCAGGTTAAAGAGGTGTGAATTGTCTCAAGCCAGGACAGTTGGTAGGATTTCGCAGGCCAGATGGTGGGGGATGAATGTAATGTGACATGAATCCCAGGTCCCGGTTGATGCCGTACTCATGTGTGCGGAACTTGGCTGTAAGCTTCTGCTCGGCGATTCTGCATTGTCGCGCGGCCTGAAAGCCGCCTTGGAGAACGCTTACCCGGAGATCAGAGGCTGAATGCCCTTGCACAGACATGGGTTGGCATTGTTCAAATGCTATGATGTTGATTTTCGCTGCAGACATCTTGGTGGCAGAGAAATCCAGCAGGGTAGCTGCTCCCTGAGAGCTCTTACAATTTTCCAAAGGAGGTTTGTGGCTTCATTCGGGAACCCTAGATTCTCTGATACAACCATTGAGGTGTAGAGCAAGTGACCAGCCGAGAGATTCTCATTCCCTCCAATGAGTGATGGCTGCTTGGATAGATGTCTCTAAGGAATCACTGGGCGGGTTTCGCCGTCCAGCGACGCAGGAATCGGGAAATGTGATTGGGCGGAGAATCGTGTGTGAGGCAAAAATCGTGGCCGGCGCCCGGCCCCTGGCGGAATGCTATGCTCCTCGACAGCGGCGTCAACGTGTTCCACTTCGCACGTACAGTAAACCCCGTTGGCATATCACTAACAATAATAATAATAATAATCGCTTATTGTCACAAGTAGGCTTCAATGAAGTTACTGTGGAAAGCCCCTAGTCGCCCTAGTCACCTAGTCTGGTACGGGAATTGAACCCGCGCTGCTGGCCTTGTTCTGCATTACAAGCCAGCTCTTTAGCCCACTGTGATAAACCAGCCCCTAACAGGCCCGGCATTCTCCGGGCCCCCGCATTCTCCGCCTCTGCCAGGAGGAATTACCGATGGCAAGTTTCACTTTTGGTTTTAAAAATCAGAAAACAGGCGCAGTGGCTGCTGAGGGAGAGAGGAGGTAGGGCATGTTCCCAGAGGCGCGGTCATGGGCTGCCGGTCCTGCCGCTGGCATGGCTGGCTGGGGAGGGCATCTGCCAGGGCCGGGGGTGGGGGGGATCACGGCAAGTGACCAGCGGATGGGCCGTGGGATCGGGGTGACCCCGCGGGGTTAGGGGTGTCCAGGCGCGAATCGCCACTGCCACAGCCTGCAAGGCCCATTTTGCTACAGAACCCACTGACCGCCACCATGGCCGTGCTTGCGCAGAGTGACACCGGCCATTTGCGCGTTCCCACCCCATCATCCCACCCCCAACCCCTCCCTCCTCCACACCTCCACCCCATAAATCCACCCCCATAACTGGTGGTATTAGAAGTTACCCTGTAATGCCAGGGTAAGACCATTGGTGTAGGAGGTACTGTTTTCATTGGTTAAGCCTGCCTGCTGGCTCCGCCCAGTAAGGCGGAGTATAAGAGCCCGTGTCTCCCTAGCAGCTGCCTTCTGTACCTGCGCTGCTGGGGGAAACATCGAGTGTAATAAAGTCTTCAATTGTCTCCAATCTCGCTTCTGGAGTTATTGAACAAGAATCACCGCCACCATGGCCATGCTTGCGCAGAGTGACACCGGCCATTTGCGCATTCCCACCCCACCATCCCACCACCCCACCCCCAACCCCTCCCTCCTCCACACCTCCACCACATAAATCCACCCCCTAACTGGATGCCACCCGCCAGTGGGGCATCATGCAGCACACCCAAGGGCAATGTCTATGACAGCCCCTACAGGAGGGTGCCGGATAGGGGCCACAGAGCATATTGCTGGCATGGGTAGAGCCAGCAACCGGTACTGCTGCGGGCAGAGCTGGGTGCAGTGCGGAGGGCAGAGTGCTGCGGAACGGCCGGAGGTGGGGGTGAGGGAGCAGGGTCTGCGGTGCAGGCCGGGCCACCGTGTAGCCCAGTGGACGTGGTTACGCATGGGGATACGCACCATGCTAACATGTCTGTCTTTCACCAACTATAGAAAATGGTCTTCGGAATCCAACCAGGATTGGTGGCTTTCATCCTGGCTGCCGCAGCTCTGGGGAATGCTGTACAAGTTGGAGCTGCTCAGGAAGCGTCCTGCAGTAGCGGAGCCTGCCCCAGAGAAAATGTGGTAGTTGAGACACTTGAAAGGTTTATATTGATAAGGAGGAGATACTGGTTAGGCTCTCTGTACTTAAACATTGCTAAGACTACTACTACTGGACAGACTACTGACTGCGAGCGAGCTAGGAGACAGCTAGGAACTGTGCAGACATGTCCGGATGATTATTGGAAGAAACGCGCTCACCCCTGGATGAGACAAGGGAGAAATGGGAGGAAGAACTAGGCAGGGAGATTGAGGGATGATTCTGGATCGTAGCTCCACACGACCTCCATGTGCGCAGGGCTGAGCCGAATGCAACTAAAGGTGGTACACAGGGCACACCTAACCGGGATGAGAAGGAACGGGTTTTTCCCAGAGGTGGAGAACAAATGTGAATGGTGCCAGGGAGGCCCGGCCAACCACTCCCACATGTTCTGGTCTTGCCCCAGACTTGCGGGTACTGGGCATTCTTTTTCGGGGTGATGTCCAGGGTTGCGGGCGTGAGGGAGAAGCCTTGCCCACTGGTGGCACTTTTTGGGGTATCAGAACAGCCAGAGCTGTTCATGGGGAGAGGGGTGGACGCCATGGCCTTTGCCTCCCTGATCGCCCACTGGAGACTCCTCCTCGGCTGGCGATTGGCAGCACGACCCAAGGCTGCAGACTGGATGTCCGACCTGGCAGAATTTAGCAAGCTAGAGAAAACAAAATATGCTATCAGAGGATTGTAGGAAGGCTTCCACAAAATGTGGCGGCTGTTGACCAACTTGTTCCAGGACCTGTTCGTAACCAGTGCCCAGTAAAGAAGGAAGGGAGGAATGGTGGGGGAAGTAGGGGGTGGGGGGACGCAGGACAGGCCACAAAATAAGGGAGAGAAAGGGGAAGGGGAAGAGCAGTAGGGGAGGCATGATGGGGTTGGGGGGAATAAAAGCACCAAAGGGAAACGCAGAAAAGATGAGAGACAAGGGGCGAAATTCTCGTTATCGGCGGAAAGTCCGCCGATCGGCGCAAAAAACGGCGCAAATCCGACTTGCGTCACGTCGGAAAAATGGGTCGAAAGTCTCCGGCCCGAAATGGGCTAGCAGCGACGGAACGGGATCCACGCTTGCGCACGTGGTTGACGCCGTGCAGTGTCATATGCGCCGCACGGCGTGACGGCTCATAAGGCCGCGCTGCTCCCCCCCACCCGACCGGAACACCCGACCGGAACACCCGACTGGATGGCTGGCCGCCGCTCAGCCCCGAGGTTCGAGTCACGGGATGTGGAGGCGCTCCTGGACGCAGTGGAGCAGAGGAGGGACGCCCTGTATCCCGGGCACGGCCGCAGAGTTGCCCCACACCACAGCCGGCGTCTGTGGAGGGAAGTGGCAGAGGCCGTCACCGCTGTGGCCCTGACACCACAGACAGACACCCAGTGCCACAAGAAGGTGAACGACCTCGTCAGAGCAGGCAGGGTGAGCCTCCCCATATCCCCCCTCCCCCATATCCCCCCCGCCCCCATATCCCCTCCCCCATATCCCCCCTCCCCATATCCCCCTCCCCATATCCCCCCCTCCCCCATATCCCGCCCTCCCCCATATCCCCCCTCCCCCATATCCCCAAGTGAATCCAGCCCTAACCTTAACCTCTGCAATGCACGCGCAACCGATGGCGTGCATTCATATACCTGCCTAACGATGTTGCCTTTTACCACTACCACCACCCCCCCCCCCCCGCCCCCCCCCCCACCACAGGAGAAGCGTGCACACAACAATAGGGAGCATGTGAGGACTGGAGGAGGCCCCGCTGATGAGAGGCCACTGACCGAACACGAGGAAAGGGCCCTGGAACTGGCTGGCGGACCTGAGGACCGGGAGGTTGCTGATGCAGAGGTCGGGGGCGTACTAGCAAGTGAGCCACCGACAGCCCGTCCCCATATCCCCCCTCCCCTATATCCCCCTCCCCCATATTACCTGATCACTGCCTGATGTCTAACCATGCATGCTTCATTGTGTATCGCAGGACCAAACGTCCAGGCACCCATCCCCGCAGATGCAGACCGCCCGCAGGATGCCCCTCGGAGGCCACGGGAGACAGAGAGACCCGGACCCTCCAGCATGCGACGCCCGCAGGATGCCCCTCGCACACCACGGGAGACGGAGAGACCTGGAGCAACAGGGAGACGACACCCCCGTCACGTGTGGGAGCGACCACCCAGCGACGAGGGGGGCAGCCACAGGCCCCCGACACATCCGAGCCAGGACACCACTACCCAGGACACCACTACCCAGGACACCACTACCCAGGACACCACTACCCGGGACAGCACTGCCCAGGACACCCCTACCCGGGACAGCACTGCCCAGGACACCCCTACCCGGGACAGCACTACCCAGGAAGACGAAATACCGGACAGTGACTCAGAGTGGATGGGTGGAGACGAACCCCCACCCCAAAGTGCCATGGACTCAGAGTGGGACGAAGAGCACGACACAACGCCACTGCTGTCACCAACACCCTCCACCATCGCAGAAACACTCACCTCAGTTGGGCACTTTAGTGATGAGGCGTCTGCTACACTCACTGGTGCGCACAACACAGCCGTCCCGGTACAGCAGGTGGAGGTAGGAGTACCAGAGGGGCCGGGCGGTCGGAGGGCAGCCCAGCCCAAGCGAACATCTGCCGCCCGGATGGATCCCGGGTTCCTGGAGTTTCCACACCCACACATAGATCCGATGCAACCACCGACCCGGAGACGAGCGAAGAGGGTGACGGCCGGCTTGCGGCGGCTGCAGTCGCAGGTGGAGGAGTCCACCCGCGTCCAGGAGCTGGGAGTGGTGCCGGTCATGCGTGCCACCCAGGCCGACACCGCACGGGTGGCGTCCGCGGTGGAGGCAATGGGTGCGACGGTGTCAGACATGGGGAACAGTTTGCGAGGCCTGGGGCTTTCCGTGCAGGTGGCGTCTGTGGCCCAGGACATGGCTACCCTCTCACAGGAGGCCATGAGCCAGTGCCAGCGCCAGATGGCAGAGGCGCTCAACACCATAGCCCAGTCTCAGCAGGCCATAGCCCAGTCTCAACAGGCCATGGCCCAGTCTCAGCAGGCCATGGCCCAGTCTCTGCAGGCCATGGCCCAGTCTCTGCAGGCCATCGCTGAGGGCATCGGCGCCAGTGGCCATGTGCGAGCCGGCGTCGCACTGTCACAGACAGGGTTTGCCAACCCCCTGGGCTCCATGGCTGCAAACCTGCAGACCCCTGTCGATACCAGCACGGGCCTCCAGGACTGGCAGCTCCAGATGTCGGGGGGGCGTCGGATGGCCAGTCCGTTCGCATCCCCCACCCATGTAGAGGCCTGGGGGCCATCGGGCACCCCGAGGGAGGTGGAGGTGGTGTGGTCCGTCCCGGCTCCCCCTGTAGGGGAGGTCCCGGAACACCGCGAAACCTCGGACTCCCCCCCTTCCGTCCCAGGTGCGTCAGGTGGGCAACGGGCAGGACAGGCTGGCAGCTCGCCATCCCAGTCGCCCGGGCCGCAGCCTGGCCCATCTAGGCCAGGACGCCCCAGAAACGGCCGCCAAAGGGATCCAGTGTCAGAGGGCAGGAATCACAGGAGTCCACCTCCAGTTCTGCTGTACCGTCTGGGGAACCACGTAGATGTAGTCAAAGGGCCCATAAGGCCAAACAATTAGACACTGAGTAAGTTGGCACGGGTGCAGGGCACAGATGAGTTTTAGGGGCTAGGGCACGTGCATGAACTCCTTTCGTTATTAAAATCAATGTTACACCTACAGAAGCTGCCTTTGTGCTCTGTCCAAAGCGTGCGGGGGTGTCATGTACGTTGAGCGCAAGTGTGTGTGTGAGGGGTGGTCTTACCTCAGCCCCAGGTGAGTCTGCCCCATTCCCCCTGGGCCTCCATCAACATCCCCCCGGGCAGAGGACGGGACCGTGCGCTGCAGTGTCACAGCCGCATGCAGGGATGGTCCGGGTGGATGGTGGTACTGTGGCCATGGGTCAGACATAGTCCAACGATGTGGAGCCAGGAGCTCACCGCAGGGCGGGTTGTCATCATCCTCCATGGCCTGCAATAGACACGCATCCACCCGCAACTGTGTGAGCCCGGCCCGTTGTGCCGCAGGTGGATCGGCAATGGAGGGGGTGGTGTGCATGCGGGTGGGGTTGGGGAGGGGGGTGAGGGTGCTGGGTGGGTGGATGTGTGTGGGGTGTGGGTGGTCGGCTGTTGCCATGGTGTGCGGTCTGTGGCCATACTACCCGATTCCCACGCCCATCTAGTCAGTGAAGCGGGCGGCTATCAGTCTGTCCCATGCCCGCTGGGCCAGCCGGTAACGGTGGACAGCCACCCGCCTGTGTCTACCCCGTCTGCCCTGACCATTACACCCATCCCCCTCATCTGGGGAGGACTGCGCCTCTTCCTGCTGCTCCTCCACTCCGCCCTCCTCTGCCTGCGGCACATTGACCCTCTGCTGGGCTACGTTGTGCAGGACGCAGCACACCACAATGATGCGGCCGACCCTATCTGACCGATACTGGAGGGCGCCCCCAGAGAGGTCCAGGCACCTGAAACGCATCTTCAGCACGCCAAAGCACCTCTCTATCACTCCCCTTGTCGCAACATGGGCATCATTGTAGCGGTTCTCCGCCTCATTGCATGGCCTCCGTATCGGCGTCATCAGCCACGATCGCAATGGGTAGCCCCTGTCGCCCAGCAACCAGCCCCTCAGCCGGGGATGGCGTCCCTCGTACATGCCGGGGATGGATGACCGCGACAACACGTATGAATCATGTACACTGCCTGGGTAACGGGCGCAGACGTGCAGGATCATCATGCGGTGGTCGCAGACCACCTGTATGTTCATCGAATAGGTCCCCTTCCTATTGGTGAACACGGCCCTGTTATCTGCAGGTGGCCGCACGGCGACGTGCATCCCATCAATCGCGCCCTGGACCATGGGGAACCCGGCCACGGCAGAGAAGCCCACGGCCCGGGCATCTTGGCTGGCCCGGTCCACAGGGAAGCGGATGTAGCGGTGCGCCATGGCATATAGGGCATCTGTCACTGCCCGGATGCACCGATGTCTGCGATATGCCGGACAGGTCCCTACTCGGTGCCTGGAATGACCCTGTTGCATAAAAGTTCAGGGCCACCGTAACCTTGACGGACACGGGGAGAGGGTGTCCCCCGCCAGTGCCACGCGGTGACAGGTGTGCCAGCAGGTGGCAGATGTGTGCCACGGTTTCCCGCCTCATCCGGAGACTCCTCCTGCATTCCCGGTCCGTGAGGTCCTGGTATGACTGCCGGGGCCGGTACACACGGGGCGCCCTCGGGTGCCTCTGTTGCCGTGGGGCCGCGACATCCTCCTCCCCCTCCTCGTCCTGTCGGTCAGGTGTCCCTCCAGCCTGGGCGGCTGCCGCCTGTCCCTCTGCGGCAGCCTGCGCCGCCTCTCTGGCACGCTCCTCCTCCTCATCCAGGGCAACATAGACATTAGCGGCTGCCGCCACGGCGGCCAACATCGCTGGATGATCGGAAAACATGACGGCCTGGTGGGGGGGGGGGGGAGGGGAACGACGACATGTCATCATTGCCCGTATCCCCTCCTCCCCCCAGCCAGGTGGCATGGACCGCATGGGACCAACTGTTGGAGGCTGGCACCTGGCCAGGTGGACCAACTCACTTGCCCTCGCATCCCCCTCCCCGGCACGGACCCCCCCATCCCCCTCCCCGGCACGGACCCCCCCCATCCCCCTCCCCGGCATGGACCCCCCCATCCCCCTCCCCGGCACGGACCCCCCCAACCTCCTCCCCGGCACGGACCCCCCCATCGCCCTCCCCGGCACGGACCCCCCCATCCCCCTCCCCGGCACGGGCCCCCCCATCCCCCATCCCCGGCACGGACCCCCCATCCCCCTCCCCGGCACGGACCCCAACCTCCTCCCCGGCACGGACCCCCCATCCCCCTCCCCGGCACGGACCCCAACCTCCTCCCCGGCACGGACCCCAACCTCCGCCCCGGCACGGACCCCCCATCCCTCTCCCCGGCACGGACACCCCCATCCCCCTCCCCGGCACGGACCCCCCATCCCCCTCCCCGGCACGGACCCCCTATCCCCCTCCCCGGCACGGACCCCCAATCCCCCTCCACGGCACGGATCCCCCATCCCCCTCCCCGGCACGGACCCCCCATCCCCCTCCCCGGCACGGACCCCCTATCCCCCTCCCGGGCACGGACCCCCAATCCCCCTCCACGGCACGGATCCCCCATCCCCCTCCCCGGCACGGACCCCCCCATCCCCCTCCCCGGCACGGACCCCCCTCCCAGCACTCCCGAGAGACGCCCGAGAGGGCAGCAAAAGAAAGAGCGCATTCAGCGGACACGGCCATTCCCCTCCCTATTCAGCGGACACGCCCACTCCCCCCCTATTCAGCAGACACACCCACTCCCCACTATTCAGCAGACTCGCCCACTCCCCCCCTATTCAGTGGACACGCCCACCCACCCCCTATTCAGCGGACACGTCCACTCCCCCCCTATTCAGTGGACACGCCCACTCCCCCCTATTCAGTGGACAGGCACACTCCCCCTATTCAGCAGACACGCCCATTCCCCCCCTATTCAGTGGACACGCCTACTCCCCCCCTATTCAGCAGACACACCCACTCGCCCCCTATTCAGCGGACACGCCCGCTCCCCCCTATTCAGCAGACACGCCCACTCCCCCCTATTCAGTGGACACGCCCACTCCCCCCCTATTCAGTGGACACGCCCACTACCCCTTATTCAGAGGACACGGACACTCCCTCCCCTATTCAGCGGACACGCCCACTCTCCCACTATTCAGCAGACACGCCCAACCCCCCCTATTCAGTGGACACGCCCACTCCTCCCTATTCAGCAGACACGCCCACTCCCCCCTATTCAGCGGATACGCTCATTACCCCCCTATTCAGCGGACACACCCACTCCCCACTATTCAGCGGACACCCCACCCCCTATTCAGCGGACACGCCCATTCTCCCCTCTATTCCGCGGAGACGCCCACTCCCCCCTATTCAGCGGACACGGTCACACCCCGCCTATTCAGCAGACACGCTCACTCCCCCCTATTCAGCGGACACACTCACTCCCCCCTTATTCAGCAGACACACCCACTCCCCCCTTATTCAGCAGACACACCCACTCACCCCTATTCAGCAGACACGCCCACTCACCACTATTCAGCAGACACGCCCACTCTCCTCTATTCAGCGGACACGCCCACTCCCCCTATTCAGCAGACACGCCCACCCCCCCTTATTCAGCGGACACGCACACGCCCCCCTATTCAGCGGACACGCCCACTGCCCCCTATTCAACGGACACGCCCACTCCCCCTATTCAGCGGACACGCCCACTCCCCCCCATTCAGCGGACATGCCGACTCCCCCCCTATTCAGCGGACATGCCCACTCCCCCCTATTCAGCGGACATGCGCACTCCCCCCCATTCAGCAGACAGGCCTACTCCCCCCATTCAGCGGACACTCCCACTCCCCCCTATTCAGCGGACATGCGCACTCCCCCCCATTCAGCAGACAGGCCTACTCCCCCCATTCAGCAGACACGCCCACCCCCCTTATTCAGCGGACACGCCCACTCCCCCAATTCAGCAGGCACGCCCACTCCCCCTATTCAGCGGACACGCCCACTCCCCCCTATTCAGCAGACATGCCCACTCCCGCCTATTCAGCGGACGCGTCCACTCCCGCCTATTCAGCGGACATGCCCACTCCCCCCCATTCAGCGGACATGCGCACTCCCCCCTATTCAGCGGACACGCCCACTCCCCCCCTATTCAGTGGAGACGCCCACTCCCCCCTATTCAGAGGACACGGCCACTCCCTCCCCTATTCAGCGGACACGCCCACTCCCGCACTATTCAGCAGACACGCCCACTCCCCCCTATTCAGTGGACACGCCCACTCCCCCGCTATTCAGCAGACTTGCCCACTCCCCCCTATTCAGCGGATACGCCCACTCCCCCCTATTCAGCGGACACACCCACTCCCCCCTATTCAGCGGACACCCCACCGCCCTATTCAGCGGACACGTCCATTCTCCCCTCTATTCCGCGGACACGCCCACTCCCCATATTCAGCGGCCACGGTCACTCCCCGCCTATTCAACAGACACGCCCATTCTCCCCGCTATTCAGCAGACACGCCCACTCCCCCCTATTCAGCGGACACGCTCACTCCCCCTCTATTCAGCGGACACGCCCACTCCCCCCTATTCAGCGGACACGCCCACTCCCCCCTATTCAGTGGACACGCCCACTCCTCCCTATTCAGCAGACACGCCCACTCCCCCCTATTCAGCGGATACGCTCCTTACCCCCCCTCTTCAGCGGACACACCCACTCCCCACTATTCAGCGGACACCCCACCCCCTAGTCAGCGGACACGCCCATTCTCCCCTCTATTCCGCGGAGACGCCCACTCCCCCCTATTCAGCGGACATGGTCACACCCCGCCTATTCAGCAGACACGCTCACTCCCCCCCTATTCAGCGGACACGCTCACTCCCCCTCTATTCAGCGGACACGCCCACTCCCCCCTATTCAGCAGACACACCCACTCCCCCACTATTCAGCGGACACGCCCACTCCCCCTTATTCAGCAGACACACCCACTCCCCCCCTATTCAGCGGACATGCCCACCCCCCTTATTCAGCAGACACACCCACTCCCCCCTTATTCAGCAGACACACCCACTCCCCCCCCTATTCAGCGGACATGCCCACCCCCCCTTATTCAGCAGACACGCCCACTCACCCCTATTCAGCAGACACGCCCACTCCCCTCTATTCAGCGGACACGCCCACTCCCCCTATTCTGCAGACACGCCCACCCACCCCTTATTCAGCGGACACGCCCACGCCCCCTATTCAGCGGACACGCCCACTGCCCCCTATTCAACGGACACGCCCACTCCCCCTATTCAGCGGACACGCCCACTCCCCCCCATTCAGCGGACATGCCGACTCCCCCCCTATTCAGCGGACATGCCCACTCCCCCCTATTCAGCGGACATGCGCACTCCCCCCCATTCAGCAGACAGGCCTACTCCCCCCCATTCAGCGGACACTCCCACTCCCCCCCATTCAGCGGACATGCCCACTCCCCCAATTCAGCAGGCACGCCCACTCCCCCTATTCAGCGGACACGCCCACTCCCCCCTATTCAGCAGACATGCCCACTCCCCCCATATTCAGCGGACACGCCCACTCCCCCCTATTCAGTGGACACGCCTACTCCCCCCTATTCAGTGGACACGCCCACTACCCCTTATTCAGAGGACACGGCCACTCCCTCCCCTATTCAGCGGACACGCCCACTCTCCCACTATTCAGCAGACACGCCCACTCCCCCCTATTCAGTGGACACGCCCACTCCTCCCTATTCAGCAGACAAGCCCACTCCCCCCTATTCAGCAGATACGCTCATTACCCCCCTCTTCAGCGGACACACCCACTCCCCACTATTCAGCGGACACCCCATCCCCTATTCAGCGGACACGCCCATTCTCCCCTCTATTCCGCGGAGACGCCCACTCCCCCCTATTCAGCGGACACGGCCACACCCCGCCTATTCAGCAGACACGCTCACTCCCCCCCTATTCAGCGGACACGCTCACTCCCCCTCTATTCAGCGGACACGCCCACTCCCCCCTATTCAGCAGACACACCCACTCCCCCACTATTCAGCGGACACGCCCACTCCCCCTTACTCAGCAGACACACCCACTCCCCCCCTATTCAGCGGACATGCCCACTCCCCCCTTATTCAGCAGACACACCCACTCCCCCCTTATTCAGCAGACACACCCACTCCCCCCTATTCAGCAGACACGCCCATTCACCCCTATTCAGCAGACACGCCCACTCCCCTCTATTCAGCGGACACGCCCACTCCCCCTATTCAGCAGACACGCCCACCCCCACTTATTCAGCGGACACGCCCACGCCCCCTATTCAGCGGACACGCCCACTGCCCCCTATTCAACGGACACGCCCACTCCCCCTATTCAGCGGACACGCCCACTCCCCCCCATTCAGCGGACATGCCGACTCCCCCCCTATTCAGCAGACATGCCCACTCCCCCCTATTCAGCGGACATGCGCGCTCCCCCATTCAGCAGACAGGCCTACTCCCCCCCATTCAGCGGACAATCCCACTCCCCCCCCATTCAGCGGACATGCCCACTCCCCCAATTCAGCAGGCACGCCCACTCCCCCTATTCAGCGGACACGCCCACTCCCCCCTATTCAGCAGACATGCCCACTCCCGCCTATTCAGCGGACGCGTCCACTCCCGCCTATTCAGCGGACATGCCCACTCCCCCCCATTCAGCGGACATGCGCACTCCCCCCTATTCAGCGGACACGCCCACTCCCCCCCTATTCAGTGGACACGCCCACTCCCCCCTATTCAGAGGACACGGCCACTCCCTCCCCTATTCAGCGGACACGCCCACTCCCGCACTATTCAGCAGACACGCCCACTCCCCCCTATTCAGTGGACACGGCCACTCCCCCCCTATTCAGCAGACTTGCCCACTCCCCCCTATTCAGCGGATACGCCCACTCCCCCCTATTCAGCGGACACACCCACTCCCCCTATTCAGCGGACACCCCGCCCCCCTATTCAGCGGACACGCCCATTCTCCCCTCTATTCCGCGGACACGTCCACTCCCCCTATTCAGCGGCCACGATCACTCCCCGCCTATTCAACAGACACGCCCATTCTCCCCGCTATTCAGCGGACACGCCCACTCCCCCCCTATTCAGCGGACACGCTCACTCCCCCTCTATTCAGCGGACACGCCCACTCCCCTCCTATTCAGCAGACACACCCACTCCCCACTATTCAGCGGACACGCCCACTCCCCCCCTATTCAGCGGACACGCCCACTCCCCTCCTATTCAGTGGACACGGCCACTCCCCCTATTCAGCAGACACACCCACTCCCCCACTATTCAGCGGACACGGCCACTCCCCCTATTCAGCAGACACGCCCACTCCCCCACTATTCAGCGGACACGCCCACTCCCCCCCATATTCAGCGGACACGGCCACTCCCCCTATTCAGCAGACACACACACCCCTATTCAGCGGACACGCCCAATCCCCCCTATTCAGCAGACACGCCCACTTCCTCATTATTCAGCAGACACGCCCACTCCCCCCTATTCAGCGGACACGCCCACTCCCCCTATTCAGCTGACACGCCCACTCCCCCCTTATTCAGCGGACACGCCCATGCCCCCTATTCAACAGACACGCCCACTTCCCCTAATCAGCGGACACGCCCACTCCCCCCATTCAGCAGACATGCCTACTCCCCCCCATTCAGCGGACACTCCCACTCCCCCCATTCAGCGGACACACCGCCCCCTATTCAGCGGACACGTCCACTCACCCCCTAGTCAGCGGACACGCCCACTTCCCCATATCAGCGGACACGCCCACTCCCCCCCATTCAGCGGACATGCCCACTCCCCCTCTATTCAGCAGACATGCCCACTCCCCCCCCTATTCAGCGGACATGAGCACTCCCCCCTGTTCAGCGGACACGCCTACTCCCCCCCATTCAGCGGACACGCCCACGCCCCCCTATTCAGCTGACACACACCCCCCTATTCAGCGGACACGTCCACTCACCCCCTAGTCAGCGGACACGCCCACTCCCCCTATTCAGCAGACACACCCACTCCCCCCATTCAGCGGACGCGCCCACTCCCCCCATTAAGCAGACACGCCCACCCCCCCTCTATTCAGCGGACACGCCCACTCCCCCTCTATTCAGCGGACACGTCCACTCCCCACTATTCAGCGGACACACCCACTCCCCCCTATTCAGCAGACACGTCCCCTATATAGCGGACACGTCCACTCACCCCCTAGTCAGCGGACACGCCCACTCCCCCTATTCAGCGGACATGCCCACTCCCCCCCTATTCAGCAGACACACCCACTCCCCCCTTATTCAGCAGACACACCCACTCCCCACTATTCAGCGGACACACCCACTCCCCCCTATTTAGCAGACATGCCTACTCCCCCATATTCAGTGGACACGCCAACACTCCCCTCTATTCAGCGGACGCGCCCACTATTCAGCGGACATGCCCACTCCTCCCCTATTCAGCGGACGTGCACACTCCCCCCCATTCAGCAGGCACGCCCACTCCCCCCCATTCAGCAGACACGCCCACTCCCCACCTACTCAGCGGACATGCCCACTCCCCCCCTATTCAGCGGACACGCCCACTCCCCCCTATTTGGCGAACACGCCACTCCCCCTATTCAGCGGACACCCCACCCCCTATTCAGCGGACACGCCACTCCCCCCTATTCAGCGGACACCCCACCCCCTATTCAGTGGACACGCCCACTCCCCCTATTCAGCGGACACGCCCACTCCCCCTATTCAGCGGACACATCCACTCCCCCCCATTCAGCGGAGAAGCCCACTCACCCACTATTCAGCGGACACGCCCACTCCCACTCTATTCAGCAGACACGCCCACTCTCCCCTATTCAGCGGACACACCCACTCCCCCCTATTCAGCAGACACGCCCCCTATATAGCGGACACGCCCACTCCCCCCTACTCAGCGGACACCCCACCCCCTATTCAGCAGACACGCCCACTCCCCCCTATTCAGCAGACACCTCCACTCCCCCTATTCAGCGGACACACACAGCCCCTATTCAGCGGACACGCCCACTCACCCCTATTCAGCGGACACCCCCACTCCCCTTATTCAGCGGGGACACACAACCTCTATTCAGCGGACACGCCCACTCCCCCCTATTCAGTGGACACGCCCACTCCCCCCTATTCAGCGGACACGCCGACTCCCCCTCTATTCAGCAGACACGTCCACTCCCCCCTATTCAGCGGACACGCCCACTCCCCCTCTATTCAGCAGACACGTCCACTCCCCCCTATTCAGCGGACACGCCCACTCCCCCCTATTCAGCGGACACGCCCACTCCCCCCCAATTCGGCGGATACACCCACCTTCCCCTATTCAGCGGTCACGCCCACTCCCCCTATTCAGTGGACACGCCCACACCCCCCTCTTCAGCGGACATGCCCGCTTCCCCCCTATTCAGCGAACACGCCCACTCACCCCTCTATTCAGCGGACGCGCCCACTCCCCCCCTATTCAGCGGACATGCCCATTCCCCCCTATTCAGCGGACATGCCCACTCCCCCCTATTCAGCGGACATGCCCACTCCCCCCATATTCAGCGGACACGCCGGCTCCCCCCTATTCAGCGGACATGCCCACTCCCCCATTCAGCGGACACGCCCACTCCCCCCTATTCAGCGGACATGCCCACTCTCCCCCATTCAGCGGACACACCCACTCCCCCCTTTTCAGCGGTCACGCCCACTCCCCCTATTCAGCGGACAAGCCCACTCCCCCCCTATTCAGCAGACACGCCCTCTCCCCCCAGTTCAGTGGACAGGCCCACTACCCCCCCAATTCAGTGGACACGCCCTCCCCCCCTATTCAGCGGACTCCCCCCCTATTCAGCAGACACGCCCTCTCCCCCCAGTTCAGTGGACAGGCCCACTACCCCCCCTATTCAGCAGGCACGCCCTCTCCCCCCAGTTCAGCGGACACGCCCACTCCCCCTATTCAGCGGACACGCCCAATCCCCCCATTCTGCGGACACGCCCACTCCCCCCTATTCAGCGGACATGCCCACTCCCCCCTATTCAGCGGACACACCCACTCCCCCCTATTCAGCGGACACGCCCACTCCCCCCCTATTCAGCAGACACGCCCACTCCCCCTATTCAGCGGACACGCCCACTCCCCCCTATTCGGCGGACACGCCCACTCCCCCCTATTCCGCGGACATGCCCACTTCCCCCCTATTCAGCGGAGAAGCCCCCCTATATAGCGGACACGCCCACTCTCCCCTCTATTCAGCGGACGCGCCCACTCCCCCCCTATTCAGCGGACATGCCCATTCCCCCCCTATTCAGCGGACATGCCCACCCCCCCCTATTCAGCGGACATGCCCACCCCCCCCTATTCAGCGGACACGCCCACTCCCCCCTATTCAGCGGACATGCCCACTCCCCCTATTCAGTGGACACGCCCACTCCCCCCCTATTCACCGGACACGCCCACTCCCCCCTATTCAGCGAACACGCCCACTCTCCCCTCTATTCAGCGGACGCGCCCACTCCACCCCTATTCAGCGGACATGCCCATTCCCCCCCTATTCAGCGGACATGCCCACCCCCCCCTATTCAGCGGACATGCCCACCCCCCCTATTCAGCGGACACGCCCACTCCCCCCTATTCAGCGGACATGCCCACTCCCCCCTATTCAGTGGACACGCCCACTCCCCCCCTATTCACCGGACACGCCCACTCCCCCCTATTCAGCGGACAGGCCCACTCCCCCCTCCTCCGGCATGACTAAGTGCCAGGGGGAATCCAGGGCGGGGGGGGGATGGTAACCCACACAACAGTAATGACCGACCGCCGGGGGCATCCAAACAGGGATCCCATCCCAGGGAGACACAGCCAGATACTGGCCTCACACGACCGAGTGGGGATACTGCAGGCCATGGTCTGGCCCAGCAAATGCTCAGCAGCATTTTCATTGTAAACTACCTTTATATGGATCGTGCACGATTACCTTATGACTGAAGCCAACACATTGTGTATGACAAGCTCCACGTATCGAGAGGATACATCCTACGGAAATTGCTAAATCTACAGCTGCTATATTCTTATAGGTACATGTTCTGATTTTGTCTTGTTGTGTAACTTATGATATGAAATGTCAAAACTCCAATAAAAATATTTTTTTAAAAGTTGATAACATGCCGGGTCCAGATGAAATGCATCCAAGGGTGTTAAGGGAAGCAAGAGTGGAAAGCCAGAGAAAATTGCTGAGCCGCTGGCCAGAATTGTAGCCTTCTTTGGACTCAGGGATGATGCCTGAGTTATGGAAAATTGCAAATGTTACACCCTTGTTGAGCAAACATGATGTAACGATAACTCCAGAAACTATAAACCAGTCAGTTTATGAATAGTGGCAGGAAGCTTTAGGAAGGATAATTCAGGGGTAAAAAAATAGTCACTTGGGAAAATGCAGGTTAATTGAGGATAGCCCACAGGATCGTTATACTCCAGTTTTCAATCTTAGCCTGGCACTTTGCCAAATTCTGGTATGATTCCACCCATTATCTGTAAGGTATGATTCCATGAGTATGACTATGTCAGGCTTAACTCGTCTCTGAGACAGCTCTCCCATTTTTGGCAGTAGCCCCAGATGTTAGTCAGGAGGGCTTTGCAGGGTCGATAGGGTGGAGCGTGCCATTGTCGTTTCTGGTGCCTGCGTTGATGCCAGTTGACCACCCAGTTTCATTCCTTTTAGACTTTGCCGCGGTTTGATACACATGAATAACTTGCTGAGACAATTCAGAGGGCCTTTAAGGGTCAGCCACATTTGTCCAAGTCTGAGGTCATATGTAGTCCAGACCAGGTAAGGACAACTGATTTCCTTCCTAAAGGGCATAAGTGAACCAGGTGGGTTTTTACAATAATTGACAATGGTTTTATGGCCATCGTTAGACTTTTAATTCCAGATTTGATAATTGAAATTAAATTCTCCCAGTGGTCATGGTGACATTTGAATCTTTGACCCAAAGCATTAGCCTGGGCCTCTGGACTACTGGTCAAGTGCCATTACCGCTATACCACTGCCTCCCCAAAATTACGACTTCATTGACGAATGCTTCCTACCACTTGAGGTATTGACAAGCTTCTCAGCTCCTTTCCACCCCTGCCAAACACTGCCCACCTGCACATACATGGGGGAGAGTGGGGTCGTAAGGACAGCATGTCAGATACCAGCTGAGTTATGGCAACAGACCAGAAGTAGTAGTGCCGTGAGTGGTATCCCCAATTCCTTACTCCCTTTAACTATCACCCTTCCTGTGCCAGCACCAAGTCACTCCTACCACTCTGTTGCAGGGCAGATTGGCAATGATCAATGATGCATTGTAAGGCCACAAATGTCAGTTGACTTGTAGATTTCCCCCCCTTTAAATTCCACTCCTCTCAGTCCCTACCCTTTGGGGAGCCAGCTTCAGGTTAATATCTGCTGGAATAATAATAACAAAATGAAGCAAAATAAATTATTGATGCCATTGATTGCAGCGGAACTGAATATCAGATGCTGCGAACAATGGGCAGCCGATTCAATACTTTCCGCTCTGATCCTGGTTTGGATTTGTGTGCACACAGTGATGTTGGTCTGTAGGACATATCTCAACTCCATTATCTCATGCACCAAATCAAAGATTATATATGGCCATGAGCATTGCCGGTCCCGAGGCCGCGCATGCGCACGGCGGTAGCCTGCAGCGGCTACGGCATACTACATGGCGAACTCAGCCTGCGGACCTGGACTGCTAAAGTAGTGCCCCCCTTCGGCCGCTCACGCGCCCCGGACTGCCCGCCAAACCCCGACATGCTCCCAACCCCGAATGAAGCCCCCGCTGCCTGCGGATCGGCCCTCCCCCAACTGGCAGCTCCGGACTGATTCCGCAGCCGATACGTGAGGTTCTCGAATGGGTGAGACCATGAGAGTTCCACGCCGTCGGGAATCCGGCTGGTCGGGGACGAAGCATCGCAGGGCGGGCCTCAGGCAATGGCCTGGGGCGGTAGACAATCGGCGCAGCGTACTCCTGGAGGACGCTGCTTTTCAGGATGCGGAGAATACAAAAACCAGCGACGTTCCCGATTTTGGCGGCCAAACGGATTTTCCGCCCTGTCGTCGAATGCGATTTTGGTGTCGGGGAGCAGAGAATCCAGCCCCTGGAATTTAAAAGTCTATTGATGACCATGAAATCACGGTCGTTGGAAAAACCCATCTGGTTCACGAATGCCCTTTAGGCAAGGAAATCTGCCATCCTTGCCTTGTCTGGCCTACATGTGACTCCAGACCCACAGCAATGTAGTTGATTCTGAAATGCCCCTCAAGGGCAATTAAAGATGAACAATAAATGCTGGCACAGTTTGCAATGCCCATGTTCCATGAACACATTTTTAAAAAGCCACTGGAACAGCTGCGCAAGCCAAGGGCCCCCAGGCAGCAATAAGCACAACATCAGCAGACAGCAGGCAGGAGGAGAAGGAGCAAAGAATACCCTGCGCATCATGTGTACTGCAATAAGCTGACCTTCCTGGAGACGCCTGAGGAAGACTCTGGCTGTTCTGGGAGATAGTAAGCGCGATCTGTTCCCTTCTAAATGAAGACCTGGCCCCTAGAACCACACGTCCCCAGGCCCTTCCGGTAGCACCGAAGGTCACCATGCTCCTCCACGTCTTCACCTTGGGCTCAGTTCAGGGGTCTGCTGCTGAGTTGTGTGACATGTCTCAGGTAGCTGCCCACTGCTACATCTGTCCAATAGAGGTGCCCTCTTTGCAAGGGTCACTGACTCCATCAGCTTCCCAACTGATCCAGCCTTAGAAAGATGTACTGGTTTAACATCAATAGCTGGCTCCCCTCCCCCCTCTGAGTCCAGGACATTGTGGCTTGCAGCCATGTGGTCATTAAGGCACAGAAAAATCAGACAGGGCTTTTCAACAGGAAGGGATTCCATTCCATAAATGTCCAACTGGTCTGTGATCATAGGAAGAACATCCTACATATTTGAGAATGCTTTCCAGTTCGCTTCCACGATGCATTTATACTCCAAGATTCTTCTACTCAAACGCAGGTGTGCAGATGGATCTTGGGCAACAAATGATGTACCATCTGAAGAGGAGGCTTTTAACCCCGCTGAGGATTTCTCAGAGTCATAGAACCATTGAGTGCAGGAAGAGGCCTTTTGGCCCATTGGGGTCTGAACTGACCCTCCGAAAGAGCACTCTACCTAGGCCCACCCCCTGCCCTATCCCTGTAATCCGTGCATTGATCTGGTCTAAGGGTACATCCTGTTTATTCCCATTATTTACCTTTTATTTTGCCGTTCTTATTTTGATCCAAGGATGATTAATGGACATGTCTCTTTAAGGCAAGCAGTCTATACCTTTAATTCATGGTGAAGAATCCAGAAGTTTAAGGAGAGATCACATCCTGGTTTAAACAGGAGGTGCAGACATTTAGGCACCAGTGAGGGAGATGGGCTTGGACCTGGTTTGATTGATTGACTGGGCTAATGAATTGGTCCGAATGGCTGTACTTTAACTGGTCATGGGTGGTGATTGGATCTTATCCCAATGGGATCGTTCAAAGACTTGAAGATTTCAGTTTGACTCCTGGAAACTTAGTGAGAAGACCCACTCTTTTCCCTTCCTGTTACTCCAGAATGGCTGTATTCCTGGGGCGGCAGTGAAACTGAATGAGTGAATCTACAGGAAAACCATTACAAGCTGCAGAAAAGGTAAGATCTTCACTCTCCCACTCTCCAGAAAGGCTGCGGGTGTTGTTTTCTTGAAACTACAGAGACTGGAATGAACATAGACTAAAAGCCCGACCTGGAAGCAAGGTTTGAAGAGAAGTTAATTGCCTCCCCATGAAAGTTGTGAGTAATGCATTTCTAAATCACAAAGAACCTGAATGAGTGGATCGACAGAGAAGACCACGACAGGCTGCAAACCAAAGACTTTAATCTGCAAGTTTCCTGTGAAGAGAAGTGTACTAAAACCATCATCTGGACAAAAGACTCTTTTACCTTTCAGTTAAGATCTTTACCCTTTTCCACCCCTCTGTGTTTGTCTGTCTGCTGCGTGTGTGTGTGTGTGTGTGTGTGTGGAGTTAGGAATTCATAGAATCATATGGCGGGATTCTCTCAACCCGGGCCGGGGAGTCCCCGCGACCGGCAAGAATCGTGCCACGCCGCCCCGACGCAGAAGCGGAGAATCGTTGCCATTGGCGCCGGCATGGGTTGGCATGGCACCAGTTTGGGGCCACTCTACGTGGCCCCCCTGCCAATTATCGGCCGGGGATGGGCCGAGCGGCCGTCGTTCAAAATCCCGAGTCCCGCTGGCGCTGTCCACACCTGCTCTCAGCCGGCGGGAGCTCGGTCAGAGGATGGCCTGTTGGGGGGAGGGGGTGTCCGACCCCGGGGGGGGGAGCCTTTGATGTGGCCTAGCCCACGATCGGGGCCCACCGATCGGCCTCTCTGTTTGGGGGCCTCCTTTCTTCCGTGTCGGCCCCTGTAGCCCTGTGCCATGTTGCGTCAGCGCCGGCGTTGGTGCCACTGCGCGTGTGCATGTTGGCATTGGCGTCACTGCGCATTGGCGTTGGTGTCACTGGGCATGTGCGCGTTGGCGTTGGTGCCACTGCGCATGCCCAGATCCCGTGAACCACGTGAACTGCTCCAGTGCCATGCTGGCCCCCTGTAGTGGCCAGAATTGCTGATCCTGAGGCCGTGTTGACGCCGTCGAGAAACGCGACGGTGTTTCCGTCGGCGTCAACACTTAGCCTCAGGATCACAGAGTCCCGGCCATAGACTTTACAGCGCAGAAGGAGGCCATTCGGCCCAGCGAGTCCGCAACAGCCCTTGGAAAGAGCACCCTACCCAAGCCCACACCTCCACCCTATCCCCATAACTCCACCTAACCTTTTTGGACACTAAGGGCAATTTAGCGTGGCCAATTCACCTAACCTTCACATCATTGGACTTTGGAAGGAAACCGGAGCACGTGGAGGAAACCCACGCAGACACGGGGAGAACAGGCAGTGAACCAAGCTGGGAATCGAACCTGGGACCCTGGAGCTGTGAAGAAACTGTGCTAACCACTGTGCTACCTTGCCACCCACTGGAGTTAGTTTATAGTTAACTAGTTATATTTGCTACATAATTCATCATAGTTCTTGTTATAAATAAACAATAATTGTGTTTCAAGTTATAAGCCTGGTGACTGTGATTATTAGGCAGCCAAGGACCAAAGATGTCAGAATTTTCAAAGAATTATTGGTTAATTCATTTGTGCTGTGACTCCGGAATCAGGAATTAACAGCCCAGGGTGGCATAACATTGCACATCTTTGGGGCAATTTAGCATGGACAATCCACTTAACCTGCACATCTTTGCATTGTAGGAGGAAACTGGAGCACCAAAAGGAAACCCACACATGCACAGAAGAGCATGCAAACTCCACACAGTCACCTAATGCCAGAATCGAACCCAGGTCCTGCTAATCTCTATGCCACCATTGGATGTGGCTGTCGCTGGCTGGGCCAACATTTCTTGCCCATCCCTAATTGCCGTTGAACTGAGTAGCTTGCTAGGCCTTTTGAGAGAGCTGTTTAGGGTCAACCACATTGCTATGGGTCTGGAGTCACATGTAGGCCAGACCAGATAAGGAAAAGCAGGTTTTCACCCTTAAAAGGACATTCATGAACCAAGTTGTTTTTTTACGACAATCGACAATAGTTTCATGGTCATCGGTAGACTTTTAATTCCATATTTTTTTTATTGAATTGAAACTTCAACATATGTCGTGATGGGATTTAAAACCCAGGTCCCCAGAGCAATACAAAGAGTTGGGAGTTTACTCACTTCACACTGGGCCAACTTTCACAGGGGAAACAATCTATTAGGCAGCAATAACAGAGGTCAATGTTTAGTCAGCAATTCCAGCACTATTGCAGAGTAATAAATCCACACAGATCGTCTTATGATGACAGCACTCAGCTTCTTCACAATATCAGTTCGATCAAAACTATGGCCCAATATTACAGGGAAGTAAAATTAGCAGAAACATTAAACGTTTTCCCTTAGGTTTCCTGCCTAATATCCTGATTGACAGTTAAATAAAAGCAAAATACTGCAGATGTTGGAAATCTGAACAAAAACAGAAAGAGTTGGAAAAACACAGCAGGTCTGGCAGCATTCGTGGGGAGAGAAACAGAGTTTTGTGAGGGCCATGAAGAATCCAGCACAAGTTTGTCGAGTCAAACAGAAAGTAACTTTATTTACAACGATATGGACACAGCAGCAGCAGCAGTTGTTCACCACTGCTTCCTTCACTAGATGGTACCTACTGGCCAGCTCCATTTATACAGCTGCAACTACTAATGAGGGAGCTCACAATCCACCTGAGTAGCTCATGCTCTGAGGTGCCAGACGGGAATCTGTCTCTGAGCTCCTGCTGCCTGTCTGTAGCCCTGCTTCTGGACCTGCTATTCCGTATGCTGGATGCCTTTTTGAATGCTGAATACAGGGTTAAAGGCAGGATTCATGGAAGTGTGCAGGAACAGAGGGAGCTTGGCTTACACGTACATAGATCCCTCAAAGTTGCCACCCAGGTTGATAGGTTTGTTAAGAAGGCGAATGGTGTGTTGGCTTTCATTTACAGGGGGACTGAGTTTAAGAGCCGCGTGGTTTTGCTGCAGCTTTATAAAACTCTAGTTCGACCACACTTGGAATATTGTGTCCAGTTCTGGTCGCCTCATTATAGGATGGATGTGGATGCTTTGGGGAGTACAGAGGAGATTTACCAGGATGCTGCCTGGACTGGAGGGCATGTCTGATGAAGAAAGATTGAGGGAGCTAGGGCTTTTCTCAGTGGAGCGAAGAAGGAAGAGAGGTGACTTGATAAAGGTGTACAAGGTGATGAGAGGCATGGATAGAGTGGATAGCCAGAGACTTTTCCCCAGGGTGGAAATGGCTGTCACGAGGGGACATAATTTTAAGGTGATTGGAGGAAGATATAAGGAATGCACTGCCAGCAGAGGTGGTGGAGTCAGAGTCATTAGGGACATTTAAGCGACTCTTAGACAGGCACATGGACAGCAGTAAATTGAAGGGGTGTAGGTTAGGTTGATCTTAAATTAGGATAAATGATCGACACAACACTGTGGGCCGAAGGGCCTGTACTGTGCTGTACTGTTCTATGTTCTATGTTTTCTGGACTTTGAAGCATGGACTACGCAAGGGGGAACCGTGCTATGGCCGGTTGAATGGAGGGAAAGGCGAGCCTATTGCTGTTACCAGTTGCTTGCAGGGGAGAGAGAGGAGCTTGCCTGCAGTTGCCATGCCTGGGACTCGTACTTGTCAGTGGCTGCCTTTCTGCTTATTGGCTTGGAGTGGAGCGAGGAGTGGATCTTGATTGGCCTACTGCTAGGCTGAAAGTGGAGTGGAATGGACTCGCTCTTGCAATTTTGTACTGGGATGGTGGCTGGAGACCGGATGGCGGGACTGTGAGAGCAGTAGGGCGATGGCTCAATTCACTATGTGTACAGTTTGTACTGATGTTGGCTGCGTTTTACTATTGGGGGATTGTATGGTTATTATTGTATTGTTATTTTGGGCTTGCGGGCGCCTCTTCACCTATGTGGGGCTGTTGCTGGAGCCGGGGGAGGGTGGGGGCGGGGGGAGCAGCACTGGCTTGAGTGCTGGCAGCTTTGATTTATATTTAATTGTCTGTTGGGTTTGTTGTGGTTGCTGTGTGCTTGTTTTTGTAAAGGGACATCCCTCTCTCCCTCTCTTCTACCATGCCCCGTATCGATGTGTCCTTTTCCGGTGGTCTGTGCCCATTTGGGCGCCTTTCCACCTTTTGTAAGGGCCCCGAAGAATCCAGCACGAGTTTTAAGGATACAAAATAATAACGTTTATTTACTATAACAATATATACATAACAGTAGCAGTAACTTCCCTTGCTACCTTCTCCTTCCTCCTGGTTCCTGGACTGGCCAGCTTATTTATAGTAGGAGTTTCTCCGCCCCCCTCATTGGGGAAGTTCATACTCCCATAGGATTGTGGGATAGTCATTAGTCCCCAGCCAATCGTCAGTAGGCAGGTTATAACATCCCTCCCCCCCAAAGTCCAAGGATTCCACCGTAGGCCCTGGCGAAGGAAGGCGTCAAACTCGTTTGGCCGCAGGCCGGACGCCATTTGAACGCGGCGCTGGATCTGGCGGCGTATAACGAGACGGAGACCGGCGCTTCCGTGATGAACGGCGCGGTTGTACATCCACGGCCTGTGGACCCGAGCATTCCCCCTCTGATTCATCCTGTGTCTCCATCTCGGAGTCAGAGTCTGCTGCCTCCGTCATGTCAGCGTCTCTATCCCCATTCGGTCCCGTCACGACCTGCGCAGGCTTCGAGTGAGGCACCCGTGGAAGATTTGGAGGACTACCTTCCCTTGTTTCTGGTCTTTGCCGCTGTTGAACTGAGCTCCGGGGGCGGGGAATCTTTCGCGGGGATGATCTTCTGGACCGGACGTGGTCTACATGTTTTCGCTGGAGACGACCCTGGGCTTGCACTTGGTACGATATAGGGCCCGTTTGGTGAAAGATTACACCAAGAACCCATTGGGCACCACCAGCAAAATTCCGCACGAATACTGGGTCACCGGGCGCAAACTGCCGAATCGGACGATGCCGAGACAATCCCGGTCCCTGCCGTTCTTGTGTGCGGCGTACTTTTGCGCCAATGTCCGGGAAGACCATACTAAGGCGGGTGCGAAGTCTCCGGCCCATTAGGAGTTCTGCGGGAGCTACCCCAGTCACTGTATGGGGGGTGGTCCTGTACGTAAACAAAAAGCGAGCCAGTCTCGTGTCCATTGATCCGGAAGACTGCTTCTTTAGGCCTCTTTTGAATGTTTGCACTGCACGCTCTGCCAACCCATTTGAAGCCGGGTGGTAAGGGGCAGTGCAGATATGGCGGATGCCGTTCATCTTTGTAAACGTAGCAAACTCCTCACTCGTGAATGGAGTGCCATTATCCGTGACCAGCACCTCGGGGAGGCCATGCGTACTAAATGATAAACGCATTTTTTCAATTGTTGCGCAGGACGTTGTCCCCTGCATCTTATGCACCTCCAGCCATTTGGACTGGGCGTCAATTAGCAGAAGGAACATGGATCCCTGAAAAGGGCCTGCGAAATCTGCATGTAAGCGTGCCCAAGGCCGCCCTGGCCATTCCCAGTGATGTAGGGGCGCGGCCGGCGGAAGCTTCTGATGCTCCTGGCAAATGGAGCAGTTTTGGGCCACCTTCTCAATGTCGGTGTCGAGGCCTGGCCACCAGACATAACTCCGGGCCAACATTTTCATCTTGGTCATGCCCGGATGCCCATTGTGCAAGTCTGATAATATCAGCTCCTGGCCTTTTTCCAGGACAATCAAACGCGTCCCCCACAAGAGGATGCCGTCTTCCACGCTGAACTCTGACAGCTTGGAGGAAAATGCCCGCAACTCGCCTGGGAGCTGTCTATGCTGCCCACCATACAGGACTATGTGCCGAACCTTTGACAAGACTGGCTCCGTCTGGGTCCACTCACGGATCTGTGATGCCGTGACAGGCAAGGTGTCCATAAAATTTAGGGTTGCGACCACCTCACCGGTCGTGGGGGTCGACATGGGGCCGGTCGATAAAGGCAATCGGCTCAGTGCGTCGGCATTTGCTATCTGCGTACCTGGTTTGTGCTCCAGAGAATACTCATATGCCGCAAGCAACAAAGCCCAGCGCTGGATCCGTGCAGAAGCAATGGGCGGTATTGGCTTATCCTCTCTGAAGAGTCCCAGCAGGGGCTTATGGTCAGTCACGATAGTGAAATGGCGGCCGTACACATACTGGTGGAAGCGCTTCACCGCGAAAACCACTGCCAGGCCCTCCTTCTCGATCTGCGCGTACTTTTTCTCCGCTGCAGTCAATGTGCGGGAGGCGAAAGCTATCGGTTGCTCGGCCCCGTTCTCCACCTTGTGGGACAGGACAGACCCAATACCACACGGGGATGCATCACATGTGACGAGCAAAGGCTTTCCCGGATCATAGTGGGTTAGTCACCCAGACAACGACAATTGTTGCTTTACCCGCCGGAAAGCGGTTTCTTGCGGCTGACCCCAAACCCAGGTGTGATTTTTCTTTAGCAGCAGGTGCAAGGGGGCCAGCGTAGTTGCCAGATTGGGGAGGAACTTCCCGTAATAGTTTACGAGACCGAGAAAAGAACAAAGATGCGAAGTGTCAGTCGGGGTGAGGGCATGTTGAATTGCACGCACCTTCTCTGCGACGGGGTGCAGACCCTCGCGGTCCACCCGATAACCTAGGTAGACTACTTCTTTTGCCTGAAATACGCGCTTTGTGTGACGTAAACGGACTCCAGCCTCCGAAAGGCGTCTAAGGACAGCCTCCAGATTTTCCAAATGCTCTTGCTCCGACGTCCCTGTAATCAACACGTCATGTAGGTAGACAGCCACACGTGGTAAACCTCTCAAAATGCCCTCCATAACACGTTGAAAAATTGCGCAGGCAGAGGATATTCCAAAGAGCAACCGTGTATATTCATACAGGCCCCGGTGTGTGTTAATTGTTACATATGGTCGGGAGGCAGGGTCCAGCTCCAACTGCAGGTAGGCGTGACTCATATCTAATTTTGTGAATGAGAGTCCGCCTGCAAGTTTCTCGTAGAGATCCTCTATGCGAGGCATTGGGTATCGGTCGAGTCGGGAAACTGTATTCACTGTAAGTTTATAGTCGCCACACAAGCGAACTGTGGCATCTGGCTTCATTACTGGTACAATTGGTGCTGCCCAGTCAGCAAAACGGACGGGCCTGATAATACCCAAATTCTCCAAACGAGTGAGCTCCCCTTCTACCTTCTCGAGCAAAGCGTAAGGCACTGGGCACGCCCGGATATAGCGCGGCGTGGCTCCTGGTTCAACTTGGATACGGGCTACGGCCCCTTTTATTTTCCCCAAACCAGGCTGGAATACCTCTGGGTATCGTCCTAGCACCTCAGTCAACCCTCCAGAAGCTGTTTGGAGGATGTGCTGCCATTGCAACCGCAAATGGCGCAACCAGTCCCGACCCAACAGGCTGGGCCCATGGCCACGCACTACGATAAGTGGGAAACGCCCCTCCTGGCGTCCATAGACAACAGGGGTCATTGTAGTTCCTGAAATGTCCAGTGGTTCCCCCGTGTAGGTGGCCAACCTGGCCTGTGAGTCAGTTAATGTAAGGGTCTGTATACCCTGCTTGATGCGGTCGAATGTCCTCTGGGCGATCACGGAGACCGCTGCGCCAGTATCCAACTCCATCTCCAGCGGGTGGCCATTGACCCATACTGTCACCTTAATGGGGGACACACGGGGAGCTGCCACACAATGCAGCTGCAGGCAGTCGTCCTCCGTCTCCACGTCCTCAGGAGTGGTCGCCGCAGGTTCATCCACATGGAAGGTACGGCCTCTGGGCTGTTCCCAGTTACGGCCCCTGGGCTGGTCCCAGTTTCGGTCGGAACGAAACGACGGCGCCTCTGGCGTCCCCAGGACCGCCGTCCGTGATGGGGTCGGCGCCTACAAGTCTGACACGGACATGGTTCCTCATCCATTGGCTCTGGAGAAGGCTCCCTTCGGGGAGGAACGTCCGATGGCCACTGGCGTCGGTCTGGTCGTTGCCTCGCCCAATGTACCGCAGGAGTGCGGGGGGACGTTTTTGGGCGGAAAGGGTTGCGCCCCAAGGCATGCACTTCCATTCCCTGCAGCTCCTGTACTCCTCGCTCTGCGCTCTCTCGGGACAAGACTATTTGTATTGCCTGTTGAAAAGTCAATGTTGGCTCCGCTAACAACTTTCTCTGGGTGGCCGCATTGTTAATACCGCAAACCAAACGGTCGCGTAACATTTCTGAAAAGGTCTCACCATAGTCACAGTATTCCGCAATCCCGCGTAGCCTGGATAAAAAATCGGCAAGGGATTCTCCAGGGGTCCTCTCAGCGGTATTAAACCGGTAACGCTGGACTATCGTGGACGGGGTTGGGTTAAAGTGTTGCCCCACTATATTCACAAGTTCGTCAAACGTTTTGGTGTCTGGCGCAGCTGGGTACGTAAGGCTCCTAATCACCCCAAACGTATGCGGGCCGCAGGCGGTGAGCAATATGACCACCTGGCACTCGTTTTCAGTGATATTGTTTGCCCGGAAATAGTAACGCATCCGTTGTGTGTACTGGTTCCAGCTTTCCAGCGCAGCATCAAAAACATCCAAACGTCCATGGTATAATAGAAAACAACTTCCAACCTGTATCCAACAAAAATCCAGGGAGGTGGCTTCAGCAGTGTAGACAGCTATTCACTTTTACCTTCGTCGCCAGTTTTGTAAGGGCCACGAAGAATCCAGCACGAGTTTTAAGGATACAAAATAATAACGTTTATTTACTATAACAATATATACATAACAGTAGCAGTAACTTCCCTTGCTACCTTCTCCTTCCTCCTGGTTCCTGGACTGGCCAGCTTATTTATAGTAGGAGTTTCTCCGCCCCCCCTCATTGGGGAAGTTCATACTCCCATAGGATTGTGGGATAGTCATTAGTCCCCAGCCAATCGTCAGTAGGCAGGTTATAACACCACCGATGTGGGGCAACCATTGGGGAGGGTTCGGGAGGGGGGGGCGGAGAGAAGTGGCCATATGCTGGCTTTGTAGCTGGTGGCTTGTTTAAAGGAACTGTTGTGGATTGAAACGGTAGCCCCTTCTTGGGAATGGAGAGGTGTTCTCCCTCTTGCTCTCGCTTTCTCTCTCAAATTGTGCCTTATACTGGTGTGTACTTTTCCGGTGGACTGTGCTGCTCGCTGGGCACCTTTCGTTGGGGACAGGGGGTGGTTGTGAGTGTGTGTGCTGGCTTGAGAGCTGGTGTTTTTTGTATCTTGTAAATGCTTTTGGCATATTACTGCTTTTCGTGACTGTGTTTTCTTTGCATGTTGCTGATTCTTTTGTATTTTTGAGTTGTCAATAAACTAAAATATATTATGGGATAACCAATAGTCCCCAGCCAATAGGATTCAGGCAGGCTATAAACACAGAGGTAATGGGGGCGATTCTCCGAGCCCCGCGTCGGCCCGGAGAATCGAACCGCGCCACGATGCCGGCGCGCGATTCTCCGAGGTGCGGAGAATCGGTGCCATTTGCGCCGGCGCGTTTGACGCGGCGCTGGCCGCGGGCCGCTGGAATCGGCGGGGCCGCCGATTCTCCAGTCTGGATGGGCTGAGCGGCCGCTCCAATACGACAGAGTCCCGCCAGCGCCGTTCACCCCTGGTCTCTGCCGGCGGGAATTCTGCGGGGACGGTTGGGGCGGCCTGTGGTGGGGGGGCGGGGGAGGGGGCTCCTACACCGGGGGGGGCCTCTGATGGGGTCTGGCCCGCAATCGGGGCCCACCGATCAGCGGGCCGGCCTCTCCCCCCCCCACCCCGGGCCTACTTTCTGCCGCGGCTGGCCCCTGAACACCAACTCCATCTTGAGTCGGGGCACAGGATTGAGCTGGCCCAACTGCGCATGTGTGGGTTGGCGCGGCGCCGATTTGGCGCCCCGAGAGGAGGCTGGAGCGGGGTGAACTGCTCCAGTACCGTGCTGGCCCCCTGTGGGGGCCAGAATCGTACGTAACGGGCCCGGTTTGCGCCGTCGTGAAAGGCGACGGCGTTCACGACGGCGCAAACTCTTGGGCCCAATATTGGAGAACCGCCCCCAATGTTTTGGGTCTGAGAGCACGATTCAGCCACCGTGTTGTGCCCGACTTACCTGAAAGGGCCCCAAACTGGCTCCACGCCAGGTGGTGGGCCGATTGCGACTCACCCGACTCGCTCTGCCCGGTGCGATCTGCCCAATGCGATCTGCCTAACGAGGGTGAGATCCAGAGCAACATATTTAAATGAGTCATTTAGCTCATTTAAATTCCCAGACACGATATGCACCCGGCGCCAATGAGTCAATTGCAGCGACTGCGAAGCTTCAACCGGGAGCCGTTCAGCCATAGTGTCAGGCTGGCAGTGCCAGGGTGCCCAGATACCAAGTTGGCACTGCCAGGGATTGGGCCTAGTGGGGCTTTGCCATAGAGTCATAGATGTTTACAGCCTGGAAACAGGCCCTTCGACCCAACTTGTCCATGTTGCCCAGTTTTTACCACTAAATTGGTCCCAATTGCCCGCATTTAGCCCATATCCCTCTCTACTCATCTCATCCATATAACTGTCTAAATGCTTTTTAAAAGAGAAAATTGGACCGCCTCTACTACTGCCTCTGGCAGCTCATTCCAGACACTCGTCACCCTCTGTGTGAAAGAATTGCCCCTCTGGACCCTTTTGTATCTCTCCCCTCGCACCTTAAACTTATGCCCTCTAGTTTTAGACTCCCCTACCTTTGGGGAAAAGATGTTGACCATCTACTTATCTAAGCGCCTCATTATTTTATAGACCTCTATAAGATCACCCCTAAGCCTCCTACGCTCCAGGGAAAAAAGTCCCAGTCTATCCAGCCTCACCTTTTAACTCAAACCATCAAGTCCTGGTAGCATCCTCATAAATGTTTTCTGCACTCTTTCTAGTTTAATAATATACTTTCTATAATAGGGTGACCTGAACTGGACACAGTATTCCAAGTGTAGCCTTACTAATGTCTTGTACAACATCAGCAAGATGTTCCAACTCCTGTATTCAATGTTCTGACCAATGAAACCAAGCATGCCGAATGCCTTCTTCACCATCCTGTCCACCTGCAACTCCACTTTCAAGGAGCTATGAACCTGTGCCCTTAGATCTCTTTTGTTCTGTAACTCTCCCCAACACCCTACCATTAGCTGAGTAGGTCCTGCCCTGATTAGATCTCCCAAAATGCATCACCTCACATTTATCTAAATTAAACTCCACCTGCCATTCATCGGTCCAATGGCCCAATTGGTCAAGATCCCATTGCAATCCTAGATACACTTCTTCACTGTAGACTATGCCACTAATCTTGGTGTCATCTGCAAACTTACTAACCATGCCTCCTAAATTCTCATCCAAATCATTAATATAAATAACAAATAACAGTGAACCCAGCACAGATCCCTAAGGGACACCCCTGGTCACAGGCCTCAGTTTGAAAAACAACCTTCTACAACCACCTTTTGCCTTCTGTCGCCAAGCCAATTTTGTATCCATTTGGCTACCTCACCCTGGATCCCATGAGATTTAACCTTGTGTAACACCCTATCATCACCTCGTCAAATGCCTTGCTAAAGTCCATGTAGACAATGTCAACTGCACTGCCCTCATCTACCTTCTTGGTTACCTCTTCAAAAAACTCAATCAAATTTGTGAGACATGATTTTCCACTCACAAAGCCACGCTGACTGTACTTGCCCCTCTAAATGCCTGCAAATCCTGTCTCTCAGAATACCTTCTAACAACGTGCCCATCACAGGCTTACCGTGCTGCAATTCCCAGGCTTTTCTCTGCGGCCCTTCTGAAACAAGGGCACAACATTTGCTCCCCTCCAATTTTCAGGCACCTCACCTGTGGCTGTCGACAATTCAAATTTCTCTGGTAGGGGACCCACAATTTCCTCCCTAGCCTCCCACAACATCTTGAGGTACATTTCATCAGGTCCAGGGGATTTATCTATATAGATAAGCTTTTAAGACTTCCAGAACCTCCTTCTCTGTAATATGTACACTCCTCAAGACATCATTATTTATTTCCCCAAGTTCCCTAACATCCATGCCTTTCTCAACAGTAAATACCGATGAGTAATATTCAGTTAGGATCTCACCCATCTCTTGTGGATCCGCACATAGTTGACGTTGTAGATCCTTAAGCTGCCCAACTCTCTCCTAGTTACTCTTTTGCCCTTTATGTATTTGTAGAAGCGCTTTGGATTCTCCTTTGCCTTATCTGCCAAAGCAATCTCATGTCCCCTTTTTGCCGTTGTGATTTCTCTCTTAACTCTACTCCAACAAGCCCAATATTCTTCAAGGGATCCACTTGATCCCAACTGCCTACGCATGTCATATGCCTCCTTATTATTTTTCACCAGGGCTTCAATATCCCAAGTCATCGAGGGTTCCTTATTTCTTCCAGTCTTGCCCTTCATTCGAAAAGGAATGTGCTTATCCTGAACCCTGGTTAACACACTTATTGGGAGGACTTCCGGTGGCATTCGCGAGTGGAGCGGCCGCGTTCAGGAGAAGCTCCCGCCTGTCCACGATATCGCGGTCTTTTTCGGGGGGTTCCCTGCTGATTTTTTGAAAAACTAAACCTCTCTGGGGTCGGCCCTGCCTCCCTCGCCCTGTGATAGCGTCAAAGCTCCGTTTCACGGAGCCAGAGGGTTGAAAGGGTGGGAGGGGAGAGACTGGTCCCGGTGGGTTCGTCGGAGCGGCTGCACGTGGAGGAGGAGCGGGGATCGCGACTTTGTTCCCCAAGGAGCATCCTGAAAGCCAAAGGGCTTAAAGAGCACGGAGAGGAAAGGAGAAAACTTTTTTCTCTCTCCTGAAAACTTGAAGGAAGCAGCAGGGGCGGAGCCAAGCGGAGGCTGAGGCAGCAGGCCAGAAACCAGGGTGCGATGTAGGTGAGATGTCCCACATCAGATGGCTCCCGCCTAGAATGTGGTAAGAAGACTGAAGCCCGGTCCCAGGGAAATTCTGGAGGTATACAAAAAAAAAGAAGAGAAAGAAGTTTTTAAGAAATTTGAGATTGAAGAAGGAAGGAAGAGTGAGAAAAAGGAAAAATAATAATCTGTTAAAGGATGCGAAAAGCAGCGTCGAGGGAGGGAGGAAACGCGACTCGCCGTGGAATGAGAGGACGAGCAAAAGTGCTGACAAGATGGCGGAGGCCGGACCGCATGGTGGGGCCGCACTACTTACAGTGGAGAAGATGACCGAGGTGATGACGGTGGAGCTGGAAAAGCAGTTTGCTAGGCACATGGAGGCTTTGAGGAAGGAGATGGCGGTCACATTGAAGTCATTGGTGGAGGAGGCAATCGCCCCGGTGAGAGTAGCTGTGGCAAAGACATTGGCCGAGGTGAGAGAGCTGGGCGAGAAGATGAAGGAAGTGGAGGTCACCTTGATGGGGGACGAGCTGCGGAGGGCGGTGGAGGTCAACAGAGGGCTCCGAGCAAAGCTTGAGGGCTTGGAGAACCGCTCGAGATGACACAATCTAAGAATTGTGGGCTTGCCCGAAGGGATAGAAGCTCCAAGGCCAACAGAGTACTTTGTTAAGAAGTTGGCGGAGCTGATGGGGGAGGGTGAGAACCCCGCTCAGTACAAACTGGACCGAGTTCATCGGTCGTTAAGGCCGAAGCCCAAAGTGAATGAGCCGTCAAGAGCAGTAATCATCTGTTTCAATAAGTACTACATGAAGGAGAAGGTGTTGAGCTGGGCAAAGCAGAAGCGCAAGGTGCAGGAGTTCGGATCTACCAGGACTTGACGGTGGAGTTGGCAAAAAGATGAGCGGCGTTTGGGCAAGTGAAGGCGGCACTGTACAAGAAGGGGGTGCGATTTGGTATGGTATACCCGGCGAAGCTGAGGGTGACGTATGGTGACAAAGACTTTTATTTTAAGACAGCGGATGCGGCTGAGGCGTTCGTGAGGGCAGAAGCTTGGGATAGATGTGAGGAGCGGAGCTGGAAGAGAGACTGTGGACTGTGATTGGGGAGCTGGAAAATGTATAAATGCTATTACTTTCTTTTTACTGACATGTATTGTAATTTACTTCTCGTCACATTGTTACAGAGTTCAAGTTATTGGTTGGGTTGATTGGCATTCTGTGTTGCGACGGTTATATCTTAGTTTAGTGAATTGTATGGGTTGGATTGTTGGTTTTGTTGCTTCTTTCTCTGGGACTGGGTGGGAGGGGACGGTATATCTTGGTGGGGGGAGCCACCCGCGCGAGCTAACTATAGTCGGCTAGTGAACGTAGGTGAGGTGAGAGGAGGGTTGCGGACATTGGAGCCTGGTTAGCAGGTTTTGATGAGCCAACGAGGGGGACTAGGGGGGGAGAAGGGATTGATGCTGGGAGATGTTTTTTCGAGAGGAAATGTAGGGGTTTTTTTTGGGAGGGGGGGAAGGGGTTCGATGTTAATATTGGATAGGGGCGGGTCAGGCTCATGGGCAGGGCCCAGTGGTATGATGATGGTGGATAAGAAGGGTGGGGGGGGGGGGGGTTGAGAGACCCCCAGTTAGGATAGTCACGTGGAACATGAGGGGGTTAGAAGATCCGGTCAAGAGGTCAAGGGTGCTTGCGCATCTTAAAAGTTTGAAAGCCGATGTAGCAATGCTGCAGGAGGCTCACTTGAGGGTGAAGGACCAGGTGAGACTTAAAAAGGGCTGGGTTAGTCAGGTGTTTCACTCTGGACTTGACGGAAGGGCTCGCGGGGTAGCGGTAATGGTCAGCAAAAGAGTACGCTTCCAGATGGAGAAAGTGGTGGCAGATCAGGGGGGTAGATATGTGATTGTGACAGGGGCGCTGGAGGGGAGGTTAGTGGCGCTGTTAAGTGTATATGGCCCCAATTGGGACGATGTGGGATTCGCAAAGTAAGTGTTTGGGGCCATCCTCGACTTGGACACACACAAACTGATAGTGGGGGGGGGACTGGAACTTGGTGCAGGAGCCAAGGTTGGACAGGTCACGGCCACGCTCGCTGGTCCCATCAGGGGGGCGAAGGCGTTAGCTGGGCTAATGGTGGAAATGGGAGGGGTGGACCCTTGGAGGTTTCTGCACCCGAGGGAGCGGGAGTACTCGTTTTTCTCAGCAGTCCATAAGGTATATTCGCGGATCGACTTTTTCGTGGTGGGGAAGGCTTTGCTGGCTGGGGTTAAGCTGGCTGGCTCGGCAATTACAGTGTCAGATCATGCTCGCATTGGGTGGATATGGTGCTGGAGAAGGGGGTAGCGCAGAGGCCAGGGTGGAAATTAGATGTGGGACTTTTGGGGGACCAAGTGTTCTGTGACAAAATTGAAAAGGTAATTAAGGAATATGTTGGTTTCAACGGGTGAGGTGTCGAAGGCGGTCGTCTGGGAGACTCTAAAGGCGGTGGTGAGGGGGTAGGTGATTTTGTTTATGGCCAGGGCGGACAAAAAGGAGAGCTTGGAGTGGCAGAGGGTAATTGATGAGATGTTGGAGGTAGATAGGAGTTATGCATAGGATGGGGACCCAGCAAAGCTGGAAAAGAGGAAGGAACTACAGGCGAGCTTTGACCGACTATCTAACAGGAAGGCGTTGCGCTAACTGAGATGAGCATGGGGTGCAGTTTACGAACATGTGGAAAAGGTATATTAGTAGGTCAGCTCCCGGGGGAAGCAGCGGCAAGGGAGATTGTGCAGGTGAGGGATAGGGCAGGGAAGTTGATGGTGGCTCCGGATCTGATTAACAAGGTTTTTGAGGAATTTTATGAAAGGTTGGAAAGGTCAGAGCCACGCGAGGGAGATCGTGGGATGCAGGAATTTCTAGCTGGGTTGGAGTACCCGAGGTTAGGGGAGGGGGACAGGGCTACATTCGAAGTAGCGATAGTGGAGCAGGAGATAAAGGATGCGATTGGAGGATGCAGTCGGGGAAGGTGGCAGGGCCGGATGGGTTTCCGGTGGAATATTATAAAAAATTCAAGGATAAGCTGGCACCCCTGATGGTGGGGATGTTTGAGGAGGCGATAGGGAAGTGGGTGTTGCCACAAACCTTGGGGCAGGCATCGATTTCCCTGTTGCTAAAAAAAGATAAAGATCCGACGGAGTGTGGGTCGTTTAGGCCCATATCACTTCTGAATGTGGACGCAGAAGTATTGGCGAAGGTACTGGCGGGTAGGCTGGAGGAGTGCCTCCCGAAGGTGATAGGTGAAGATCAGACGGGGTTTGTGAGAGGGAGGCAGCTCTTTTCAAACATTAGAAGGGCATTGAACATCGTTATGGTACCGGCAGAGGGGAAGGAAACAGAGGTGGTTGTGGCATTGGACGCTGAGAAGGCGTTCGACCGGGTAGAATGGGGGTACTTGATGGCACTTCTGGAGCGGTTTGGGATTGGACCAAGATTTGTGAACTGGGTAAAGCTACTATATAAGGAGCCGAGGGTGAGTACCCGCACAAACAATATCAGCTCGAGATACCTTTCTCTGCACCGTGGGACTCGGCAGGGATGTCCTATGTCCCCCCTGCTGTTTGCACTCGCGATTGAGCCGTTGGCCTTCGCATTAAGAAGTTCGGGGGTATGGAAACGAACAGTGCGGGGGGTGGATAGAGCATAGGGCGTCCTTATATGCCGATGACTTCTTGTTATACGTGTCGGAACCGAGTGTGTCTATAGGCGGAATATTGGAGCTGCTTCGAGTGTTTGGGTCTTTCTCAGGGTACAAGCTGAATCTAGACAAGAGTGAGTATTTTGTGGTGTCTTGGCCGGGGGTGGGGGAGCTGCCATTCCGTAGATCAGGGACTCACTTTAGGTACCTGGGGGTGCAGGTTGCCTGGGAGTGGGGGGGCTCCGTAGGTACAACATTTCTAGTTTGGTGGGGAGAGTGAAAGCCGATCTGGCAAGGTGGGATGGTCTCCCTCTGTCACTGGCGGGTCGGGTACAGGCGATTAAAATGTATGTGTTGCCATGATTTCTGTTTATTTTTCAATGCCTACTGATTTTCAGAGAGATTGAGGGAAGGATCACCTCGTTCATATGGGAAGGGAAGGTGGCCAGAGTTAGAAAGGTGCTGCTACGAGGGGAAGGCAGGCAGGGGGTTTGGGTCTTCCGAACCTGATGTATCACTACTGGGCGGCGAATGTGGAGAAGGTGCGGAGCTGGGTCAAAGGGGTGGATTCCCAGTGGGTCAGAATGGAGGAGAGTTTGTGCAGGGGGTTGGGATTGAAAGCACTAGCAACAGCGTCGCTCCCGATAGCCCCGGGAATGTACTCAGGGAGTCCGGTAATAATAGTTTCATTGAGAATTTGGAGGCAATTTCGCCAACATTTCGGGTTGGGGGCAGGGTCAAAGGAAATGCCGATTCAGGGGAACCACAGATTTCAGCCAGTGAGGTGGGATGGAAGTTTTCGGAAATGGGAGGAGAAGGGGATTAAGGCACTGAAGGATTTGTTTCTTAGGGGTCGGTTTGCAGGATTGAAGGAGCTGGAAGCGAAGTATGGGCTGGAGCAGGGGGAAATGTTTAGAAACATGCAGGTTCTAGATTTTGCCAGAAAGGAGATACAGAGCTTCCCGGAGGAGATGACCTCCACATTGCTGGAGGAGGTGCTGACGACAGGGGGACTGGAGAAGGGGGTGGTGTCAGCGTTTTATGGAGCTATTTTGGAAGAGGAGAAGGCACCACTGGAAGGGATCAAAGCAAAGTGGGAGGAAGAGTTGGGAGAGGATATGGAGGAGGGGTTCTGGTGGGAGGTGCTCCGGAGAGTGAATGCCTCCACCTCGTGTGCGAGGTTGGGGCTGATACAGCTGAAGGTGGTATACAGAGCACACCTCACGAGGGCGAGGATGAGCCGATTCTTTGAAGGAGTAGAAGATGTGTGTGAACGTTGCGAGGGGGGGGGGGGGGGGCGCTAATCACGTTCATATCTTTTGGTCCTGTCCAATGCTAGAGGATTACTGGAAGGAGGTTTTTAGGGTAATTTCTAAAGTGGTGCACGTGAAACTGGACCCAGAGGTCATATTCAGGGTGTCGGACCAGCCAGGGTTGGAAACGCATGCGGAGGCAGATGTTGTAGCCTTCGCCTCGTTGATCGTCCGAAGGCGGATCCTGTTGGGGTGGAGAGCAGCCTCTCCACCCTGAGCCCTGGCGTGGCGGGGGGATCTGTTGGAATTCTTGACTCTTGAGAAGGTTAAGTTTGAACTGAGGGGAAGGATGGAGGGGTTCTCCAATTCATGGGCATTATTCATTATGCACTTTCAAGAACTGTGCCATACAACCTGAAGGCTTCTCAATTCACCGGGCGGACCGCACGGCATCATCAGGCAAAGCGAAGGGTGGAGGGGTTTGCCTCCTCATCAACTCCTCCTGGTGCTTGGATGTGGCGACTCTGGCGACCGACTGCTCCCCAGACCTGGAATACCTGACCGTGAAGTGCCGCCCATATTATCTTCCACGTGAGTTCACTTCAGCCATTATCACAGCGGTCTACATCCCACCCCAGGCAGAAGTGAGGAAGGCGCTGGACGAACTATACACAGTAATAAACAACTATGAAACAGAACACCCGGAGGCCTTGTTCATCGTGGCCGTGAACTTCAACAAGGCCAACCTCAAGAGTGTACTGCCACAATTCCACCAGCGCATCTCCTGTCCCACCAGGGGCGACAACACTCTTGGCCACTGCTACTCAAAAATCAAGGGCGCCTACCGTTCCATCCCCCGACCGCACTTTGGGAAATCAGACCATAAGACCGAGTTAGGGAACTGGAGCTGGAGTTGGAAGAACTTCGGATCATTCGGGAGGCAGAGGGGGTCATAGATAGCAGCTTTAGGGAATTAGTTACACCAAAGATTGGAGATAGATGGGTAACTGTAAGAGGGACTGGGAAGAAGCAGTCAGTGCAGGGATCCCCTGCGGTCGTTCCCCTGAGAAACAAGTATACCGCTTTGGATACTTGTGGAGGGGGGGACTTACCAGGGGTAAGCCATGGGGTACGGGCCTCTGGCACGGAGTCTGTCCCTGTTGCTCAGAAGGGAAGGGGGGGAGAGGAGCAGAGCATTAGTAATTGGCCAGGGAAGAGATTGCTGGACCTTTGGCTTTGATTTTTATGTCATCATTGGCTACAGGAATAGTGCCAGAGGACTGGAGGATAGCAAATGTGGTCCCTTTGTTCAAAAAGGGGAGCAGAGACAACCCCGGCAACTATAGACCGGTGAGCCTCACGTCTGTAGTGGGTAAAGTCTTGGAGGGGATTATAAGAGACAAGATTTATAATCATCTAGATAGGAATAATATGATCAGGGATAGTCAGCATGGCTTTGTGAGGGGTAGGTCATGCCTCACAAACCTTATCGAGTTCTTCGAGAAGGTGACTGAACAGGTAGACGAGGGTAGAGCAGTTGATGTGGTGTATATGGATTTCAGTAAAGCGTTTGATAAGGTTCCCCACGGTAGGCTATTGCAGAAAATACGGAGGCTGGGGATTGAGGGTGATTTAGAGATGTGGATCAGAAATTGGCTAGCTGAAAGAAGACAGAGGGTGGTGGTTGATGGGAAATGTTCAGAATGGAGTTCAGTTACAAGTGGCGTACCACAAGGATCTGTTCTGGGGCCGTTGCTGTTTGTCATTTTTATCAATGACCTAGAGGAAGGTGCAGAAGGGTGGGTGAGTAAATTTGCAGATGACACTGTTGTCGACAGTGTGGAAGGATGTAGCAGGTTACAGAGGGATATAGATAAGCTGCAGAGCTGGGCTGAGAGGTGGCAAATGGAGTTTAATGTAGAGAAGTGTGAGGTGATTCACTTTGGAAGGAATAACAGGAATGCGGAATATTTGGCTAATGGTAAAGTTATTGAAAGTGTGGCTGAGCAGAGGGATCTAGGTGTCCATGTACATAGATCCCTGAAAGTTGCCACCCAGGTTGATAGGGTTGTGAAGAAGGCCTATGGAGTGTTGGCCTTTATTGGTAGAGGGATTGAGTTCCGGAGTCGGGAGGTCATGTTGCAGCTGTACAGAGCTCTGGTCCGGCCGCATTTGGAGTATTGCGTACAGTTCTGGTCACCGCATTATAGGAAGGACGTGGAGGCTTTGGAGCGGGTGCAGAGGAGATTTACCAGGATGTTGCCTGGTATGGAGGGAAAATCTTATGAGGAAAGGCTGACGGACTTGAGGTTGTTTTCGTTGGAGAGAAGAAGGTTAAGAGGAGACTTAATAGAGGCATACAAAATGATCAGGGGGTTGGATAGGGTGGACAGTGAGAGCCTTCTCCCGCGGATGGATATGGCTGGCACGAGGGGACATAACTTTAAACTGAGGGGTAATAGATATAGGACAGAGGTCAGAGGTAGGTTCTTTACGCAAAGAGTAGTGAGGCCGTGGAATGCCCTACCTGCTACAGTAGTGAACTCGCCAACATTGAGGGCATTTAAAAGTTTATTGGATAAACATATGGATGATAATGGCATAGTGTAGGTTAGATGGCTTTTGTTTCGGTGCAACATCGTGGGCCGAAGGGCCTGTACTGCGCTGTATTGTTCTATGTTCTATGTTCTATAATGGCATAGTGTAGGTTAGATGGCTTTTGTTTCGGTGCAACATCGTGGGCCGAAGGGCCTGTACTGCGCTGTATCGTTCTATGTTCTAAGACGGTGCTCCTTCTCCCGGCATAAGCAGAAACTCAAGCGGGAGAATCCAGCTAAGAAGGTTGTGCAGTGCTGGTCCGAGGAGACAGAAGAGCTCTTACGTGACGTGACTGCTTAGAGACAGTGGACTGGTCCATATTTAAGAACTCAGCGACCAACTTAAATGAGTATGCCACCACCGTCACAGACTTCATCAGCAAATGTGTGGACGACTGCGTGCCAAAGAAAGCAGTACGTGCGTTCCCCAACCGGAAACCATGGCTCAATCGCGAGATTGGCTCCTACTGAAGGACAGATCTGAGACGTTCAAGGCAGACGACCCTGACCTATACAAGAAATCCAGGTACGACCTCCGCAAAGCCATCCGAGATGCCAAGAGAGAATATCAAACCAAGCTAGAGTCACAGACAGACTCTCGGCGGTTGTGGCAAGGACTAAACAACATAACAGGCTACAAAGCGAAGCTTAACAGTATCTCTGGCAGCAGCGCACCCCTCCCCGATGAACTCAATGCATTCTATGCTCGGTTCGAGCAGGTAACCAACAATCCGCTGGCGAGTGCCCCAGCAGCCCATAATTCACCCATACCCACCATCACAGCTTCCGAAGTCAGATTGGCCTTCCTGAAAGTGAACCCTCGGAAGGCAACGGGCTCGGACGGGATCCCTGGTCGTGCACTCAGAGCCTGCACGGACCAGCTGCCAGAGGTATTTGCGGACATCTTTATCCTGTCCCTACTACACTCCGAGGTCCCCACCGGCTTCAAGACCACCATCATACCGGTACCAAAGAAGAACCAGGCTACGTGCCTCAATGACTACCGACCAGTGGCCCTGACTTCAGTCATAATGAAGTGCTTCGAGAGGTTGATCATGAAGCGCATCACCTCCATACTCCCAGAACGCCTTGATCCACTGCAATTCGCATACCGCTGCAACCGTTCCGCATCAGACACCATTTCCCTGGCCCTACACGCATCCCTAGAGCATCTCGAAAACAAGGACTCCTACATTAGACTCCTATTTATTGACTACAGCTCTGCCTTCAACACCATAATCCCAGCCAAGCTCAGATCAAAGCTCCAAAACCTAGGACTTGGCTCCCCACTCTGCAACTGGATCCTCGATTTTCTGACCAACAGACCACAATCAGTAAGAATGAACAACAACACCTCCTCCACAATAGTCCTCAACACCGGCGCCCCGCAAGGTTGTGTACTTAGCCCCCTACTCTACTCCCTGTACACACACGACTGCGTGGTGGCAAAACCTGGTTCCAACTCCATCTACAAGTTTGCTGACGATACGACCACAGTGGGCCGGATCTCGAATAACGACGAGTCCGAATACAGGAGGGAGATAGAGAACCTAGTGGAGTGGTGCAGCGACAACAATCTCTCCCTCAATGCCAGCAAAACTAAAGAGTTGGTAATTGACTTCAGGAAGCAAAGTACTGTACACACCCCTGTCAGCATCAACGGGGCCGAGGTGGAGATGGTTAGCAGTTTCAAATTCCTCGGGGTGCACATCTCCAAAAATCTGTCCTTGTCCACCCACGTCGAAGCTACCACCAAGAAAGCACAACAGTGCCTATACTTCCTCAGGAAACTAAGGAAATTCGGCATGTCCACATTAACCCTTACCAACTTTTACAGATGCACCATAGAAAGCATCCTATCTGGCTGCATCACAGCCTGGTATGGCAACTGCTCAGCCCAGGACTGCAAGAAACTTCAGAGAGTCGTGAACACCGCCCAGTCCATCACACGAACCTGCCTCCCATCCATTGACTCCATCTACACCTCCCGCTGCCTGGGGAAAGCGAGCAGCATAATCAAAGATCCCTCCCACCCGGCTTACTCACTCTTCCAGCTTCTTCCATCGGGCAGGAGATACAGAAGTCTGAGAACATGCACGAACAGACTCAAAAACAGCTTCTTCCCCACTGTCACCAGACTCCTAAATGACCCTCTTATGGACTGACTTCATTAACACTACACCCTGTATGCTTCATCCGATGCCAGTGCTTATGTAATTACATTGTATATGTTGTGTTGCCCTATTATGTATTTTCTTTTATTCCCCTTTCTGTGGACTCGCCAACACTAAGGGCATTCAAATGGTCATTGGATAGACATATGGACGATAAGGGAATAGTGTAGATGGTCTTTAGAGTGGTTTCACAGGTCGGCGCAACATCGAGGGCCGAAGGGCCTGTACTGCGCTGTAATGTTCTATGTTCTCATGTACTTAATGATCTTTTGAGCTGCTCGCAGAAAAATACTTTTCACTGTACCTCGGTACACGTGACAATAAACAAATCCAATCCAATCCAATCCAAATAACATCGAACATTAGTTGGGGGGGTGGGTGGGAGGGTTGGGGGGTGATGGGTGTTAATGGTGGCTATGGGTGATTCCTGATTCCTTTTTGTCATTTGTTTATGTGAACATGTGGGCAAATGTTTTGGGTTTGGTGGGAGGATGGGATCGTTGTTATTGATATGGGCAGCACGGTAGCATAGTGGTTAACAGAATTGCTTCACAGCTCCAGGGTCCCAGGTTCGATTCCCGGCTTGGTTCACTGTCTGTGCGGAGTCTGCACGTTCTCCCCGTGTGTGCGTGGGTTTCCTCCGGGTGCTCCGGTTTCCTCCCACAGTCCAAAGATGTGCAGGTTAGGTGGATTGGTCATGCTAAAATTGCCCTTAGTGTCCAAAATTGCCCTTAGTGTTGGGTTGGGTTACTGGGTTATGGGGCTAGGGTGGAGGTGTGGGCTTGGGTAGGGTGCTCTTTCAAAGAGCCGGTGCAGACTCGATGGGCCGAATGGCCTCCTTCTGCACTGTGAATTCTATGAATCTATGAATATGGGGATTGACATATTTGTTACTGATTATTGTGTTTTGTTGGTGGGTGTAAATTTGGGAGAAAATGTGAAAAAGGAGAATAAAGAAATATTTTTATAAAAAGCACACTTATTGGGAGGAGTGGACCCACGAGGGAGAATCAAGAGCAAGTGAGAGGTATAAAGAAATCAAACCATGACATCACCGACGGCAGGTAAGTGATTGGCTGGTGACATGGTAAGTAGTTTTTCTCTTGGCATTGTAGTTTTTGTTGTAAATTAACATAAGTCATGGCAGGAGAACCCAGACTTGTGTCATGCTCCTCCTGAGCGATGTGGGAATTCAGGGACCCTTCCCGTGTCCCTGGCTCCATCACATGCAAGCAGTATGTCCAACTGCAGCTCCTGTTAGACCGCGTGACGGTTCTGGGTGCTGGCTGTGCTGCCAGCCCTGGGGCTTTCGCGAGGGCTGGGGTACAGGTGGGGGATGGCCAGGGGGGCACTATGTAGCAGGTCGGGTCCACGCATGGTCAGCGCCATGTTTTATGGCACAACCGTTGCAGGTCGTCGCCGTGTGCATGCACGGCCACGGACCTGGCCATTCTCAGGCTGTTTATATTGTGGGAGCCAGGGATTTTATGCGGCATGGATGCCAGCCCCTCACTGGTCGCAGGATCGGTGAGGAGGCGCTGCCGATTTGTTTCACGTAAAATGCCACAGATCCTCCACACGTAGCCTCAGAAACAGAGAATCCAGCCCAGTAAATGTGGAAGAGGAGTTTAGTGAGATTCCCAGAAGAGTGTGTAGCTTAAGAAAAAGTCAAAATCTTCAAATTAAATAATTGCTTATTTAAAATGGCATTAAATCCATTTGTTAATAGTGTAAGAAGTGAAAGTACAACTAATCAGTATAATTCATTAGATGTAAGGCAATAAAATAAGAGATACGGAAATTAAAGACTCTGGAATTGTATGAAATAAGAATCGGGCATAGGTGATTATTGAATAAATAATAAATGGTGTTAATGAGCTCGATAATAAAACATAAATTACATGAGAAGCATATATATATATATATAGAGAGAGAGAGAGACATTAATTAGAATGGAGGGACAGCCTGCAATCCTGCACCATGGGGGAATTCATGTCAGTGTCTGCAAATGTTTCAGATTGAGTTCAAGGTTTCTGAATTTGAGGAGGATCGGGTCAACTCACAGCCACAGGAAACTCAGGACAAGTGGGTGGCCATCTGGCAGGGTAAGAAGATGGTGGACGGTGCAGCAATTCTCTGGGAATATTCTGCTCATGTACTGGTTTTCACTTTTTTTTTAATAAAAAATGTTTTTATTAAGAATTTTTCAACAATATTCCCCACCTTAAAAACAAACCACCCCCCCGTCCCCCGTAACAAAGAAAAGAAAGAGAACTCGCGTGGCAAGACATGAACATGGCAAGTCAATAAGATACAGAACTTTGTACATTGGATTCATCCCGTACATGTCAGTTTCCGGGTCATTCATGTGTTTTCTTGCTCAAATGCCCCCCAAACTCCCCTTTCCCCCCCCCCCCCCCCCCCATGAACGATGTCCCCCCCTCCCCCCCCTCTGGGTTGCTGCTGCTGCTGTCCGACCTTCATCTAACGCTCCGCGGGATGGTCTAGGAACGGCTGCCACCGCCTGTAGAACCCCTGCGCAGACCCTCTCAAGGCAAACTTTATCCTTTCCAACTTGATAAACCCTGCCATATCATTTATCCAGGCCTCCACGCTGGGGGGCTTCGCCTCCTTCCACATTAGCAAGATCCTTCGCCGGGCTACTAGGGACGCAAAGGCCAGAATGCCGGCCTCTTTCGCCTCCTGCACTCCCGGCTCGTCCACTACTCCAAATAGTGCTAGCCCCCAGCTTGGTTTGACCCGGACTTTCACCACCTTAGATACTGTTCCCGCAACTCCCCTCCAGAACCCCTCCAGTGCCGGGCATGACCAAAACATATGGACATGGTTCGCCGGACTTCCTGAGCACCTTCCACATCTGTCCTCCACCCCAAAGAACCTACTCAGCCTCGCCCCCGTCATATGCGCTCTATGAACCACCTTAAATTGTATCAGGCTAAGCCTGGCACACGAGGAAGAGGAATTAACCCTACTTAGGGCATCAGCCCATAGCCCCTCCTCAATCTCCTCCCCCAACTCCTCCTCCCATTTACCCTTCAGCTCCTCTACCAAAGCCTCCCCCTCTTCTTTCATCTCCTGGTATATCGCCGACACCTTGCCCTCTCCAATCCATATGCCCGAAATCACCCTATCTTGAACCCCCTGTGCCAGGAGTAGCGGAAATTCCATCACCTGCCGCCTCACAAACGCCCTCACCTGCATGTACCTGAAAGCGTTTCCTGGCGGTAGCCTAAACTTCTCCTCCAGCGCCCCTAAGCTTGCAAACGTCCCATCGATGAACAGGTCCCCCATTCTTCTAATCCTTCCCGATGCCAGCTCTGATACCCCCCGTCCATCCTTCCTGGGACAAACCGATGGTTGTCTCTGATTGGGGACCACGCCGAGACTCCCGTCACACCCCTGTGTCGTCCCCACTGCCCCCAGATCTGTAGCGTTGCCGCCTCCACCCGGCTCGTCATGTACCTTGTCGGCGAAAGCGGCAGCGGTGCTTTCACCTGCGCCCCGAGGCTCGTTCCTTTGCAGGACACCATCTCCAACCTCTTCCACGCCGCCCCCTCTCCCTCCATCACCCACTTACGGATCATTGCCACGTTGGCTGCCCAATAGTAACCCCCCAAATTCGGCAGCGCCAACCCTCCTCTATCTCTGCTACGCTCCAGGAACTCCCTCCTTACCCGCGGGGTCTTGCTCGCCCACACAAATCCCATAATGCTCCTACTTACCCTCTTAGTAATCACAATTGGGAGGCATTGGAATACAAAAAGAAACCTCGGGAGGACCACCATTTTAACCGACTGTACCCTACCCGCCAGCGAGAGTGGCAACATGTCCCACCTTTTAAAATCCTCCTCCATCTGTTCCACCAACCGCGTCAAATTAAGTTTGTGCAGTGCCCCCCCCAGCTCCTAGCTACCTGAATCCCCAAGTATCGAAAGCTCCTTTCCGCCCTCCTCAACGGTAGGTCATCTATCCCTCTTCCCTGGTCCCCCGGATGGATCACAAAGAGCTCACTCTTTCCCACATTGAGCTTATAGCCCGAAAAGTCTTTCAAACTCCCGTAGGATCTGCATTACCTCAACCATCCCCTCCACTGGATCCGTCACATACAGCAACAGGTCGTCTGCGTACAGCGACACTCGATGTTCCTCTCCCCCCTCGAACCGCCCCCCTCCATTTCCCTGACTCCCTTAACGCCATGGCCAAAGGTTCAATTGCTAATGCGAACAGCAGAGGGGACAGGGGGCACCCCTGCCTCGTCCCTCGAGACAGCCGGAAATACTCCGACCTCCGCCGGTTCGTGACCACACTCGCCACCGGGGCTTTATACAGGAGCTTAACCCAACTGATAAACCCTTCCCCGAACCCAAACCTCCTCAACACTTCCCAGAGATACTCCCACTCTACCCGATCAAAGGCCTTCTCCGCGTCCATGGCTGTCACTATCTCCGCTTCTTCCTCCACCGATGGCATATTATCACATTTAGGAGCCTTCGCACATTAGTATTTAACTGCCTACCCTTTACGAATCCCGTCTGATCCTCGAGAATCACCCCCGGGACACAGTCCTCAATCCTCATGGCCAACATTTTTGCCAGCAACTTAGCATCTACGTTAAGGAGCGAGATCGGTCTATATGACCCACATTGCAGTGGGTCCTTATCCCGCTTCAAGATCAAAGAGATCGTCGCCTTCGACATTGTCGGGGGGAGGGTCCCCCCCTCCCTTGCTTCGTTGAAGGTCCTTACCAGCAACGGGGCCAACAGGTCTACATACTTCCCATAAAACTCCACCGGGAACCCATCCGGCCCCGGGGCCTTCCCTGCCTGCAGGCTCCCCAGTCCTTTAACCAGCTCCTCCACCCCAATTGGCACCCCCAAACCAGCCACCTCCTGCTCCTCCACCCTTGGGAACCTCAATTGGTCCAAGAATCGCCGCATCCCCTCTTTTCCCCCTGGGGGCTGGGACCTATACAGCTCCTCGTAAAAGGCCTTAAAAGCCTCATTCACTTTCCCCGCACTCCGCACGGTAGTTCCCCTGCCATCTTTGATTCCGCCTATTTCCCTCGCTGCCATCCTCTTACGGAGCTGATGTGCCAGCATCCGACTCACCTTCTCCCCATATTCATATATCGCCCCCTGTCTTCCTCCACTGTGCCTCTGCCTTCCCTGTGGTCAACAGGTCGAACTCCGTCTGGAGACTTCATCTCTCCCTGAGTAGTCCCTCATCTGGAGCCTCTGCATAGCGCCTGTCCACCCTTAAAATCTCCCCCACTAACCTCTCCCTGCCCTCTCTCTTCACCCTATGAGCCCTGATGGAGATTAACTCTCCCCTGACCACCGCCTTCAGCGCCTCCCATACTACTCCCACCTGCACCTCCCCGTTGTCGTTGGCCTCCAGATATCTTTCAATGCACCCCCGCACCCTCCCACACACTTCCTCGTCTGCCAGCAGTCCCACATCCAACCTCGACAACGGGCGTTGGTCCCTCTCCTCCCCCAGCTCTAGCTCCACCCAATGCGGGGCATGGTCTGGAATGGCAATGGCCGAATACGCCGTTCCCTCCACTTTCGGGATCAATGCCCTGCCCAGTATGAAAAAATCTATCCGGGAGTAGGCCTTATGGACGTGGGAGAAAAAAGAAAATTCTCTGGCCAAAGGCCTGACAAATATTCACGGATCTACTCCCCCCATCTGGTCCATGAACCCCCTAAGCACCTTGGCCGCAGCCGGCCTCTTCCCCGTCCTTGATCTAGAGCGATCTAATACTGGGTCCAGCACCGTATTAAAATCCCCCCCCCATTATCAAGCTCCCTATCTCCAGGTCTGGAATACGCCCCAACATCCGTTTCATGAATCCAGCATCATCCCAGTTCGGGGCATATACATTCACCAGTACCACCTCCGTCCCCTGCAACCTACCACTCACCATCACGTATCGGCCTCCCTTGTCCGCTACTATGTTCTTGGCATCAAACGACACCCGTTTTCCCACCAGTATTGCCACCCCTCTATTCTTCGCATCCAGCCCCGAATGGAACACCTGTCCTACCCATCCCTTCCTCAACCTGACCTGATCTGCCACCTTCAGATGTGTCTCCTGAAGCATGACCACGTCTGCCTTCAGTCCCTTTAGGTGCGCGAACACTCGGGCCCTCTTCACTGGCCCATTTAGGCCTCTCACATTCCACGTGATCTCAGCCGTATTGGGGGGTTACCCCCCCCCCCCCCCCCCCCCCCCCCAGGCCGACTAGCCATCTCCTATCTTAGGCCAGTCCCGTGCTCACGCCTCCCGCACCCTCCAGTCTCCCAGGCGGGGAACCCCCGTCCCGACCACCTCTTCCATTTTCAGTTCCCGCTCGGACAGTGCAGCAGCAACCCTAAAATCCCCCCTCTCCTTCCCCCCCCCCCCCCCCCCCCCCCGCCAAATCCACATCTAGACCTTTTGCTCCCCCCATATTACTTCCGTGAGTCAGCTGACTTCTGCTGACCCCGGTTTCCCCCGCCTTCCCGTTGATCTCCCCTGTGTGGGAGTCTCTCCTCCTCCTCACCTTCCTCCATCCTCCCCCCCCCCCTTTGGCACGGGAAAAAGCCCACGCTTTCCTGAACCAGCCCCGCCCCCTGTGGCGCAGCTCCTGTTGCGGCCCTTATCCCAGTTCCCTCATCCCCGAGTCTCACCTCCCTCCAGCACCGACGCCCACATTCCCCATCATCATCATCTCGTCTACAGAAAAGAAAAAAGGAATTTTAGGAATTTTAACCAGAACTCTACCCACATCCCCATCCATCATCCCACCCATGAAGTATTCTTTGCCCATATTTACAACCCCATATACAACCGACATCTCCCCCTGCAACCACATCCCCTCAGTTCGAGTCCAGTTTTTCCGTCTGAATAAAGGTACAAGCCTCTTCTGGCGTTTCAAAATAATGGTGTTGGTCCTGATAAGTGACACAGTCGCGCAGGCTGCAGCATGCCGAACCTGTCTCTGTTTTTATGCAGCACCGCCTTGGCCCGGTTGAAACCAGCTCTCCTCCTTGCCACCTCCGCGCTCCAATCCTGGTAAACTCGGATCACCGCATTCTCCCATCTACTGCTCCGCACCTTCTTGGCCCATCTCAGCACGTTTTCTTTGTCCGCGAAGCGATGGAACCTTGCCACTATCACCCTTGGCGGCTCATCGGCCTTGGGTTTCCTCGGCAGGACCCGGTGGGCCCCTTCCAGCTCCCGGGGGCTCGGAGAGGCCTCCGCACCCATCAGCGAATGGAGCATCGTCCTCACATACGCCCCGGCATCAGCTCCCTCCACTCCTTCGGGAAGCCCCAGAATCCGGAAGTTCTTCCTCCTCGACCTGTTCTCCAGGACCTCAATTCTCTCGGCCCACCTCCTGTGCACCGCCTCGTGCGCCTCCATTTTTATCGCCAGGCCCAGGAGCTCGTCCTCGTTGGTATTCACTTTATCATTCACCTCACGAAGCTCCACCGCCTGGGTCTTCTGGGTCTCCTTCAACCCCTCGATCGCCAACAGCATTGGCGCCAGCACTTCCTTTTTCAGCTCCTCCACACATCGTTTGAGGAACTCCTGCTGGTCTGGCCCCCACGCTGCTCGCTCGCCGGCCTCCGCCATCTTGCTTTTTTCCCCTCGTTTTGGTCTCTGCTCCAGGGCCTCTTTTCTCATCGTTCCACCACTGATCTCGGCCATATATTGTAAGGGGAAACCTTACTGCACCTTCCCACACGGGATTAATTAAAAAAAAGCTCCGTTGGGGCTTCTCTGGAGAGCCCAAAAGTCCGTTGTCGCGGGAGCTGCCGAAACGTGCGGCTTAGCTCCGCATCGCCGCAACCGGAAGTCAGTGCCGTACTGGTTTTCACTTGACTACCAGTGAGTGCTGGCACCTTAGACAAATGGAGTCCAGTGCATGGCACTGTGGGACAAAGAGCTCTCACAGAGGGCAGAGATTTGATCTAACAATTGCATGTGACGACGATGTGTGCACATTCCGGCGACATCGTGCACATGCACGACATTCTGGTTGGCGAGCACAAAGCCAGACTGGTTGCATTCCCGCTGACAATGAGGGAGCTTATTGAAAGGATTCAAACTGCGCACGTCCAGAATATTATGTTACCCATGCTATCTTTAGGTCGGCGCTGAGGCAACATGGGCAGGCAGCCAATCCGTTTCTGTTGTTTTCACATCTAAGCGCAGGATAAAAGGTGGCTGTAGCATAGGCAGGCTGAGCTGGTTGGCGCCTTTTAGGAGTTTGGTGAGGTTTTGGAGTTTTGTGGCCATTTCCGCTGCTTTCTCTGGATGTTTGAATATCTAGTACGGAGCTTTTGGGACATTGCAGTCTTGTGACATCTGAAATTTGGATCTCTCTGGCATCCTCCATGCACGTGTCAGTCTCATTTGCCTCTCTGTAGGTGGGTCTAGTCTACTCAGCAGGGAGCACTTCCTCTGGGGAGGAAGATGGGACAGAGGGAGAGGAGACCGGTGGTCACATGCATCACCTCAGAGCAGAGGAACAGGCACAAGGTGCTCAGGGCCAGCAGAGAGGGCAAGGAGGACGTCCCTGCAGATGACACCATTACCCAGCTGCTAGGGTGTACAGGCAGAAATCTAACTGCCTAGACATGACAGAGGCCCAGTGCCGCAGGAGGCTCCAGCTTTCAAGGGAAGCCGGTCGCAACCATCTGCCAGATGATTGGGCCGGAGGCAGCCTCCAATTGTATGGATGGACACTCAGTCTTTCAAAATCACTATCGCAGTCAGTAATCTTTGTGGAATTTCCCAGTCAACTACACTAAGCTGGTGACTGACGCTCTGTTCAGGTGGGTGAGAACATTCATCCATTTCAGGATGGATCAAGCCAGCCAGGCTAAGTGAGCCAGAGTCTTCGCTGCAATTGCAGGCTTCCCCTGGAGTAAGGGTGCCATTGATTGCACCCATGCCATCAAAGCGCCAGCTAGCCAGCCGAGCACCTTTTGTCAGTAAGAAGGGGTTTCACTCCATGAATATTCATATTTTGTGACCACAAGACGCAGATTCCACAGGTCTGTACAAGGTACCCTGGCTGCTCCCACAATGACTTCATACTCTGCCCTCACAAGTGCCAAAGTTGTTCGTGGCTCCAGCTCGCCTCGATGGATGGGTGTTGGGTGACGAGGGGTATCCTTTGAAAGGGTGGCTGATGATGCCTCTCAAGCACCTGAGGACAGAGGCAGAGGAAAGATAAAGGGCGGGATTCTCCTTTCCGGGGACTAAGTCCCCACGCCAGCGGGAGAACCGGCGCCAACCACTCCGGCGTCAACAGCCCCCGAAAGTGCAGAATTCTCTGCACTTTCGGGGCTAGGTGGACGCCGGAGGGGTTGGCGCCGCTCCAACCGGCGCTGAAGGGACTGCGTGAGTTCGCGCGTGCACCGAAGGGCCGGCGAGATCTCGCGCATGCACAGAACCGCTGGTGTATTTTGCCATATGCGCAGGGTTGTCTTCTCCGCGCCGACCATGGCGGAGCCCAACAGGGGCCGGCGCGGAAGGAAGGAGTGCCCCCACGGCACAGGCCCGCCCGCAGATTGGTGGGTCCCGATCGTGGGCCAGGCCACCGTGGAGGATCCCCCCGCGACCCCCCCAGGACCGCCCCAGCCAACTTACCTGCCAGATCCCACAATGTGGGACCATGCCTAACCCACGCCGGTGGAACTGGCCTAAAACGGAGGCTGCTCAGCCCATCGGGGCCCGGAGAATTGTCGGGGGGGCCGCTGCCAACGGCCCCCGACCGGCATGGCGTGAACCCCGCCCGAAAACCGGCGCAGGAGAATACGGCAGCCTGCGCTGGGGCAGGATTCACGCCGTCCCCCGGGGATTCTTCAACCCGGCGGGGGGGGGGGTCAGAGAATCCCGCTGAAAGTATCCACAAGGGTGGAGAGAACAATAGTGGTAATATTAACTGTTAGTATACGATGATGGAATAAATACAGCAGTTTAGATTGTATGTTCTGCAACCAACTCGGCAGACATATAAACGCGGGCTGGATTCTTTGTTACAGGAGGGGGTAGTCCGAGGTGCTGTGGTGTTCCGGGACCTCCCCTGCAGGAGTCACCGGCACGGGCCCCAGCACCTCCTCCTCCCTCAGGGTGCCCGATGGCCCCTGGGCTTCTCCATGGGATGGGGGTGCGAGCGGAGCCATCCCCCGAGGCCCTCCTGCCACCTGACGCTGTCAGTCCTGGATGCCCGCTCTGGTATTGACAAAGGTTTGAACGTGAGCGGCCACAGAGCACAAGGAGTGGACCATCTCCGTCTGGGACTGGACCACCTCCCTCTGTATCTGTGCGACGCCGGCCAGCAACTGGGCTTTGCCGGTGATGCTCTCAGCAATGGCCTGCTGTGACTGGGCCATCACCTGGGCAATGACGCCGCACTCTCAGCAATGGTCTGCTGTGACTGGGCCATGCTGAGGAGCGTCGCAGCAATCTCCAGGTGGCTCTGGCACATGGTTGCCTGTGAGTGGGCAGCCCTGTCCTGGGTCACAGCCCCAACCTGCACAGAATGCCCCAGGCGTTGCACACGCTGACCCATCGAGACCCTCAAGATTATTTTGTTTAAGGGGCAGGTGGATAGCGAGGGGAGGGAGGTACGGCAATTGCTAATAGAGGAGATTTTGAAAGTAGATGGGAGGTATGTGGAGGACTCGGATCCAGACCTTCTGGTGAGGAGGGAGGAGTTACAGGCGAGGTTCGATCTTCTGTGTATCGGGAAGGCAGTTCGGCAACTGAGAAGGCTGAAGGGGTTATTTATGATCATGGGGAGAAGGCCAGCTGCATGTTGGCAGGTCAACTCCGCAGGCAAGCAGCGGCGAGGGTGATAGTTTGGGTCAGAGGTGGGACGGGTGAGCTGGTGATGGCGCCGGAGCAGGTGAACAAGAAGAGTTTTATAGGGACATGTAGAGGTCAGAGCTGCCGTAAGATGCATCGAATATGAGGGAGTCTTTGGGGCATTTAGAGTGCCAGGAGGTAGGAGAGGGCAGGTTTGGAGGAGCCAGTGGAGGTGGAAGAAGTGCCGGATGGTTTTGTCATGGAATTTTGGAAAAAATTGAAGGATAAGTTGGTGTCACTGTTGGTAAAAATTTTGAGGACGCGATGGTTAGGGGATGCTTGATGGAAGCTCTGGGCCAGGCTTAAAAAGGATAAGGATCCTGTATACAATTATACTGTTTTGGATGCTGTTGGGGGGGGGGGGGGATGACCAACCAGGGGAAGGCCCGTGGGGCCAGGTCTCTGGCACTGAGCCTGGCTCTGTGGCTCAGAAGGGAAGCGGGCAGAATAGAAAAGCAATAGTGATAGGAGACTCAATGGTTAGGGGAATAGATAGGAGATTCTGTGGTCGCGAACGAGACTCCCGGAAGTTATGTTGCCTCCCGGGCGCCAGGGTTAGGGATGTCTCGGATCGACTCTACAGGATTCTGAAGGGGGAGGGGGAGCAACTAGAAGTCGTGGTGCACATAGGCAACAACGACATAGCTGAGGAAAGGGATGAGGATCTAAAAAGTGATTTTAGGGAGTTAGGTTGGAAGCTAAAGAGCAGGACAATCAGAGTAGTGATCTCAGGATTGCTACCGGTGCCATGTGCAAGTGAGGCAAGGAACAGAGAGCGAGTGCAGCTGAACACTTGGCTACAGGGCTGGTGCAGGAGGGAAGGTTTCAGATATGTGGATCATTGGGATATCGTCTGGGAAAGGTGGGACCTGTACATGAAGGACGGATTGCACCTAAACTGGAGGGGCACCAATATCCTGGGTGGGAGGTTTGCTAGAGCGCTTCGGGAGGGTTTAAACTACTCTGGGATAACACAGGCTACAATTGGATGCAGCTTTGACTGCGTCCTGTTGGCATGTGGGAATGTATTTACATGTGGTGGCATATACTAACATATGTACAAGCGGTGGCATATGTGATCGTATTTACATGTGAAGACAGCTGTCTAATGCGAGAAAACAGAACATAGCAAACAAAACAAATGTTCATAAGTCCAGTCTCTGGGGCTTGCGTCTGATCCTTGTCGACCGCCGGAGAGGTGGTGGTGGGGATGACGGCGCCTTGATGGGCGGGATGGAAGCCTGACTGGTGGCCTCGTAGTTCGAGGTATGTTGCAGATCATGTTGCAGCTGTATAGAACCTTAGTTAGGCCACACTTGGAGTATAGTGTTCAATTCTGGTCGCCACACTACCAGAAGGATGTGGAGGCTTTAGAGAGGGTGCAGAAGAGATTTACCAGAATGTTGCCTGGTATGGAGGGCATAAGCTATGAGGAGCGATTGAATAAACTCGGTTTGTTCTCACTGGAACGAAGGAGGTTGAGGGGCGACCTGATAGAGGTATACAAAATTATGAGGGGCATAGACAGAGTGGATAGTCAGAGGCTTTTCCCCAGGGTAGAGGGGTCAATTACTAGGGGGCATAGGTTTAAGGTGAGAGGGGCAAAGTTTAGAGTAGATGTACGAGGCAAGTTTTTTACGCAGAGGGTAGTGGGTGCCTGGAACTCACTACCGGAGGAGGTAGTGGAGGCAGGGACGATAGGGACATTTAAGGGGCATCTTGACAAATATATGAATAGGATGGGAATAGAAGGATACGGACCCAGGAAGTGTAGAAGATTGTAGTTTAGTCGGGCAGTATGGTCGGCACGGGCTTGGAGGGCCGAAGGGCCTGTTCCTGTGCTGTACATTTCTTTGTTCTTTGTTCTTTGTATAGAAGATGGCAAACCAACGGACGGAAACGGAGAGGAAAGCAGTTGTGGGCAGGCAACCTTGCGCAGTGCCCATCTGTTCCGTCGCACAACAGAACCATCAGCCATACGCACAACATACGAGCGGGGCGCAGCCTGTCAAACAACGACAGCTGGAGCAGACCAGCCACCATCCGGTATCTTGATCCTGACTGTCTGCCGGGGATAACACGGGCAAATCGGTGGCATAAGCATCATAGCCCTGCTTTTGCTGGTTTCATAGCTGCTGCACCTTCTGCAGCACCGGGAGGTGATCCAGGTTGGGAAGGCGTATGGCTGGAAGTGTCGTCCGCAGGTCCCTGTTCATCAGGAGTTGAGCCGGCGACATGCCAGTGGACAGTGGGGTCGCCGTGTAGGCAAGCAGTGTGAGGTAGATGTCAGAAGCAGAATCCGTGGCCTTGCAGATGAGCTGTTTCACAATGTGCACCCCTTTTTCAACCTTCCCATTGGACTGCGGATAGTGTGGGCTAGAAGTGACATGTTTGAAATGGTATGACTTGGCAAACATGGACCACTCGTGGCTGCTGAAGCACGGGCCATTGTCACTCATGACAGTGAGTGGGATACCATGCCTGGAGAACGTCTCCTTACAGGCCTTGATGACGGTCCGAGATGTGAGGTCTGAGATCTTCACGACTTCAGGGTAATTGGAGAAATAGTCAATAATCAACATGTAGTCACGACCATTCGCATGAAAGAGGTCAATGCCAACTTTGGACCACGGGGTTGTCTCGATTTCATGCTGCTGGAGCATCTCCTTGCTCTGCACTGGCTGGAAGCGTTGACAGGTCGCACAGTTTATGACCATGTTCGAGATGCCCTGGCTAATACTGGGCCAGTAGACAGCCTGTCTGGCTCTGTGTCTGCACTTCTCGACGCTCAGGTGTCCCTCATGGATTTGGCTGAGCACCAAGCTCTGGAGACTGAGTGGAATGACAATCCAGTCCAGCTTGAGGAGGATACCATCAATCACCGTCAGGTCGTCCTTTACATTATAAAATTGAGGGCACTGCCCTTTCTGCCAGCCATTGGCGAGGTGGTGCATGACACGCTGCAAGAGGAGGTCTTTGGCTGTCTCCCCACGGATACGAACCACCTTCTCATCAGACGCTGCACCTGTAATTCAATCTGCCGGATGATTTCCAGCGGTTCACTAGGCAATGTGATGGAGCGGGACAATGCATCAGCGATAATGAGCTCCTTGCCAGGCGTCACTAAGTCAAAGTCGTGCCTTCTGAGTTTGAGGAGGATGCGCTGCAACCGAGGCGTCATGTCGTTCAGGTCCTTGTGGATAATGTGGACCAGAGGCCTATGATCCGTCTCGACAGTGAATATCGGCAGGCCGTAGACATAGTCGTGAAACTTGAGAATTCCAGTGAGAAGACCCAGGCATTCCTTCTCTATTTGCGCATACCGTGCTTCGGTGGGCGTCATGGCCTTCGATGTGTATGTGCCCTGGATGAAGTGTCATCGCGTTGAAGCAGCACCGCACTGATGCTACCCTGGCTCGCATCTGTCGAGATCTTTGTCTCCCTGTCGGGGTCGAAAAATGCCAAGACGGGTGCAGTGGTGAGCTTGGCTTTCAGCTCCAACCACTCTGCCTGATGTGCTGCCTTCCACTCAAAGGCAGTAGACTTTTTCACCTGGGCCGTGGTGTGTGAGGCCAGGTTTGGGGTGAACTTGCTCAGAAAATTGACCATGCCCAGTGTGGTAGTATGTATTAGGGGTCATGTGGGACTGGAAGCCCTAATGTCATTGGCTGACAGATCCCGGGTCCTGGTTGGCCGTTGACCTCTAGCTCCGCCCTGAAGGCGGAGTATAAGAAGCCGGAGTCCTCCCCCGCAGGCCAGTCTACTATTGAGCTGCGGGGGAACAGACACGCTTAATAAAGCCTCATCGACTTCACTCTATTCGTCTCTCGGAGTCTTTGTGCGCTAAAATTTATTAAGCGTGCCTAAAAAGGACTATGGAGCTCAGGATCATCCCGGAATGCCTGAGGATCAGCCCCCACGCAGTGAACGCGGCAGCAGCCTTCAAACACTGGCAGACTTGCTTCGAGGCCTACCTCAGAACGGCCACCGGCCGGGTCACAGAAGACCAAAAACTACAGGTCCTGCACTCGAGGTTAAGCACGGAGATTTTCTCCCTCATCGAAGACGCGGAGGATTTCCAGACGGCGTTCGCAGCACTGAAAAGTCTCTATGTCCGCCCAGTTAACCAAATCTACGCTCGCTACCAGCTCGCGACGAGATGGCAAAGTCCCGGAGAATCGATTGACGAATTCTACGCCGCGCTGCTGATTTTGGGACGAGCCTGCAGCTGCCCTTCGGTGAACGCAAATGAACACACGGACATGTTAATGCGCGATGCTTTTGTGGCAGGTATGAACTCCTCCCAAATCCGCCAAAGACTTCTAGAAAAAGAGTCGCTAGGACTCTCAGAGGCACGGGCCCTAGCAGCCTCCCTAGACGTGGCCGCGCGTAATACCCGCGCCTACGGCCCCGACCGCGCGGCAGCCCATTGGACTCCGTACGTACCCGTCGCGACAAACCCACCCCCCCCCGGACACCCCACAGGCTTGCGTGGTCCAAACGCCAAGTCGCACCGGGGGCGCCCACTGCTACTTCTGTGGCCAGGCGAAACACCCCCGGCAGCGCTGCCCGGCCCGCGCAGCAATCTGCAAGAGCTGCGGGAAAAAGGGCCATTTCGCGGTTGTGTGCCGGTCCCGCGAGGTCGCCGCTGTCCCGGGAGAACAGGGAGCCCTGCACGCCGCTTACGCTCCCCAACTCCCCCAGCGCCCCATGTACGACCCGCAGGCACAGCCACTCTGGGTCCCGACCGCCGCGGTCCCGGGAGAACAGGGAGCCCTGCACGCCGCTTACGCTCCCCAACTCTCCCCCCCGCGCTCCATGTATGATCCGCCGGCGCTACCACTTTGGGTCCCGACCACCGCTCTCCCCGGAGAAGAGGGAGTTCTGCGCGGCTCGAACGCCCCCCCCCAAACCCCCCCCCCCCGCGCCCCACGTATGACCCGCCGGCGCTACCAATTTGGGTCCCGACCACCGCTGTCCCCAGAGATGAGGGAGCCCCGCGCGTTCCTAACGCTCCCCAACCCCCCCAGCGCCCCACGTGCGACCCGAGACGCCGCCATTTTGGGTCCCGGCCACCACGAGGGGAGGAAGGGCGCCGCCATCTTGGACCACCCCAGACCTGTACGACGCATGGGGGCGGCCATTTTGTCCACCCCCGCCGCCATCTTGTGACCCCCCAGCCATGTGCGATGTATGGGGGCAGCCATTTTGTTCATCCCCGACGCCATCTTGGACGGCAACAACGGACCCCAGTGTCGACGGCTCCACGGGGTTCGAGGAAGACGCTCCACTACTACAACCACGTCTCGCTTCAATAACGCTCGACCAAGCTCGGCCCCGGACACTCCAGACGACGACGACAACGGTGCTAATAAACGGGCACGAGGCACCATGCCTAGTCGACTCCGGGAGCACAGAGAGCTTTATCCACCCCGACACGGTAAGACGCTGTTCCTTGACCACCTATCCCAGCGCACAAAAGATTTCCCTAGCTGCAGGATCCCACTCCGTACAGATCAAAGGTTTCTGCATAGTTACCCTAACGGTGCAGGGGAGGGAGTTCAAAAACTACAAACTACACGTCCTTCCCCAACTCTGCGCCCCCATATTACCGGGATTAGATTTCCAGTGCAATCTACAGAGCCTTACCTTCAAATTCGGCGGCCCAATACCCCCACTCACTATCTGCGGCCTCGCAACCCTCAAGGTGCAACCCCCATCCTTGTTTGCGAACCTCACCCCGGATTGCAAACCCGTCGCCACTAGGAGCAGACGGTACAGCGCCCAGGACCGGACCTTCATTCGGTCCGAAGTCCAGCGGCTACTAAAGGAAGGCATAATCCAGGCCAGCAATAGTCCCTGGAGAGCACAGGTGGTAGTAGTGAAGACAGGGGAGAAACAAAGGATGGTCATAGACTATAGCCAGACCATTAACAGGTACACACAACTAGACGCGTACCCTCTCCCCCGCATATCCGACATGGTCAATCGGATTGCCCAATATAAAGTCTTCTCCACCGTGGCCTACCATCAGCTCCCCATCCGCCCAAGTGACCGCAAGTACACAGCCTTCGAGGCAGACGGGCGATTATACCATTTCCTAAGGGTCCCATTTGGCGTCACAAACGGGGTCTCGGTCTTCCAACGGGAGATGGACCGAATGGTTGATCAACATGGGTTGCGGGCCACGTTCCCGTATCTCGACAATGTAACCATCTGCGGCCACGACCAGCAGGACCACGACGCCAACCTCCAAAAATTCCTCCAGACCGCCAAAGCCTTGAACCTCACGTACAACGAGGACAAGTGCGTTTTTAGCACCAACCGGCTAGCCATCCTGGGCTACGTAGTGCGCAATGGGATAATAGGCCCCGACCCCGAACGTATGCGCGCCCTCATGGAATTTCCCCTCCCGCACTGCTCAAAAGCCCTGAAACGCTGCCTGGGTTTTTTTTCATACTACGCCCAGTGGGTCCCCCAGTACGCAGACAAGGCCCGCCCCCTAATACAGACCACAACCTTCCCTCTGTCGACAGAGGCTTGCCAGGCCTTCAGCCGCATCAAAGCGGATATCGCAAAGGCCACGATGCGCGCCATCGACGAGTCCCTCCCCTTCCAGGTCGAGAGCGACGCCTCCGACGTAGCTCTAGCGGCCACCCTTAACCAAGCGGGCAGACCCGTGGCCTTTTTCTCCCGAACCCTCCACGCCTCAGAAATCCGCCACTCCTCAGTGGAAAAGAAAGCCCAAGCCAGAGTGGAAGCTGTGCGACATTGGAGGCATTACCTGGCCGGCAGGAGATTCACTCTCCTCACCGACCAACGGTCGGTACCCTTCATGTTCGATAATGCACTGCGGGGCAAAATCAAAAACGACAAGATCTTAAGGTGGAGGATCGAGCTCTCCACCTTCAACTACGAGATCTTGTATCGTCCCGGAAAGCTGAACGAGCCGTCCGATGCCCTATCCCGTGGCACATGTGCCAACGCACAAATTAACCGCCTCCAAACCCTCCACGAGGACCTCTGCCACCCGGGGGTCACTCGGTTTTTCCACTTTATCAAGTCCCGCAACCTCCCATACTCTTTAGAGGAGGTCCGTACAGTCACAAGGAACTGCCACATCTGCGCAGAATGCAAACCGCATTTTTTCAGGCCGGATGGTGCGCACCTGATTAAGGCTTCCCGCCCCTTTGAACGCCTTAGTCTGGATTTCAAAGGGCCCCTCCCCTCCACCGACCGCAACACTCTCGCTTCCCATTCGCCATCCCCTGCTCTGACATGACCGCGGCCACAGTCATTAAAGCCCTGAACACCATCTTCACACTGTTCGGTTGCCCCGCATACGTCCACAGCGACAGGGGGTCCTCTTTCATGAGTGACGAGCTGCGCCAGTTCCTGCTCAGCAAGGGCATAGCCTCAAGCAGGACGACCAGCTACAACCCCCGGGGGAACGGGCAAGTAGAGAGGGAGAACGGCACGGTCTGGAAGACCGTCCTACTGGCCCTACGGTCTAGGGACCTCCCAGTTTCACGGTGGCAGGAGGTCCTCCCGGATGCTCTCCACTCCATCCGGTCGCTGTTGTGTACGAGCACTAATCAAACGCCTCACGAGCGTCTCCTTGTCTTCCCTAGGAAGTCCTCCTGTGGAACGTCGCTGCCGACCTGGCTGGCGGCCCCAGGACCCAGCTTGCTCCGAAAGCATGTGCGGGCACACAAGGCGGACCCGTTGGTCGAAAGGGTTCACCTCCTCCACGCGAACCCGCAGTACGCTTACGTGGAGTACCCCGACGGCCGACAGGACACGGTCTCCCTGCGAGATCTGGCGCCCGCCGGCAACACACACCCCCCCCGACACCATTCACCCAACCCCCTCCTTCCTGCCACCGCCGCACCCCGCGACCGCCCCCTTCCCAGGAGGATCAGGAATAAAGCCCAAGCTGAAACCGTAAGGCTCCCGGAGACGACAACACCGGAACAAGCACCACCACCACCACCGGGGCCGAGGCGATCGACACGGACGACCAGACCGCCCGACCGACTCGTGGCGTCGATCTAAATCAATATATGGACTTTTCACAAGAACATTTTGCTTTTCTCCCGATACCTTCTGTAAATAGTTGAAACAGGACAAAATTGTACATACTGTATTGCCATATGAATGTTTTTCCTCCCAGGATCAGCCCTGTAAACCCTTACCACCATGCGAAGCATCACCCCGCCGGGTTCATTTTTGACAAGGGGTGAATGTGGTAGTATGTATTAGGGGTCATGTGGGACTGGAAGCCCTAATGTCATTGGCTGACAGATCCCGGGTCCTGGTTGGCCGTTGACCTCTAGCTCCGCCCTGAAGGCGGAGTATAAGAAGCCGGAGTCCTCCCCCGCAGGCCAGTCTACTATCGAGCTGCGGGGGAACAGACACGCTTAATAAAGCCTCATCGACTTCACTCTATTCGTCTCTCGGAGTCTTTGTGCACTACACCCAGGAAGCGCAACACCGCCTTCTTGTCTTCAGGGACCTTCATGGCTTCGATGGCCTTGACCTTGTCTGTGTCCGGACGCACGCCCTGCTGAGATTTCTGGCCACCTAGGAACTTGAGTGTCGACATGGCAAAGCAACATTTGGACCTGTTCAGCTTCAGGCCACTGGCATGGACACGGCAGAATACCTGCTGGAGACGGGAAACATGCTCTTCAGGGATCGTGGACCATGTGATTCATGGCTTCACAGCTCCAGGGTCCCAGGTTCGATTCCCGGCTTGGGTCACTGTCTGTGCGGAGTCTGCACGTCCTCCCCGTGTGTGCGTGGGTTTCCTCCGGGTGCTCCGGTTTCCTCCCACAGTCCAAAGATGTGCAGGTTAGGTGGATTGGCCATGTTAAATTGTCCGTCGTGTCCAAAATTGCCCTTAGTGTTGGGTGGGGTTACTGGGTTATGGGGATAGGGTGGAGGTGTGGGCTTGGGTAGGGTGCTCTTTCCAAGAGCCGGTGCAGACTCGATGGGCCGAATGGCCTCCTTCTGCACTGTAAATTCTATGAAATGATGATGTCGTCCACGTACACACGAACCCCTTCAATGCTCTCCATCATCTGCTCCATGATGCGATGAAAGATCTCCGATGCCGAGACAATGCCAATCGGCATGTGATTATAGCATATCTGCCAAACAGTGTGTTGAAGGTGCAGAGCCTTCTGCTGGACTCATCCAGCTGGATTTGCCAAAATCCATGTGACGCATCTAACTTGGTGAAAAAACGTGGGTGTGCCATCTCACTAGTGAGTTCCCCCCGCTTCAGGATGGGGTAGTATTCACGCATTATGTTCTTATTGAGATCCTTGGGTCTCCCGAAGGCTTTCTGACACATACCATCGAGCTGTTCCAGTCAGTCGGTTCGGTCACCTTGGAAATGATGCCCTGTTGCTGAAGATCCTTGAGCTGCGCCTTCAGGCGCTCCCTCAGCGGAGCCAGGACCCGGCGTGGTGCGTGGACCACTGGCTTGGCATCAGGCCGGAGCAGAATCTTGTATCGATATGGCAGCGTGCCCATCCCGTCGAACACATCCGGATATTGAGCGAGGATGTCGTCAATGCCAGCCTGAAGATCCACATTGGAGGATGTCATTGTGTAAACCCGCTGCACGAGGTTCAGCTGCTTGCAGGCATGCGTGCCAAGTAGGGATGCCCTGTCTGGTTTGACGATTTCAGAACGTAACCGAGCATGGGTGCTCCCGTTGGAGACGAGTAGATGGCAGGATCCCAGTGCCATGATGGCATTTCCGTTGTAGCCCAGGAGCCTGCAGGCTGCTGGAAGGACCTTGGGGGGCTTCTTGATGCGTTTGAAATCTGCCTGTGCGAGGAGGTTGGCAGAAGCACCTGTGTCCAGCTTAAACTGGATGGAGCAGTGGTTGACCTGCATCACCGCACGCCATTCGACCGCACAATCCACAGCGAGGATGGATTGAAGTTGTGATGAGTTGGATGTGACATATTCACATTTGGTAATGATGCCCTCACAGTAGGCGGAATCCGGGCATTCTTCCTCTGGATCCGTTGTGCTGCCAGGATCAGAATCCTGTAATCGTTGTTGCACACTCTGAACGCGCTGTCGTCGGAATTGGGAGCACTGGCCCCTGACTGGTGGTGCAGACATGTACAAGGCTGCACAGTGTCCAGGCTTCCTGCAGTTTAAACATTGCCTGCCTCTTGCAGGGCAGTGTTTCTTTAAGTGGGCGTTGCCGTAGTTCGATCACGTCATGACGTCGGCGTCCTGATGCTCTGCGCGTCATCGCACATGCGCAGTGCAGGTGTCGGCCGCTTCGTTCGCATCGCGCATGCGTGGGGCCCCGGGAAAAGCGCGTGAAATGGCCGCTTTCATCAATGCTGAGGCACTGCATCCGGGAGATGGCCTGCACACTCTCTGCCTCGTGGGAGGCAAGTTTCTAATTTTCAGCCGATTTGTACTGTGCATAGCGATTTTTGGCGTGCTCATGCACTGTACATGTTTCAATCGCGACTGGCAGGGTCATATTCTTGATTTTCAGTAGCTGCTCTCTCAGAGGATCAGAGTGAATTCCAAAAACGATTTGGTCTCTGATCATGGAGTCAGCAATATCACCAAAGTTGCAGCGCTAGCAGGCGGAGGTTAGTTAAGAAGGAGTTGAAAGATTCATCTTTACCTTGTAGACGCTGTTGAAATATGGAGCACTCGAAGATTTCATTGGTGTCCACTTCACAGTGACTGTCAGACTTGTCCAGCATGGTCTGAAACTTTGTCCTGTCCTGGCCTTCGGTGAAGTGAAAGGAGTTGAAGAGTTTGATTGCTTGATCACCCGCTGTTGAGAGGGCAAGCGCGATCTTCCTTGCATCAGATGCACCCACGAGGTCTGAAGCCTCGATGTACAGCAGAAACCTTTGCTTGAATGTCCGCCAGTTGCCACTGAGATTGCCGGAGGTCCTGAGCTGATGAGGAGCCTGAATATTCTCCATGGTGCCGGGATACATTCGCTGGTCATCACGGAACGGACTGAGGTAAACCACCTAGAGTAAGCAGTCTCCTGGTAGCATGATGTGTTTTGTGCTCTGGGATAACACAGGCTGCAACTGGATGCAGCTTTAACAAAAGATACTCCAGACCTTGAAGTTAGTTCAATCTGATTTATTGAACCAGTAGCACAGTGAGCACAGTTCTCGATGAGTTCGACTCTCTGCTAACCTAAGTGTAGTTACTCTGTCTGACTGAACCAGACTAGCTCTTAGCCATGTGCTGGAGTTGTGATACTGCACATACACCCTGACTCACTCTGTAGATGTTCATCAGTGGAAAGAGGCAGAGTGTGAGTGCCTCATGCCTTTTATAGTGAGATACCACCCCTAAGTGTCCAGCCTGCTCATTGGTCATGTCCTGTTCTCTGTGTTCATTAGCTGCCTGTCTGTATATCATTATCTGCATGTTTGCATATCACGACAGAAGTCAGAAACAAGGAAGGAGCAGTCACTATATTGGGAGTTTTCTATAGACCCTCCAATAGCAGCAGAGAGATGGAGGAACAGATTGGGTGGCAGATCTTGGAAAGGTGCAGAAGTAACAGAGTTGTTGTCATGGGTGACTTCAACTTCCCTAATATTGACTGGAACCTCCTTACTGCAAATGGTTTGGATGGAGCAGATTTTGTCAGTTGTGTACAGGAAGGATTCCTGACTCAATATGTAGATAGGCCGACTAGGGGAGAGGCCACATTGGATTTGGTGCTTGGCAACAAACCAGGCCAGGTGTCCGATGTTTCGGTGGGAGAGCATTTCGGTGACAGTGACCACAACTCCTTGACCTTTACAATAGTCATGGTGAGGGATCGGAGCAGACAGTATGGGAAGGTATTTAATGGGGGGAGTAGAAATTTTACTGCTATTAGACAAGAGCTGAGGAGCATAAAGTGGGGGCAGTTGTTCTTGGGGAAATGCACAGCAGTAATGTGGGGGTTGTTTAAGAAGCACTTGCTGCGAGTGCGGGATAGTTTTGTCCCACTGAGACGAGGAAGGAATGGTAAGGTGAAGGAACCTTGGATGACAAGAGAAGTGGAGCTTCTAGTCAAGAGGAAGAACGAAGCTTACGTAAGGTTGAGGAAGCAAGGATCTGGCATGGCTCTAGAGGGTTACAAGGTAGCCAGGAAGGAACTAAAAATGGACTTAGGAGAGCTAGAAGGGGGCATGAAAAAGCCCTGGCAGGAAGGATTAGGGAAAACCCCAAGGCATTCAACTTATGTGAGAAATAAGAGGATGATCAGAGTGAGAGTAGGGCCGATCAGGGATAGTGGAGGGAACTTGTGCTTTGAGTCTGAGGAGATAGGGGAGGCCCTAAATGCTTATTTTGCTTCAGTATTCGCTTGTTGCTCATGAGAACAGTGTGAACCAGGTTAATAGACTGAAACAGGTTGATATTAAGAAGGAGGATGTGCTAGAAATTTTGAAAAGCATCAGGATAGATAAGTCCCCTGGGCCTGACGGGAGATACCCAAGGTTACTACGGGAAGCGAGGGAGGAGATTGCTGCGCTGTTGGCGATGATCTCTGTGTCCTCACTCTCCATTGGAGTAGTACCGGATGATTGGAGGGAGGTGACTGTTGTTCCCCTGTTCAAGAAAGGAAATAGGGAAATCCTAGGGAATTACAGACCAGACAGTCTTATGTCTGTGGTGAGCAAAATATTGGAAAGGATTCTAAGAGATAGGATTTATGATTATTTAGAAAATCATAGTTTGATTAAAGATAGTCAGCATGGCTTTGTGAGGGTCAGGTCATGCTTCACAAGCCTCATTGAATTCTTTGAGGATGTGATGAGACACATTGATGAAGGGCAGGCAGTGGATGTGGTGTATATGGATTTCAGTAAGGCATTTGATAAGGTTCCCCATGGTATGCTCATTCAGAAAGTTAGGGGGATGGGATACAGGGAAATTGGGCTGCCTGGATACAGAATTGGCTGGCCGAAAGAAGACAGCGAGTGGTAGTGGATGGAAAGTATTCCGCCTGGAGGTCGGTGACCAGTGGTGTCCCGCAAGGATCTGTTCTGGGACCTCTAGTCTTTGTGGTTTTTATAAATGACTTGGATGAGGAAGTGGAGGGGTGGGTTAGTAAGTTTGATGTTGACACGAAGGTTGGTGGAGTTGTAGATAGTGTTGAGGGCTGTTGCCGATTACAACAGGACATTGACAGGATGCAGAGCTGGGCTGAGAAGTGGCAGATGGAGGTCAACCTAGATAAATGTGAAGTGATTTATTTTGGAAGGTCGAGTTTGAATGCTGAATACAGGGTTAAAGGCAGGATTCTTGGAAGTGTGGAGGAACAGAGGGATCTTGGAGTCCACGTACATAGATCCCTCAAAGTTGCCACCCAGGTTGATAGGGTTGTTAAGAAGGCGAATGGTGTGTTGGCTTTCATTAACAGGGGGATTGAGTTTAAGAGCCCAAGGTTTTGCTGCAGTTTTATAAAACCCTGGTTAGACCACACTTGGAATATTGTGTCCAGTTCTGGTCGCCTCATTATAGGAAGGATGTGGATGCTTTGGAGAGGATGCAGAGGAGATTTACCAGGATGCTGCCTGGACTGGGGGGCATGTCTTATGAAGAAAGGTTGAGGGAGCTAGGGCTTTTCTCATTGGAGCGAAGAAGGATGAAAGGTGACATGATAGAGGTGTACAAGGTGATGAGAGGCATGGATAGAGTGGATAGTCAGCACTTTTCCCCAGGGCGGAAATGGCTGTACTGTTCCATGTCTATGTTCTATGGATCCGGTTGAGGGTGGGCCAAATAGTCTCATATCTCTGTTGAATGTGGATGCCACAATACTGGCGAAGGTCTTAGCATTGAGGTTGGAGGACTGCCTTCTGAAGGTGGTTAGGTAGGATCAGGCAGGATTCGTTCAAGGCAGGCAGTTGTCGTTGAATGTGTGGCAACTGCTGAATGAGGTGCTTCCTCCGGTAGAAGGAAGGCAGTTGCGGCTTTGGGTGCAGAGTAAGCATTTGATCGGGTGAATGGAGCTGTCTCTTTGCAGTATTGGAGAAGATTGGGATTGGCCTAAGTTTGTGGCAAAGGTGAAATTGTGGTGTAAGGATCCAACGGCTTGTGTGTGGACACATTATATGAATTCTGGGTACTTTTTGCTGCATTGGGGAACGAGGCAGGGTTGCCCCATGTCTCGCCTTTTGTTTGCACTGGCAATAGAGCACTTGTTCATTGTGCTCGGATTTACGGAAGGGGATAATGAGAGCGGGTGGAGCACAAGGTGTCTCTGTACGGCGATTGTCTGTTGTTATACATTTCTGCCTCGAGCTCCTCGGTGGGGGCATAATGGTCTGCTTAGGAGATTTGGGGCATTTTCGGGATGCAAGTTGAGTTTGGGGAAAAAAATAAAATTAACATTTTGCCGTGGTTTTTAATCTTTTTTCAGTGCCTGTCGGTCTTTTTTGCCAAAGTCGTTTTTTAAAGGGGTGGATAGGTTGGTTTTGTCGTTTGTTTGGACAGGGAAGATGGCCAGGATAAGGAGGGCGGCACTTCAGAGTTGAGGGGGTTGGGCCTTCCAAAATTGTTGTGTCATTACTGGGCAGCGAGCGCGGCGAAGGTCAGGGCTGGAGTAGGGAAGCGGAGATTTAATGGGTGAGGATGGAGACGGGTTCTTGTAGGGGGTTGGGGGTTGCTGGCGCAGCCGACGGCACCGCTTCCGTTTGCCCCAGGGACGTAATCAGGAAGTCCTGTGATGGTTCCCACGTTAAAGGTTTGGTAGCAATTTCGGCAGCACTTTAGGTTGGGAGCAGGGTTAAGGCTGATGCCGATACAAGGGAATCATGGATTTAAGCCGGTGAGTCATGGATGTGAGGTTTCGGGGCTGGGGGGAGAGAGGGGTGAAGGAATGAAGGATTTGTCTTTGGATGGGCAAGCTTGGAGGAGTTGAAGAAGTTTGGTTTCTGCTTGAGAAGTGTTTTCAGTGTATACAGGTGCGGGATTTTGCTAGAAGGGTTTTTTGCGACCTTTCCGATAGTGTCTGCCTCCTTGTTGTTGGAGGGGTGCTGTCGATAACGGGGTTGGAGGATGGGGTCATCTTGCCGATTTATGGAATGATTTTGGAGCAGGATAGGGCATCTCTGGAGGAGTTTATGGCCAAGTGGAAAGAGGAGTTGGGGATGGCGCTGGAGGAGGGATTGGGATGTGAGGTACTGCAGGGAGTGAATGCCTCACCGTCGTGCGCAAGGCTGCTGCTGATGCAGTTCAAGATGGTGTACAGGGCGCATTTGACAAAGTAGAGGAGAAGCCGGCTTTTTGACACTGCCAGTATTTAAACTATCACGGCTCTGAGATCCCAGTAATTAAACTGTCGACGCTCTGTGATCCCAGTAATTAAACTGTCAACGCTCTTTGATCCCAGTATTTAAATTGTCGCCGCTCTGTGATTCCAGTATTTAAACTGTCACTGCTCTGTGATCCCAGTATTTAAACTGTCGCCGCTCTGTGATCCCAGTATTTAAACTGTCGATGCTCTTTGATCCCAGGATTTAAACTGTCGCCGCTCTGTGATCCCAATATTTAAACTGTCGCCGCTCTCTGATCCCAGTAAGTAAACTATCGCCGCTCTGTGATCCCAGTATTTAAACTGTTGCCGCTCTGCGATCCCAGTATTTAAAATATCGCCGCTCTGTGATCCCAGTATTTAAACTGTCACCGCTCTGTGATCTCAGTATTTTAATTGTCGCCGCTCTGTGATCCCAGTATTTAAACTGTCGCCGCTCTGTGATCCCAGTATTTAAACTGACAACGCTCGGTGATCCCAGTATTTAAATTGTTGCCGCTCTGTGATCCCAGTATTTAAACTGTTGCTGCACTGTTATCCCAGTATGTAAACTGTCGCCGCTCTGTGATCCCAGTATTTAAATTGTTGCCGCTCTGTGATTCCAGTATTTAAACCGTCGTCGCTCTGTGATCCCAGTATTTAAACTGTTGCCGCTCTGTTATCCCAGTGTTCAAACTGTCACCGCTCTGTGATCCCAGTGTTTAAAATGTCGCCGCTCTGTGATCCCAGTATTTTAACCGTCGTCGCTCTGTGATCCCAGCATTTAAACTGTCGTCACTCTGTGAGCCCAGTATTTAAACTGTCACCGCTCTGTGATCCCAGTATTTAAACTGTCGCCACTCTGTGATCTGAGTATTTAAACTGTAGCTGCTCTGTGATCCCAGTATTTTAACTGTCACTGCACTATTATCCCAGTATTTAAACTGTCGCCGCTCTGTGATCCCAGTATTTAAACTTGCACCGCTCTGTGATCTCAGTATTTAAACTGACAACGCTCTGTGGTCCCAGTATTGAAGCTGTCTCCGCTCTGTAATTCCAGTATTTAAACTGTCACCGCTCTGTGATCCCAGTATTTAAACTATCTCCGCTCTGCGATTCCAGTATTTAAATTGTCGCCGTTCTGTGATCCCAGAATTTAGACTGTCGCCGCTCTGTGATCCCAGTATTTAAACTGTCGCCGCTCTGTGATCCCTGCACTTAAACTGTAGACGCTGTGTGATCCCGGTATATAAACTGTCGCCGCTCTGTGATCCCAGTATTTAAACTGTCGCCGCTCTGTGATCCCAGTATTTAAACTGTCGCCGCTCTGTGATCCCAGTATTTAAACTGTCGCCGCTCTGTGATCCCAGTATTTAAACTGTCGCCACTCTGTGATCCCAGTATTTAGAATATCGCCGCTCTGTGATCCCAGTATTTAAACTGTCGCCGCTCTGTGATCCCAGTATCTAAACAGTCGCCGCTCTGTGATCCCAGTATTTAAACTGTCGCTCGCTCTGTGATCCCAGTATTTAAACTGTCTCCGCTCTCTGATCCCAGTATTTAAACTGTCGCTGCTCTGTGATCCCAATATTTAAACTGTCTCCGCTCTAAGATCCCTGTATTTAAACTGTCGCCGCTCTGTGATCCCAGTATTTAAACTGGCACCGCTCTCTGATCCCAGTATTTAAACTGTCGCCGCTCTGTTATCCCAGTGTTTAAACTGACGCCGCTCTGTGATCCCAGTATTTAAACTGTCGCCGCTCTGTGATCCCAGTATTTAAACTGTCGCCGCTCTGAGATCTCAGTATTTAAACTGTCGCCGCTCTGAGATCTGAGTATTTAAACTGTCGCTGCTCTGTGATCCCGGTATTTAAACTGTCGCCGCACTGTGATCTCAGTATTTAAACTGTCGCCGCTCTGTGATCTGAGTATTTAAACTGTCGCTGCTCTGTGATCCCAGTATTTAAACTGTCGCCGCTCTGTTATCCCAGTATTTAAACTGTCGCCGCACTGTGATCTCAGTATTTAAACTGTCGCCGCTCTGTGATCTGAGTATTTAAACTGTCGCTGCTCTGTGATCCCAGTATTTAAACTGTCGCCGCTCTGTTATCCCAGTATTTAAACTGTCGCTTCTCTGTGATCCCAGTATTTAAACTGTCGCCCGCTCTGTGATCCCAGTATTTAAACTGTCTCGGCTCTCTGATCCCAGCATTTAAACTGTCGCCGCTCTGTGATCCCAGTATTTAAACTGTCGCCGCTCTGTGATCCTAGTATTTAAACTGTCGTCGCTCTGTGATCCCAATATTTAAACTGTCTCCGCTCTATGATCCCTGTATCTAAACTGTCGCCGCTCGGTTATCCCAGTGTTTAAACTGTCGCCGCTTTGTGATCCCAGTATTTAAACTGTCGCCGCTCTGTGATCCCAGTATTTAAACTGTCGCCGCTCTGTGATCTGAGTATTTAAACTGTAGCTGCTCTGTGATCCCAGTATTTTAACTGTCGCTGCTCTGTTATCCCAGTATTTAAACTGTCGCCGCTCTGTGATCCCAGTATTTAAACTGTCGCCGCTCTGTGATCCCAGTATTTAAACTGTCGCCGCTCTGTGATCCCAGTATTTAAACTGTCACCGCTCCGTGATCCCAGTATTAAAACTGTATCCGCTCTGTGATCCCTGTATTAAAACTGTCGCTGCTCTGTTATCCGAGTATTTAAACTGTCGCCGCTTTGTGATCCCAGTATTTAAAGTGACAACGCACTGTGACCCCAGTATTTAAACTGTCGCTGCTCTGTTATCCCAGGATTTAAACTGTCGCCGCTCTGTGATCCCAGTATTGAAACTGTCGCCGCTCTGTGATCTGAGTATTTAAACTGTAGCTGCTCTGTGATCCCAGTATTTTAACTGTCGCTGCTCTGTTATCCCAGTATTTAAACTGTCGCCGCTCTGTGATCCCAGTATTTAAACTGTCGCCGCTCTGTGATCCCAGTATTTTAACTGTAGCTGCTCTGTGATCCGAGTATTTTAACTGTAGCTGCTCTGTTATCCCAGTATTTAAACTGTCGCCGCTCTCTGATCCCAGTATTTAAACTGTCGCCGCTCTGTGATCCCAGTATTTAAACTGTCGCCGCTCTGTGATCCCAGTATTTAAACTGTATCCGCTCTGTGATCCCAGTCTTTAAACTGTCGCGGCTCTGTGATCACAGTATTTAAACTGTCGCCGCCCTCTGATCTGAGTATTTAAACTGTCGCTGCTCTGTGATCACAGTATTTAAACTGTCGCCGCCCTCTGATCTGAGTATTTAAACTGTCGCTGCTCTGTGATCCCAGTATTTAAACTGTCGCTGCTCTGTTATCCGAGTATTTAAACTGTTGCCGCTCTATGATCCCAGTATTTAAAGTGACAACGCACTGTGACCCCAGTATTTAAACTGTCGCTGCTCTGTTATCCCAGGATTTAAACTGTCGCCGCTCTGTGATCCCAGTATTGAAACTGTCGCCGCTCTGTGATCCCAGTATTTAAACTGTCGCCGCTCTGTGATCTGAGTATTTAAACTGTAGCTGCTCTGTGATCGCAGTATTTTAACTGTTGCTGCTCTGTTATCCCAGTATTTAAACTGTCGCCGCTCTGTGATCCCAGTATTTAAACTGTCGCCGCTCTGTGATCCCAGTATTTAAACTGTCGCCGCTCTGTGATCCCAGTATTTAAACTGTATCCGCTCTGTGATCCCAGTCTTTAAACTGTCGCGGCTCTGTGATCACAGTATTTAAACTATCGCCGCTCTGTGATCACAGTATTTAAACTGTCGCTGCTCTGTGATCCCAGTATTTAAACTGTCGCCGCTCTGTGATCCCAGTATTTAAACTGTCGCCGCTCTCTGCTCTGAGTATTTAAACTGTCGCTGCTCTGTGACCCCAGTATTTAAACTGTCGCCGCTCAGTGATCCCTGTATTTAAACTGACAACGCTCTGTGATCCCAGTATTTAATCTGTCGGTGCTCTGTGATCCCAGTATTTAGACTGTCGCCGCTCTGTGATCCCGGAATTTAAACTGTCGCCGCTCTGTTATCCCAGTATTTAAACTGTCGCCGCTCTGTGATCCCAATATTTAAACTGTCGCCGCTCTGTGATCTGAGTATTTAAACTGTCGCCGCTCTGTGATCCCAGTATTTAAACTGTCGCCGCTCTGTGATCCCAGTATTTAAACTGTCGCCGCTCTGTGATCCCAGTATTTAAACTGTCGCCGCCCTGTGATCCCAGTATTTAAACTGTCGTCGCTCTGTGATCCCAGTATTTAAACTGTTGCCACTCTGTGATCCCAGTATTTAAACTGACAATGCACTGTGATCCCAGTATTTAAACTGTCGCTGCTCTGTTATCCCAGTATTTAAACTGTCGCCACTCTGTGATCCCAGTATTTAAACTGTCGCCGCTCTGTGATCTGAGTATTTAAACTGTAGCTGCTCTGTGATCCCAGTATTTAACCTGTCGCCGCTCTCTGATCTGAGTATTTCAACTGTCGCTGCTCTGTGATCCCAGTATTTAAACTGTCGCCGTTCTGTGATCCCTGTATTTAAACTGACAACGCTCTGTGATTCCAGTATTCAAACTGTCGCTGCTCTGTTATCCGAGTATTTAAACTGTCGCCGCTCTGTGATCCCTGTATTTAAACTGACAACGCACTGTGATCCCAGTATTTAAACTGTCGCTGTTCTGTTATCCCAGTATTTAAACTGTCGGCGCTCTGTGATCCCAGGATTTAAACTGTCGCCGCTCTGTGATCTGAGTATTTAAACTGTAGCTGCTCTGTGATCCCAGTATTTTAACTGTCGCTGCTCTGTTATCCCAGTATTTAAACTGTCGCCGCTCTGTGATCCCAGTATTTAAACTGTCGCCGCTCTGTGATCCCAGTATTTAAACTGTCGCCGCTCTGTGATCCCTGTATTTAAACTGTCGCCGCTCTGTGATCCCAGTATTTAAACTGTCGCCGCTCTGTGATCCCAGTATTTAAACTGTCGCCGCTCTGTGATCCCAGTATTCAAACTGTCGCCGCTCTGTGATCCCAGTATTTAAACCGTCGCCGCCCTGTGATCCCAGTATTTAAACTGTCGCCGCTCTGTGATCCCAGTATTTAAACTGTCGCCACTCTGTGATCCCAGTATTTAAACTGACAATGCACTGTGATCCCAGTATTTAAACTGTCGCTGCTCTGTTATCCCAGTATTTAAACTGTCGCCGCTCTGTGATCCCAGTATTTAAACTGTCGCCGCTCTGAGATCCCAGTATTTAAACTGTCTCCGCTCTCTGATCCCAGTATTGAAACTGTCGCTGCTCTGTGATCCCAATATTTAAACTGTCTCCGCTCTAAGATCCCTGTATTTAAACTGTCGCCGCTCTGTGATCCCAGTATTTAAACTGGCTCCGCTCTCTGATCCCAGTATTTAAACTGTAGCTGCTCTGTGATCCCAGTATTTAAACTGTCGCCGCTCTCTGATCTGAGTATTTAAACTGTCGCTGCTCTGTGATCCCAGTAATTAAACTGTCGCCGTTCTGTGATCCCTGTATTTAAACTGACAACGCTCTGTGATCCCAGTATTTAACCTGTCGCTGCTCTGTGATCTGAGTATTTAAACTGACAACGCTCTGTTATCCGAGTATTTAAACTGTCGCCGCTCTGTGATCCCAGTATTTAAACTGACAACGCACTGTGATCCCAGTATTTAAACTGTCGCTGCTCTGTTATCCCAGTATTTAAACTGTCGCCACTCTGTGATCCCAGTATTTAAACTGTCGCCGCTCTGTGATCTGAGTATTTAAACTGTAGCTGCTCTGTGATCCCAGTATTTAAACTGTCGCCACTCTGTGATCCCAGTATTTAAACTGTCGCCGCTCTGTGATCTGAGTATTTAAACTGTCGGCGCTCTGTGATCCCAGTATTTAAACTGTCGCCGCTCTGTGATCCCAGTATTTAAACTGTCGCCGCTCTGTTTTCCCAGTATTTAAACTGTCGCCGCTCTGTTATCCCAGTATTTAAACTGTCGCCGCTCTGTTATCCCAGTATTTAAACTGTCGCAGCTCTGTGATCCCAGTATTTAAACTGACAACGCACTGTGATCCCAGTATTTAAACTGTCGCTGCTCTGTTATCCCAGTATTTAAACTGTCGCCGCTCTGTTATCCCAGTATTTAAACTGTCGCCGCTCTGTGATCCCAGTATTTAAACTGACAACGCACCGTGATCCCAGTATTTAAACTGTCGCTGCTCTGTTATCCCAGTATTTAAACTGTCGCCGCTCTGTGATCCCAGTATTTAAACTGTCGCCGCTCTGTGATCTGAGTATTTAAACTGTAGCTGCTCTGTGATCCCAGTATTTTAACTGTCGCTGTTCTGTTATCCCAGTATTTAAACTGTCGCCGCTCTGTGATCCCAGTATTTAAACTGTCACCGCTCTGTGATCCCAGTATTTAAACTGTATCCGCTCTGTGATCCCAGTCTTTAAACTGTCGCGGCTCTGTGATCACAGTATTTAAACTGTCGGCGCTCTGTGATCACAGTATTTAAACTGTCGCTGCTCTGTGATCCCAGTATTTAAACTGTCGCCGCTCTGTGATCCCGGTATTTAAACTGACAACGCTCTGTGATCCCAGTATTTAAACTGTCGCTGCTCTGTGATCCCAGTATTTAAACTGTCGCCGCTCTGTGATCCCTGTATTTAAACTGACAACGCTCTGTGATCCCAGTATTTAAACTGGCGCTGCTCTGTTATCCGAGTATTTAAACTGTCGCCGCTCTGTGATCCCAGTATTTAAACTGACAACGCACTGCGATCCCTGTATTTAAACTGACAACGCACTGTGATCCCAGTATTTAAACTGTCGCTGCTCTGTGATCCCAGTATTTATACTGTCGCCGCTCTGTGATCCCTGTATTTAAACTGACAACGCTCTGTGATCCCGGTATTTAAACTGTCGCTGCTCTGTTATCCGAGTATTTAATCTGTCGCTGCTCTGTGATCCCAGTATTTAGACTGTCGCCGCTCTGTGATCCCGGAATTTAAACTGTCGCCGCTCTGTTATCCCAGTATTTAAACTGTCGCCGCTCTGTGATCCCAGTATTTAAACTGTCGCCACTCTGTGATCCCAGTATTTAAACTGACAATGCACTGTGATCCCAGTATTTAAACTGTCGCTGCTCTGTTATCCCAGTATTTAAACTGTCGCCGCTCTGTGATCCCAGTATTTTAACTGTCGCCGCTCTGTGATCTGAGTATTTAAACTGTAGCTGCTCTGTGATCCCAGTATTTAACCTGTCGCCGCTCTGTGATCCCAGTATTTTAACTGTCGCCGCTCTGTGATCTGAGTATTTCAACTGTCGCTGCTCTGTGATCCCAGTATATAAACTGTCGCCGTTCTGTGATCCCTGTATTTAAACTGTCGCTGCTCTGTTATCCGAGTATTTAAACTGTTGTCGCTCTGTGATCCCAGTATTTAAACTGACAACGCACTGTGATCCCAGTATTTAAACTGTCGCTGCTCTGTTATCCCAGTATTTAAACTGTCGCCGCTCTGTGATCCCAGTATTTTAACTGTCGCTGCTCTGTTATCCCAGTATTTAAACTGTCGCCGCTCTGTGATCCCAGTATTTAAACTGTCGCCGCTCTGTGATCCCAGTATTTAAAATGTCGCCGCTCTGTGATCCCAGTATTTAAACTGTCACCGCTCTGTGATCCCAGTATTAAAACTGTATCCGCTCTGTGATCCCTGTATTAAAACTGTCGCTGCTCTGTTATCCGAGTATTTAAACTGTCGCCGCTCTGTGATCCCAGTATTTAAAGTGACAACGCACTGTGACCCCAGTATTTAAACTGTCGCTGCTCTGTTATCCCAGGATTTAAACTGTCGCCGCTCTGTGATCCCAGTATTGAAACTGTCGCCGCTCTGTGATCTGAGAATTTAAACTGTAGCTGCTCTGTGATCCCAGTATTTTAACTGTCGCTGCTCTGTTATCCCAGTATTTAAACTGTCGCCGCTCTGTGATCCCAGTATTTAAACTGTCGCCGCTCTGTGATCCCAGTATTTTAACTGTCGCTGCTCTGTGATCCCAGTATTTAAACTGTCGCCGCTCTGTGATCCCAGTATTTAAACTGTCGCCGCTCTGTGATCCCAGTATTTAAACTGTCGCTGCTCTGTTATCCCAGTATTTAAACTGTCGCCGCTCTCTGATCCCAGTATTTAAACTGTCGCCGCTCTGTGATCCCAGTATTTAAACTGTCGCCGCTCTGTGATCCCAGTATTTAAACTGTATCCGCTCTGTGATCCCAGTCTTTAAACTGTCGCGGCTCTGTGATCACAGTATTTAAACTGTCGCCGCCCTCTGATCTGAGTATTTAAACTGTCGCTGCTCTGTGATCACAGTATTTAAACTGTCGCCGCCCTCTGATCTGAGTATTTAAACTGTCGCTGCTCTGTGATCCCAGTATTTAAACTGTCGCTGCTCTGTTATCCGAGTATTTAAACTGTTGCCGCTCTATGATCCCAGTATTTAAAGTGACAACGCACTGTGACCCCAGTATTTAAACTGTCGCTGCTCTGTTATCCCAGGATTTAAACTGTCGCCGCTCTGTGATCCCAGTATTGAAACTGTCGCCGCTCTGTGATCCCAGTATTTAAACTGTCGCCGCTCTGTGATCCCAGTATTTAAACTGTTGCCGCTCTGTGATCTGAGTATTTAAACTGTAGCTGCTCTGTGATCGCAGTATTTTAACTGTCGCTGCTCTGTTATCCCAGTATTTAAACTGTCGCCGCTCTGTGATCCCAGTATTTAAACTGTCGCCGCTCTGTGATCCCAGTATTTAAACTGTCGCCGCTCTGTGATCCCAGTATTTAAACTGTATCCGCTCTGTGATCCCAGTCTTTAAACTGTCGCGGCTCTGTGATCACAGTATTTAAACTATCGCCGCTCTGTGATCACAGTATTTAAACTGTCGCTGCTCTGTGATCCCAGTATTTAAACTGTCGCCGCTCTGTGATCCCAGTATTTAAACTGTCGCCGCTCTCTGCTCTGAGTATTTAAACTGTCGCTGCTCTGTGACCCCAGTATTTAAACTGTCGCCGCTCAGTGATCCCTGTATTTAAACTGACAACGCTCTGTGATCCCAGTATTTAATCTGTCGGTGCTCTGTGATCCCAGTATTTAGACTGTCGCCGCTCTGTGATCCCGGAATTTAAACTGTCGCCGCTCTGTTATCCCAGTATTTAAACTGTCGCCGCTCTGTGATCCCAGTATTTAAACTGTCGCCGCTCTGTGATCTGAGTATTTAAACTGTCGCCGCTTTGTGATCCCAGTATTTAAACTGTCGCCGCTCTGTGATCCCAGTATTTAAACTGTCGCCGCTCTGTGATCCCAGTATTTAAACTGTTGCCACTCTGTGATCCCAGTATTTAAACTGACAATGCACTGTGATCCCAGTATTTAAACTGTCGCTGCTCTGTTATCCCAGTATTTAAACTGTCGCCGCTCTGTGATCCCAGTATTTAAACTGTCGCCGCTCTGAGATCCCAGTATTTAAACTGTCTCCGCTCTCTGATCCCAGTATTGAAACTGTCGCTGCTCTGTGATCCCAATATTTAAACTGTCTCCGCTCTAAGATCCCTGTATTTAAACTGTCGCCGCTCTGTGATCCCAGTATTTAAACTGGCTCCGCTCTCTGATCCCAGTATTTAAACTGTAGCTGCTCTGTGATCCCAGTATTTAAACTGTCGCCGCTCTCTGATCTGAGTATTTAAACTGACAACGCTCTGTTATCCGAGTATTTAAACTGTCGCCGCTCTGTGATCCCAGTATTTAAACTGACAACGCACTGTGATCCCAGTATTTAAACTGTCGCTGCTCTGTTATCCCAGTATTTAAACTGTCGCCACTCTGTGATCCCAGTATTTAAACTGTCGCCGCTCTGTGATCTGAGTATTTAAACTGTAGCTGCTCTGTGATCCCAGTATTTAAACTGTCGCCACTCTGTGATCCCAGTATTTAAACTGTCGCCGCTCTGTGATCTGAGTATTTAAACTGTCGGCGCTCTGTGATCCCAGTATTTAAACTGTCGCCGCTCTGTGATCCCAGTATTTAAACTGTCGCCGCTCTGTTATCCCAGTATTTAAACTGTCGCCGCTCTGTTATCCCAGTATTTAAACTGTCGCCGCTCTGTTATCCCAGTATTTAAACTGTCGCCGCTCTGTGATCCCAGTATTTAAACTGACAACGCACTGTGATCCCAGTATTTAAACTGTCGCTGCTCTGTTATCCCAGTATTTAAACTGTCGCCGCTCTGTTATCCCAGTATTTAAACTGTCGCCGCTCTGTGATCCCAGTATTTAAACTGACAACGCACCGTGATCCCAGTATTTAAACTGTCGCTGCTCTGTTATCCCAGTATTTAAACTGTCGCCGCTCTGTGATCCCAGTATTTAAACTGTCGCCGCTCTGTGATCTGAGTATTTAAACTGTAGCTGCTCTGTGATCCCAGTATTTTAACTGTCGCTGTTCTGTTATCCCAGTATTTAAACTGTCGCCGCTCTGTGATCCCAGTATTTAAACTGTCACCGCTCTGTGATCCCAGTATTTAAACTGTATCCGCTCTGTGATCCCAGTCTTTAAACTGTCGCGGCTCTGTGATCACAGTATTTAAACTGTCGGCGCTCTGTGATCACAGTATTTAAACTGTCGCTGCTCTGTGATCCCAGTATTTAAACTGTCGCCGCTCTGTGATCCCGGTATTTAAACTGACAACGCTCTGTGATCCCAGTATTTAAACTGTCGCTGCTCTGTGATCCCAGTATTTAAACTGTCGCCGCTCTGTGATCCCTGTATTTAAACTGACAACGCTCTGTGATCCCAGTATTTAAACTGGCGCTGCTCTGTTATCCGAGTATTTAAACTGTCGCCGCTCTGTGATCCCAGTATTTAAACTGACAACGCACTGCGATCCCTGTATTTAAACTGACAACGCACTGTGATCCCAGTATTTAAACTGTCGCTGCTCTGTGATCCCAGTATTTATACTGTCGCCGCTCTGTGATCCCTGTATTTAAACTGACAACGCTCTGTGATCCCGGTATTTAAACTGTCGCTGCTCTGTTATCCGAGTATTTAATCTGTCGCTGCTCTGTGATCCCAGTATTTAGACTGTCGCCGCTCTGTGATCCCGGAATTTAAACTGTCGCCGCTCTGTTATCCCAGTATTTAAACTGTCGCCGCTCTGTGATCCCAGTATTTAAACTGTCGCCACTCTGTGATCCCAGTATTTAAACTGACAATGCACTGTGATCCCAGTATTTAAACTGTCGCTGCTCTGTTATCCCAGTATTTAAACTGTCGCCGCTCTGTGATCCCAGTATTTTAACTGTCGCCGCTCTGTGATCTGAGTATTTAAACTGTAGCTGCTCTGTGATCACAGTATTTAACCTGTCGCCGCTCTCTGATCTGAGTATTTCAACTGTCGCTGCTCTGTGATCCCAGTATATAAACTGTCGCCGTTCTGTGATCCCTGTATTTAAACTGTCGCTGCTCTGTTATCCGAGTATTTAAACTGTTGTCGCTCTGTGATCCCAGTATTTAAACTGACAACGCACTGTGATCCCAGTATTTAAACTGTCGCTGCTCTGTTATCCCAGTATTTAAACTGTCGCCGCTCTGTGATCCCAGTATTTTAACTGTCGCTGCTCTGTTATCCCAGTATTTAAACTGTCGCCGCTCTGTGATCCCAGTATTTAAACTGTCGCCGCTCTGTGATCCCAGTATTTAAACTGTCGCCGCTCTGTGATCCCAGTATTTAAACTGTCACCGCTCTGTGATCCCAGTATTAAAACTGTATCTGCTCTGTGATCCCTGTATTAAAACTGTCGCTGCTCTGTTATCCGAGTATTTAAACTGTCGCCGCTCTGTGATCCCAGTATTTAAAGTGACAACGCACTGTGACCCCAGTATTTAAACTGTCGCTGCTCTGTTATCCCAGGATTTAAACTGTCGCCGCTCTGTGATCCCAGTATTGAAACTGTCGCCGCTCTGTGATCTGAGTATTTAAACTGTAGCTGCTCTGTGATCCCAGTATTTTAACTGTCGCTGCTCTGTTATCCCAGTATTTAAACTGTCGCCGCTCTGTGATCCCAGTATTTAAACTGTCGCCGCTCTGTGATCCCAGTATTTTAACTGTAGCTGCTCTGTGATCCCAGTATTTAAACTGTCGCCGCTCTGTGATCCCAGTATTTAAACTGTCGCCGCTCTGTGATCCCAGTATTTAAACTGTCGCTGCTCTGTTATCCCAGTATTTAAACTGTCGCCGCTCTGTGATCCCAGTATTTAAACTGTCGCCGCTCTGTGATCCCAGTATTTAAACTGTCGCCGCTCTGTGATCCCAGTATTTAAACTGTATCCGCTCTGTGATCCCAGTCTTTAAACTGTCGCGGCTCTGTGATCACAGTATTTAAACTGTCGCCGCCCTCTGATCTGATTATTTAAACTGTCGCTGCTCTGTGATCACAGTATTTAAACTGTCGCCGCCCTCTGATCTGAGTATTTAAACTGTCGCTGCTCTGTGATCCCAGTATTTAAACTGTCGCTGCTCTGTTATCCGAGTATTTAAACTGTTGCCGCTCTATGATCCCAGTATTTAAAGTGACAACGCACTGTGACCCCAGTATTTAAACTGTCGCTGCTCTGTTATCCCAGGATTTAAACTGTCGCCGCTCTGTGATCCCAGTATTGAAACTGTCGCCGCTCTGTGATCCCAGTATTTAAACTGTCGCCGCTCTGTGATCCCAGTATTTAAACTGTCGCCGCTCTGTGATCTGAGTATTTAAACTGTAGCTGCTCTGTGATCGCAGTATTTTAACTGTCGCTGCTCTGTTATCCCAGTATTTAAACTGTCGCCGCTCTGTGATCCCAGTATTTAAACTGTCGCCGCTCTGTGATCCCAGTATTTAAACTGTCGCCGCTCTGTGATCCCAGTATTTAAACTGTATCCGCTCTGTGATCCCAGTCTTTAAACTGTCGCGGCTCTGTGATCACAGTATTTAAACTATCGCCGCTCTGTGATCACAGTATTTAAACTGTCGCTGCTCTGTGATCCCAGTATTTAAACTGTCGCCGCTCTGTGATCCCAGTATTTAAACTGTCGCCGCTCTCTGCTCTGAGTATTTAAACTGTCGCTGCTCTGTGACCCCAGTATTTAAACTGTCGCCGCTCAGTGATCCCTGTATTTAAACTGACAACGCTCTGTGATCCCAGTATTTAATCTGTCGGTGCTCTGTGATCCCAGTATTTAGACTGTCGCCGCTCTGTGATCCCGGAATTTAAACTGTCGCCGCTCTGTTATCCCAGTATTTAAACTGTCGCCGCTCTGTGATCCCAGTATTTAAACTGTCGCCGCTCTGTGATCTGAGTATTTAAACTGTCGCCGCTTTGTGATCCCAGTATTTAAACTGTCGCCGCTCTGTGATCCCAGTATTTAAACTGTCGCCGCTCTGTGATCCCAGTATTTAAACTGTCGCCGCCCTGTGATCCCAGTATTTAAACTGTCGTCGCTCTGTGATCCCAGTATTTAAACTGTTGCCACTCTGTGATCCCAGTATTTAAACTGACAATGCACTGTGATCCCAGTATTTAAACTGTCGCCACTCTGTGATCCCAGTATTTAAACTGTCGCCGCTCTGTGATCTGAGTATTTAAACTGTAGCTGCTCTGTGATCCCAGTATTTAACCTGTCGCCGCTCTCTGATCTGAGTATTTCAACTGTCGCTGCTCTGTGATCCCAGTATTTAAACTGTCGCCGTTCTGTGATCCCTGTATTTAAACTGACAACGCTCTGTGATTCCAGTATTCAAACTGTCGCTGCTCTGTTATCCGAGTATTTAAACTGTCGCCGCTCTGTGATCCCTGTATTTAAACTGACAACGCTCTGTGATTCCAGTATTCAAACTGTCGCTGCTCTGTTATCCGAGTATTTAAACTGTCGCCGCTCTGTGATCCCTGTATTTAAACTGACAACGCACTGTGATCCCAGTATTTAAACTGTCGCTGTTCTGTTATCCCAGTATTTTAACTGTCGCTGCTCTGTTATCCCAGTATTTAAACTGTCGCCGCTCTGTGATCCCAGTATTTAAACTGTCGCCGCTCTGTGATCCCAGTATTTAAACTGTCGCCGCTCTGTGATCCCTGTATTTAAACTGTCGCCGCTCTGTGATCCCAGTATTTAAACTGTCGCCGCTCTGTGATCCCAGTATTTAAACTGTCGCCGCTCTGTGATCCCAGTATTCAAACTGTCGCCGCTCTGTGATCCCAGTATTTAAACCGTCGCCGCCCTGTGATCCCAGTATTTAAACTGTCGCCGCTCTGTGATCCCAGTATTTAAACTGTCGCCACTCTGTGATCCCAGTATTTAAACTGACAATGCACTGTGATCCCAGTATTTAAACTGTCGCTGCTCTGTTATCCCAGTATTTAAACTGTCGCCGCTCTGTGATCCCAGTATTTAAACTGTCGCCGCTCTGAGATCCCAGTATTTAAACTGTCTCCGCTCTCTGATCCCAGTATTGAAACTGTCGCTGCTCTGTGATCCCAATATTTAAACTGTCTCCGCTCTAAGATCCCTGTATTTAAACTGTCGCCGCTCTGTGATCCCAGTATTTAAACTGTCTCCGCTCTCTGATCCCAGTATTTAAACTGTAGCTGCTCTGTGATCCCAGTATTTAAACTGTCGCCGCTCTCTGATCTGAGTATTTAAACTGTCGCTGCTCTGTGATCCCAGTAATTAAACTGTCGCCGTTCTGTGATCCCTGTATTTAAACTGACAACGCTCTGTGATCCCAGTATTTAACCTGTCGCTGCTCTGTGATCTGAGTATTTAAACTGACAACGCTCTGTTATCCGAGTATTTAAACTGTCGCCGCTCTGTGATCCCAGTATTTAAACTGACAACGCACTGTGATCCCAGTATTTAAACTGTCGCTGCTCTGTTATCCCAGTATTTAAACTGTCGCCGCTCTGTGATCCCAGTATTTAAACTGTCGCCGCTCTGTGATCCCAGTATTTAAACTGACAACGCACTGTGATCCCAGTATTTAAACTGTCGCTGCTCTGTTATCCCAGGATTTAAACTGTCGCCACTCTGTGATCCCAGTATTTAAACTGTCGCCGCTCTGTGATCTGAGTATTTAAACTGTAGCTGCTCTGTGATCCCAGTATTTTAACTGTCGCTGCTCTGTTATCCCAGTATTTAAACTGTCGCCGCTCTGTGATCCCAGTATTTAAACTGTCGCTGCTCTGTTATCCCAGTATTTAAACTGTCGCCGCTCTGTTATCCCAGTATTTAAACTGTCGCCGCTCTGTGATCCCAGTATTTAAACTGACAACGCACCGTGATCCCAGTATTTAAACTGTCGCTGCTCTGTTATCCCAGTATTTAAACTGTCGCCGCTCTGTGATCCCAGTATTTAAACTGTCGCCGCTCTGTGATCTGAGTATTTAAACTGTAGCTGCTCTGTGATCCCAGTATTTTAACTGTCGCTGCTCTGTTATCCCAGTATTTAAACTGTCGCCGCTCTGTGATCCCAGTATTTAAACTGTCACCGCTCTGTGATCCCAGTATTTAAACTGTATCCGCTCTGTGATCCCAGTCTTTAAACTGTCGCGGCTCTGTGATCACAGTATTTAAACTGTCGGCGCTCTGTGATCACAGTATTTAAACTGTCGCTGCTCTGTGATCCCAGTATTTAAACTGACAACGCTCTGTGATCCCAGTATTTAAACTGTCGCTGCTCTGTGATCCCAGTATTTAAACTGTCGCCGCTCTGTGATCCCTGTATTTAAACTGACAACGCTCTGTGATCCCAGTATTTAAACTGGCGCTGCTCTGTTATCCGAGTATTTAAACTGTCGCCGCTCTGTGATCCCAGTATTTAAACTGACAACGCACTGCGATCCCTGTATTTAAACTGACAACACACTGTGATCCCAGTATTTAAACTGTCGCTGCTCTGTGATCCCAGTATTTATACTGTCGCCGCTCTGTGATCCCTGTATTTAAACTGACAACGCTCTGTGATCCCGGTATTTAAACTGTCGCTGCTCTGTTATCCGAGTATTTAATCTGTCGCTGCTCTGTGATCCCAGTATTTAGACTGTCGCCGCTCTGTGATCCCGGAATTTAAACTGTCGCCGCTCTGTTATCCCAGTATTTAAACTGTCGCCGCTCTGTGATCCCAGTATTTAAACTGTCGCCACTCTGTGATCCCAGTATTTAAACTGACAATGCACTGTGATCCCAGTATTTAAACTGTCGCTGCTCTGTTATCCCAGTATTTAAACTGTCGCCGCTCTGTGATCCCAGTATTTAAACTGTCGCCGCTCTGTGATCTGAGTATTTAAACTGTAGCTGCTCTGTGATCCCAGTATTTAACCTGTCGCCGCTCTCTGATCTGAGTATTTCAACTGTCGCTGCTCTGTGATCCCAGTATATAAACTGTCGCCGTTCTGTGATCCCTGTATTTAAACTGTCGCTGCTCTGTTATCCGAGTATTTAAACTGTTGTCGCTCTGTGATCCCAGTATTTAAACTGACAACGCACTGTGATCCCAGTATTTAAACTGTCGCTGCTCTGTTATCCCAGTATTTAAACTGTCGCCGCTCTGTGATCCCAGTATTTAAACTGTCGCCGCTCTGTGATCCCAGTATTTAAACTGTCGCCGCTCTGTGATCCCAGTATTTAAACTGTCGCCGCCCTGTGATCCCAGTATTTAAACTGTCGCCGCTCTGTGATCCCAGTATTTAAACTGTCGCCACTCTGTGATCCCAGTATTTAAACTGACAATGCACTGTGATCCCAGTATTTAAACGGTCGCTGCTCTGTTATCGCAGTATTTAAACTGTAGCCGCTCTGTGATCCCAGTATTTAAACTGTCGCCGCTCTGTGATCTGAGTATTTAAACTGTCGCTGCTCTGTGATCCCAGTATTTAAACTGACGCCGTTCTGTGATCCCTGTATTTAAACAGACAACGCTCTGTGATCCCAGTATTTAAACTGTCGCTGCTCTGTTATCTGAGTATTTAAACTGTCGCCGCTCTGTGATCCCAGTATTTCAACTGACAACGCACTGTGATCCCAGTATTTAAACTGTCGCTGCTCTGTTATCCCAGTATTTAAACTGTCGCCACTCTGTGATCCCAGTATTTAAACTGTCGCCGCTCTGTGATCTGAGTATTTTAACTGTCGCTGCTCTGTGGTCCCAGTATTTTAACTGTCGCTGCTCTGTTATCCCAGTATTTAAACTGTCGCCGCTCTGTGATCCCAGTATTTAAACTGTCGCCGCTCTGTGATCCCAGTATTTAAACTGTCGCCGCTCTGTGATCCGAGTATTTAAACTGTAGCTGCTCTGTGATCCCAGTATTTTAACTGTCGCTGCTCTGTTATCCCAGTATTTGAACTGTCGCCGCTCTGTGATCCCAGTATTTAAACTGTCGCCGCTCTGTGATCCCAGTATTTAAACTGTCACCGCTCTGTGATCCCAGTATTAAAACTTTATCCGCTCTGTTATCCCAGTCTTAAAACTGTAGCTGCTCTGTGATCCCAGTATTTAAACTGTCGCCGTTCTGTGATCCCTGTATTTAAACTGACAACGCTCTGTAGTCCCAGTATTTAAACTGTCGCTGCTCTGTTATCCGAGTATTTAAACTGTCGCCGCTCTGTGATCCCAGTATTTAAACTGTCGCCGCTCTGTGATCCCAGTATTTAAACTGTCGCCGCTCTGTGATCTGAGTATTTAAACTGTAGCTGCTCTGTGATCCCAGTATTTTAATTGTCGCTGCTCTGTTATCCCAGTATTTAAACTGTCGCCGCTCTGTGATCCCAGTATTTAAACTGTCGCCGCTCTGTGATCCCAGTATTTAAACTGTCGCCGCTCTGTGATCCCAGTATTTAAACTGTCGCCGCTCTGGGATCCCAGTATTTAAACTGTATCCGCTCTGTGATCCCAGTCTTTAAACTGTCGCGGCTCTGTGATCAAAGTATTTAAACTGTCGCCGCTCTGTGATCACAGTATTTAAACTGTCGCTGCTCTGTGATCCCAGTATTTAAACTGTCGCAGCTCTGTGATCCCAGTATTTAAACTGGCGCCGCTCTCTGATCTGAGTATTTAAATTGTCGCTGCTCTGTGATCCCAGTATTTAAACTGTCGCCGCTCTGTGATCCCTGTATTTAAACTGACAACGCTCTGTGATCCCAGGATTTAAACTGTCGCTGCTCTGTTCTCCGAGTATTTAAACTGTCGCCGCTCTGTGATCCCAGTATTTAAACTGAAAACGCACTGTGATCCCAGTATTTAAACTGTCGCTGCTCTGTGATCCCAGTATCTAAACTGTCGCCGCTCTGTGTTCTGAGTATTTAAACTGTAGCTGCTCTGTGATCCCAGTATTTTAACTGTCGCTGCTCTGTTATCCCAGTATTTAAACTGTCGCCGCTCTGTGATCCCAGTATTTAAACTGTCGCCGCTCTGTGATCCCTGTATTTAAACTGTCGCCGCTCTGTGATCCCAGTATTTAAACTGTCGCCGCTCTGTGATCCCAGTATTTAAACTGTATCCGCTCTGTGATCCCAGTCTTTAAACTGTCGCGGCTCTGCGATCAAAGTATTTAAACTGTCGCCGCTCTGTGTTCTGAGTATTTAAACTGTAGCTGCTCTGTGATCCCAGTATTTTAACCGTCGCTGCTCTGTTATCCCAGTATTTAAACTGTCGCCGCTCTGTGATCCCAGTATTTAAACTGTCGCCGCTCTGTGATCCCTGTATTTAAACTGTCGCCGCTCTGTGATCCCAGTATTTAAACTGTCGCCGCTCTGTGATCCCAGTATTTAAACTGTATCCGCTCTGTGATCCCAGTCTTTAAACTGTCGCGGCTCTGCGATCAAAGTATTTAAACTGTCGCCGCTCTGTGATCACAGTATTTAAACTGTCGCTGCTCTGTGATCCCAGTATTTAAACTGTCGCCGCTCTGTGATCCCAGTATTTAAACTGTCGTCGCTCTCTGATCTGAGTATTTAAACTGTCGCTGCTCTGTGATCCCAGTATTTAAACTGTCGCGGCTCTGCGATCAAAGTATTTAAACTGTCGCGGCTCTGCGATCAAAGTATTTAAACTGTCGCCGCTCTGTTATCCCAGTATTTAAACTGTCGCCGCTCTGTGATCCCAGTATTTAAACTGTCGTCGCTCTCTGATCTGAGTATTTAAACTGTCGCTGCTCTGTGATCCCAGTATTTAAACTGTCGCCGCTCTGTGATCCCTGTATTTAAACTGACAACGCTCTGTGATCCCAGTATTTAAACTGTCGCTGCTCTGTTATCCGAGTATTTAAACTGTCGCCGCTCTGTGATCCCAGTATTTAAACTGTCGCCACTCTGTGATCCCAGTATTTAAACTGACAATGCACTGTGATCCCAGTATTTAAACTGTCGCTGCTCTGTTATCCCAGTATTTAAACTGTCGCCGCTCTGTGATCCCAGTATTTAAACTGTCGCCGCTCTGAGATCCCAGTATTTAAACTGTCTCCGCTCTCTGATCCCAGTATTGAAACTGTCGCTGCTCTGTGATCCCAATATTTAAACTGTCTCCGCTCTAAGATCCCTGTATTTAAACTGTCGCCGCTCTGTGATCCCAGTATTTAAACTGTCTCCGCTCTCTGATCCCAGTATTTAAACTGTAGCTGCTCTGTGATCCCAGTATTTAAACTGTCGCCGCTCTCTGATCTGAGTATTTAAACTGTCGCTGCTCTGTGATCCCAGTAATTAAACTGTCGCCGTTCTGTGATCCCTGTATTTAAACTGACAACGCTCTGTGATCCCAGTATTTAACCTGTCGCTGCTCTGTGATCTGAGTATTTAAACTGACAACGCTCTGTTATCCGAGTATTTAAACTGTCGCCGCTCTGTGATCCCAGTATTTAAACTGACAACGCACTGTGATCCCAGTATTTAAACTGTCGCTGCTCTGTTATCCCAGTAATTAAACTGTCGGCACTCTGTGATCCCAGTATTTAAACTGTCGCCGCTCTGTGATCTGAGTATTTAAACTGTAGCTGCTCTGTGATCCCAGTATTTTAACTGTCGCTGCTCTGTGATCCCAGTATTTAAACTGTCGCCGCTCTGTGATCCCAGTATTTAAACTGTCGCCGCTCTGTGATCCCAGTATTTAAACTGTCGCCGCTCTGGGATCCCAGTATTTAAACTGTATCCGCTCTGTGATCCCAGTCTTTAAACTGTCGCGGCTCTGTGATCAAAGTATTTAAACTGTCGCCGCTCTGTGATCACAGTATTTAAACTGTCGCTGCTCTGTGATCCCAGTATTTAAACTGTCGCAGCTCTGTGATCCCAGTATTTAAACTGGCGCCGCTCTCTGATCTGAGTATTTAAACTGTCGCTGCTCTGTGATCCCAGTATTTAAACTGTCGCCGCTCTGTGATCCCTGTATTTAAACTGACAACGCTCTGTGATCCCAGGATTTAAACTGTCGCTGCTCTGTTCTCCGAGTATTTAAACTGTCGCCGCTCTGTGATCCCAGTATTTAAACTGAAAACGCACTGTGATCCCAGTATTTAAACTGTCGCTGCTCTGTGATCCCAGTATCTAAACTGTCGCCGCTCTGTGTTCTGAGTATTTAAACTGTAGCTGCTCTGTGATCCCAGTATTTTAACTGTCGCTGCTCTGTTATCCCAGTATTTAAACTGTCGCCGCTCTGTGATCCCAGTATTTAAACTGTCGCTGCTCTGTGATCCCAGTATCTAAACTGTCGCCGCTCTGTGTTCTGAGTATTTAAACTGTAGCTGCTCTGTGATCCCAGTATTTAAACTGTCGCCGCTCTGTGATCCCTGTATTTAAACTGACAACGCTCTGTGATCCCAGGATTTAAACTGTCGCTGCTCTGTTCTCCGAGTATTTAAACTGTCGCCGCTCTGTGATCCCAGTATTTAAACTGAAAACGCACTGTGATCCCAGTATTTAAACTGTCGCTGCTCTGTGATCCCAGTATCTAAACTGTCGCCGCTCTGTGTTCTGAGTATTTAAACTGTCGCTGCTCTGTGATCCCAGTATTTTAACTGTCGCTGCTCTGTTATCCCAGTATTTAAACTGTCGCCGCTCTGTGATCCCAGTATTTAAACTGTCGCCGCTCTGTGATCCCAGTATTTAAACTGTATCTGCTCTGTGATCCCAGTCTTTAAACTGTCGCGGCTCTGCGATCAAAGTATTTAAACTGTCGCCGCTCTGTGATCACAGTATTTAAACTGTCGCTGCTCTGTGATCCCAGTATTTAAACTGTCGCCGCTCTGTGATCCCTGTATTTAAACTGACAACGCTCTGTGATCCCAGGATTTAAACTGTCGCTGCTCTGTTCTCCGAGTATTTAAACTGTCGCCGCTCTGTGATCCCAGTATTTAAACTGAAAACGCACTGTGATCCCAGTATTTAAACTGTCGCTGCTCTGTGATCCCAGTATCTAAACTGTCGCCGCTCTGTGTTCTGAGTATTTAAACTGTAGCTGCTCTGTGATCCCAGTATTTTAACTGTCGCTGCTCTGTTATCCCAGTATTTAAACTGTCGCCGCTCTGTGATCCCAGTATTTAAACTGTCGCCGCTCTGTGATCCCTGTATTTAAACTGTCGCCGCTCTGTGATCCCAGTATTTAAACTGTCGCCGCTCTGTGATCCCAGTATTTAAACTGTATCCGCTCTGTGATCCCAGTCTTTAAACTGTCGCGGCTCTGCGATCAAAGTATTTAAACTGTCGCCGCTCTGTGTTCTGAGTATTTAAACTGTAGCTGCTCTGTGATCCCAGTATTTTAACCGTCGCTGCTCTGTTATCCCAGTATTTAAACTGTCGCCGCTCTGTGATCCCAGTATTTAAACTGTCGCCGCTCTGTGATCCCTGTATTTAAACTGTCGCCGCTCTGTGATCCCAGTATTTAAACTGTCGCCGCTCTGTGATCCCAGTATTTAAACTGTATCCGCTCTGTGATCCCAGTCTTTAAACTGTCGCGGCTCTGCGATCAAAGTATTTAAACTGTCGCCGCTCTGTGATCACAGTATTTAAACTGTCGCTGCTCTGTGATCCCAGTATTTAAACTGTCGCCGCTCTGTGATCCCAGTATTTAAACTGTCGTCGCTCTCTGATCTGAGTATTTAAACTGTCGCTGCTCTGTGATCCCAGTATTTAAACTGTCGCGGCTCTGCGATCAAAGTATTTAAACTGTCGCGGCTCTGCGATCAAAGTATTTAAACTGTCGCCGCTCTGTTATCCCAGTATTTAAACTGTCGCCGCTCTGTGATCCCAGTATTTAAACTGTCGTCGCTCTCTGATCTGAGTATTTAAACTGTCGCTGCTCTGTGATCCCAGTATTTAAACTGTCGCCGCTCTGTGATCCCTGTATTTAAACTGACAACGCTCTGTGATCCCAGTATTTAAACTGTCGCTGCTCTGTTATCCGAGTATTTAAACTGTCGCCGCTCTGTGATCCCAGTATTTAAACTGTCGCCACTCTGTGATCCCAGTATTTAAACTGACAATGCACTGTGATCCCAGTATTTAAACTGTCGCTGCTCTGTTATCCCAGTATTTAAACTGTCGCCGCTCTGTGATCCCAGTATTTAAACTGTCGCCGCTCTGAGATCCCAGTATTTAAACTGTCTCCGCTCTCTGATCCCAGTATTGAAACTGTCGCTGCTCTGTGATCCCAATATTTAAACTGTCTCCGCTCTAAGATCCCTGTATTTAAACTGTCGCCGCTCTGTGATCCCAGTATTTAAACTGTCTCCGCTCTCTGATCCCAGTATTTAAACTGTAGCTGCTCTGTGATCCCAGTATTTAAACTGTCGCCGCTCTCTGATCTGAGTATTTAAACTGTCGCTGCTCTGTGATCCCAGTAATTAAACTGTCGCCGTTCTGTGATCCCTGTATTTAAACTGACAACGCTCTGTGATCCCAGTATTTAACCTGTCGCTGCTCTGTGATCTGAGTATTTAAACTGACAACGCTCTGTTATCCGAGTATTTAAACTGTCGCCGCTCTGTGATCCCAGTATTTAAACTGACAACGCACTGTGATCCCAGTATTTAAACTGTCGCTGCTCTGTTATCCCAGTAATTAAACTGTCGGCACTCTGTGATCCCAGTATTTAAACTGTCGCCGCTCTGTGATCTGAGTATTTAAACTGTAGCTGCTCTGTGATCCCAGTATTTTAACTGTCGCTGCTCTGTGATCCCAGTATTTAAACTGTCGCCGCTCTGTGATCCCAGTATTTAAACTGTCGCCGCTCTGTGATCCCAGTATTTAAACTGTCGCCGCTCTGGGATCCCAGTATTTAAACTGTATCCGCTCTGTGATCCCAGTCTTTAAACTGTCGCGGCTCTGTGATCAAAGTATTTAAACTGTCGCCGCTCTGTGATCCCAGTATTTAAACTGTCGCAGCTCTGTGATCCCAGTATTTAAACTGGCGCCGCTCTCTGATCTGAGTATTTAAACTGTCGCTGCTCTGTGATCCCAGTATTTAAACTGTCGCCGCTCTGTGATCCCTGTATTTAAACTGACAACGCTCTGTGATCCCAGGATTTAAACTGTCGCTGCTCTGTTCTCCGAGTATTTAAACTGTCGCCGCTCTGTGATCCCAGTATTTAAACTGAAAACGCACTGTGATCCCAGTATTTAAACTGTCGCTGCTCTGTGATCCCAGTATCTAAACTGTCGCCGCTCTGTGTTCTGAGTATTTAAACTGTAGCTGCTCTGTGATCCCAGTATTTTAACTGTCGCTGCTCTGTTATCCCAGTATTTAAACTGTCGCCGCTCTGTGATCCCAGTATTTAAACTGTCGCTGCTCTGTGATCCCAGTATCTAAACTGTCGCCGCTCTGTGTTCTGAGTATTTAAACTGTAGCTGCTCTGTGATCCCAGTATTTAAACTGTCGCCGCTCTGTGATCCCTGTATTTAAACTGACAACGCTCTGTGATCCCAGGATTTAAACTGTCGCTGCTCTGTTCTCCGAGTATTTAAACTGTCGCCGCTCTGTGATCCCAGTATTTAAACTGAAAACGCACTGTGATCCCAGTATTTAAACTGTCGCTGCTCTGTGATCCCAGTATCTAAACTGTCGCCGCTCTGTGTTCTGAGTATTTAAACTGTAGCTGCTCTGTGATCCCAGTATTTTAACTGTCGCTGCTCTGTTATCCCAGTATTTAAACTGTCGCCGCTCTGTGATCCCAGTATTTAAACTGTCGCCGCTCTGTGATCCCAGTATTTAAACTGTATCTGCTCTGTGATCCCAGTCTTTAAACTGTCGCGGCTCTGCGATCAAAGTATTTAAACTGTCGCCGCTCTGTGATCACAGTATTTAAACTGTCGCTGCTCTGTGATCCCAGTATTTAAACTGTCGCCGCTCTGTGATCCCAGTATTTAAACTGTCGTCGCTCTCTGATCTGAGTATTTAAACTGTCGCTGCTCTGTGATCCCAGTATTTAAACTGTCGCGGCTCTGCGATCAAAGTATTTAAACTGTCGCGGCTCTGTGATCAAAGTATTTAAACTGTCGCCGCTCTGTTATCCCAGTATTTAAACTGTCGCCGCTCTGTGATCCCAGTATTTAAACTGTCGTCGCTCTCTGATCTGAGTATTTAAACTGTCGCTGCTCTGTGATCCCAGTATTTAAACTGTCGCCGCTCTGTGATCCCTGTATTTAAACTGACAACGCTCTGTGATCCCAGTATTTAAACTGTCGCTGCTCTGTTATCCGAGTATTTAAACTGTCGCCGCTCTGTGATCCCAGTATTTAAACTGTCGCCACTCTGTGATCCCAGTATTTAAACTGACAATGCACTGTGATCCCAGTATTTAAACTGTCGCTGCTCTGTTATCCCAGTATTTAAACTGTCGCCGCTCTGTGATCCCAGTATTTAAACTGTCGCCGCTCTGAGATCCCAGTATTTAAACTGTCTCCGCTCTCTGATCCCAGTATTGAAACTGTCGCTGCTCTGTGATCCCAATATTTAAACTGTCTCCGCTCTAAGATCCCTGTATTTAAACTGTCGCCGCTCTGTGATCCCAGTATTTAAACTGTCTCCGCTCTCTGATCCCAGTATTTAAACTGTAGCTGCTCTGTGATCCCAGTATTTAAACTGTCGCCGCTCTCTGATCTGAGTATTTAAACTGTCGCTGCTCTGTGATCCCAGTAATTAAACTGTCGCCGTTCTGTGATCCCTGTATTTAAACTGACAACGCTCTGTGATCCCAGTATTTAACCTGTCGCTGCTCTGTGATCTGAGTATTTAAACTGACAACGCTCTGTTATCCGAGTATTTAAACTGTCGCCGCTCTGTGATCCCAGTATTTAAACTGTCGCCGCTCTGTGATCCCTGTATTTAAACTGACAACGCTCTGTGATCCCAGGATTTAAACTGTCGCTGCTCTGTTCTCCGAGTATTTAAACTGTCGCCGCTCTGTGATCCCAGTATTTAAACTGAAAACGCACTGTGATCCCAGTATTTAAACTGTCGCTGCTCTGTGATCCCAGTATCTAAACTGTCGCCGCTCTGTGTTCTGAGTATTTAAACTGTAGCTGCTCTGTGATCCCAGTATTTTAACTGTCGCTGCTCTGTTATCCCAGTATTTAAACTGTCGCCGCTCTGTGATCCCAGTATTTAAACTGTCGCCGCTCTGTGATCCCTGTATTTAAACTGTCGCCGCTCTGTGATCCCAGTATTTAAACTGTCGCCGCTCTGTGATCCCAGTATTTAAACTGTATCCGCTCTGTGATCCCAGTCTTTAAACTGTCGCGGCTCTGCGATCAAAGTATTTAAACTGTCGCCGCTCTGTGTTCTGAGTATTTAAACTGTAGCTGCTCTGTGATCCCAGTATTTTAACCGTCGCTGCTCTGTTATCCCAGTATTTAAACTGTCGCCGCTCTGTGATCCCAGTATTTAAACTGTCGCCGCTCTGTGATCCCTGTATTTAAACTGTCGCCGCTCTGTGATCCCAGTATTTAAACTGTCGCCGCTCTGTGATCCCAGTATTTAAACTGTATCCGCTCTGTGATCCCAGTCTTTAAACTGTCGCGGCTCTGCGATCAAAGTATTTAAACTGTCGCCGCTCTGTGATCACAGTATTTAAACTGTCGCTGCTCTGTGATCCCAGTATTTAAACTGTCGCCGCTCTGTGATCCCAGTATTTAAACTGTCGTCGCTCTCTGATCTGAGTATTTAAACTGTCGCTGCTCTGTGATCCCAGTATTTAAACTGTCGCGGCTCTGCGATCAAAGTATTTAAACTGTCGCGGCTCTGCGATCAAAGTATTTAAACTGTCGCCGCTCTGTTATCCCAGTATTTAAACTGTCGCCGCTCTGTGATCCCAGTATTTAAACTGTCGTCGCTCTCTGATCTGAGTATTTAAACTGTCGCTGCTCTGTGATCCCAGTATTTAAACTGTCGCCGCTCTGTGATCCCTGTATTTAAACTGACAACGCTCTGTGATCCCAGTATTTAAACTGTCGCTGCTCTGTTATCCGAGTATTTAAACTGTCGCCGCTCTGTGATCCCAGTATTTAAACTGTCGCCACTCTGTGATCCCAGTATTTAAACTGACAATGCACTGTGATCCCAGTATTTAAACTGTCGCTGCTCTGTTATCCCAGTATTTAAACTGTCGCCGCTCTGTGATCCCAGTATTTAAACTGTCGCCGCTCTGAGATCCCAGTATTTAAACTGTCTCCGCTCTCTGATCCCAGTATTGAAACTGTCGCTGCTCTGTGATCCCAATATTTAAACTGTCTCCGCTCTAAGATCCCTGTATTTAAACTGTCGCCGCTCTGTGATCCCAGTATTTAAACTGTCTCCGCTCTCTGATCCCAGTATTTAAACTGTAGCTGCTCTGTGATCCCAGTATTTAAACTGTCGCCGCTCTCTGATCTGAGTATTTAAACTGTCGCTGCTCTGTGATCCCAGTAATTAAACTGTCGCCGTTCTGTGATCCCTGTATTTAAACTGACAACGCTCTGTGATCCCAGTATTTAACCTGTCGCTGCTCTGTGATCTGAGTATTTAAACTGACAACGCTCTGTTATCCGAGTATTTAAACTGTCGCCGCTCTGTGATCCCAGTATTTAAACTGACAACGCACTGTGATCCCAGTATTTAAACTGTCGCTGCTCTGTTATCCCAGTAATTAAACTGTCGGCACTCTGTGATCCCAGTATTTAAACTGTCGCCGCTCTGTGATCTGAGTATTTAAACTGTAGCTGCTCTGTGATCCCAGTATTTTAACTGTCGCTGCTCTGTGATCCCAGTATTTAAACTGTCGCCGCTCTGTGATCCCAGTATTTAAACTGTCGCCGCTCTGTGATCCCAGTATTTAAACTGTCGCCGCTCTGGGATCCCAGTATTTAAACTGTATCCGCTCTGTGATCCCAGTCTTTAAACTGTCGCGGCTCTGTGATCAAAGTATTTAAACTGTCGCCGCTCTGTGATCCCAGTATTTAAACTGTCGCAGCTCTGTGATCCCAGTATTTAAACTGGCGCCGCTCTCTGATCTGAGTATTTAAACTGTCGCTGCTCTGTGATCCCAGTATTTAAACTGTCGCCGCTCTGTGATCCCTGTATTTAAACTGACAACGCTCTGTGATCCCAGGATTTAAACTGTCGCTGCTCTGTTCTCCGAGTATTTAAACTGTCGCCGCTCTGTGATCCCAGTATTTAAACTGAAAACGCACTGTGATCCCAGTATTTAAACTGTCGCTGCTCTGTGATCCCAGTATCTAAACTGTCGCCGCTCTGTGTTCTGAGTATTTAAACTGTAGCTGCTCTGTGATCCCAGTATTTTAACTGTCGCTGCTCTGTTATCCCAGTATTTAAACTGTCGCCGCTCTGTGATCCCAGTATTTAAACTGTCGCTGCTCTGTGATCCCAGTATCTAAACTGTCGCCGCTCTGTGTTCTGAGTATTTAAACTGTAGCTGCTCTGTGATCCCAGTATTTAAACTGTCGCCGCTCTGTGATCCCTGTATTTAAACTGACAACGCTCTGTGATCCCAGGATTTAAACTGTCGCTGCTCTGTTCTCCGAGTATTTAAACTGTCGCCGCTCTGTGATCCCAGTATTTAAACTGAAAACGCACTGTGATCCCAGTATTTAAACTGTCGCTGCTCTGTGATCCCAGTATCTAAACTGTCGCCGCTCTGTGTTCTGAGTATTTAAACTGTAGCTGCTCTGTGATCCCAGTATTTTAACTGTCGCTGCTCTGTTATCCCAGTATTTAAACTGTCGCCGCTCTGTGATCCCAGTATTTAAACTGTCGCCGCTCTGTGATCCCAGTATTTAAACTGTATCTGCTCTGTGATCCCAGTCTTTAAACTGTCGCGGCTCTGCGATCAAAGTATTTAAACTGTCGCCGCTCTGTGATCACAGTATTTAAACTGTCGCTGCTCTGTGATCCCAGTATTTAAACTGTCGCCGCTCTGTGATCCCAGTATTTAAACTGTCGTCGCTCTCTGATCTGAGTATTTAAACTGTCGCTGCTCTGTGATCCCAGTATTTAAACTGTCGCGGCTCTGCGATCAAAGTATTTAAACTGTCGCGGCTCTGTGATCAAAGTATTTAAACTGTCGCCGCTCTGTTATCCCAGTATTTAAACTGTCGCCGCTCTGTGATCCCAGTATTTAAACTGTCGTCGCTCTCTGATCTGAGTATTTAAACTGTCGCTGCTCTGTGATCCCAGTATTTAAACTGTCGCCGCTCTGTGATCCCTGTATTTAAACTGACAACGCTCTGTGATCCCAGTATTTAAACTGTCGCTGCTCTGTTATCCGAGTATTTAAACTGTCGCCGCTCTGTGATCCCAGTATTTAAACTGTCGCCACTCTGTGATCCCAGTATTTAAACTGACAATGCACTGTGATCCCAGTATTTAAACTGTCGCTGCTCTGTTATCCCAGTATTTAAACTGTCGCCGCTCTGTGATCCCAGTATTTAAACTGTCGCCGCTCTGAGATCCCAGTATTTAAACTGTCTCCGCTCTCTGATCCCAGTATTGAAACTGTCGCTGCTCTGTGATCCCAATATTTAAACTGTCTCCGCTCTAAGATCCCTGTATTTAAACTGTCGCCGCTCTGTGATCCCAGTATTTAAACTGTCTCCGCTCTCTGATCCCAGTATTTAAACTGTAGCTGCTCTGTGATCCCAGTATTTAAACTGTCGCCGCTCTCTGATCTGAGTATTTAAACTGTCGCTGCTCTGTGATCCCAGTAATTAAACTGTCGCCGTTCTGTGATCCCTGTATTTAAACTGACAACGCTCTGTGATCCCAGTATTTAACCTGTCGCTGCTCTGTGATCTGAGTATTTAAACTGACAACGCTCTGTTATCCGAGTATTTAAACTGTCGCCGCTCTGTGATCCCAGTATTTAAACTGTCGCCGCTCTGTGATCCCTGTATTTAAACTGACAACGCTCTGTGATCCCAGGATTTAAACTGTCGCTGCTCTGTTCTCCGAGTATTTAAACTGTCGCCGCTCTGTGATCCCAGTATTTAAACTGAAAACGCACTGTGATCCCAGTATTTAAACTGTCGCTGCTCTGTGATCCCAGTATCTAAACTGTCGCCGCTCTGTGTTCTGAGTATTTAAACTGTAGCTGCTCTGTGATCCCAGTATTTTAACTGTCGCTGCTCTGTTATCCCAGTATTTAAACTGTCGCCGCTCTGTGATCCCAGTATTTAAACTGTCGCCGCTCTGTGATCCCAGTATTTAAACTGTCGCCGCTCTGTGATCCCAGTATTTAAACTGTCGCCGCTCTGTGATCCCAGTATTTAAACTGTCGCCGCTCTGGGATCCCAGTATTTAAACTGTATCCGCTCTGTGATCCCAGTCTTTAAACTGTCGCGGCTCTGTGATCAAAGTATTTAAACTGTCGCCGCTCTGTGATCACAGTATTTAAACTGTCGCTGCTCTGTGATCCCAGTATTTAAACTGTCGCAGCTCTGTGATCCCAGTATTTAAACTGGCGCCGCTCTCTGATCTGAGTATTTAAACTGTCGCTGCTCTGTGATCCCAGTATTTAAACTGTCGCCGCTCTGTGATCGCTGTATTTAAACTGACAACGCTCTGTGATCCCAGGATTTAAACTGTCGCTGCTCTGTTCTCCGAGTATTTAATCTGTCGCCGCTCTGTGATCCCAGTATTTAAACTGAAAACGCACTGTGATCCCAGTATTTAAACTGTCGCTGCTCTGTGATCCCAGTATCTAAACTGTCGCCGCTCTGTGTTCTGAGTATTTAAACTGTAGCTGCTCTGTGATCCCAGTATTTTAACTGTCGCTGCTCTGTTATCCCAGTATTTAAACTGTCGCCGCTCTGTGATCCCAGTATTTAAACTGTCGCCGCTCTGTGATCCCTGTATTTAAACTGTCGCCGCTCTGTGATCCCAGTATTTAAACTGTCGCCGCTCTGTGATCCCAGTATTTAAACTGTATCCGCTCTGTGATCCCAGTCTTTAAACTGTCGCGGCTCTGCGATCAAAGTATTTAAACTGTCGCCGCTCTGTGATCACAGTATTTAAACTGTCGCTGCTCTGTGATCCCAGTATTTAAACTGTCGCCGCTCTGTGATCCCAGTATTTAAACTGTCGTCGCTCTCTGATCTGAGTATTTAAACTGTCGCTGCTCTGTGATCCCAGTATTTAAACTGTCGCGGCTCTGCGATCAAAGTATTTAAACTGTCGCGGCTCTGCGATCAAAGTATTTAAACTGTCGCCGCTCTGTTATCCCAGTATTTAAACTGTCGCCGCTCTGTGATCCCAGTATTTAAACTGTCGTCGCTCTCTGATCTGAGTATTTAAACTGTCGCTGCTCTGTGATCCCAGTATTTAAACTGTCGCCGCTCTGTGATCCCTGTATTTAAACTGACAACGCTCTGTGATCCCAGTATTTAAACTGTCGCTGCTCTGTTATCCGAGTATTTAAACTGTCGCCGCTCTGTGATCCCAGTATTTAAACTGTCGCCACTCTGTGATCCCAGTATTTAAACTGACAATGCACTGTGATCCCAGTATTTAAACTGTCGCTGCTCTGTTATCCCAGTATTTAAACTGTCGCCGCTCTGTGATCCCAGTATTTAAACTGTCGCCGCTCTGAGATCCCAGTATTTAAACTGTCTCCGCTCTCTGATCCCAGTATTGAAACTGTCGCTGCTCTGTGATCCCAATATTTAAACTGTCTCCGCTCTAAGATCCCTGTATTTAAACTGTCGCCGCTCTGTGATCCCAGTATTTAAACTGTCTCCGCTCTCTGATCCCAGTATTTAAACTGTAGCTGCTCTGTGATCCCAGTATTTAAACTGTCGCCGCTCTCTGATCTGAGTATTTAAACTGTCGCTGCTCTGTGATCCCAGTAATTAAACTGTCGCCGTTCTGTGATCCCTGTATTTAAACTGACAACGCTCTGTGATCCCAGTATTTAACCTGTCGCTGCTCTGTGATCTGAGTATTTAAACTGACAACGCTCTGTTATCCGAGTATTTAAACTGTCGCCGCTCTGTGATCCCAGTATTTAAACTGACAACGCACTGTGATCCCAGTATTTAAACTGTCGCTGCTCTGTTATCCCAGTAATTAAACTGTCGCCACTCTGTGATCCCAGTATTTAAACTGTCGCCGCTCTGTGATCTGAGTATTTAAACTGTAGCTGCTCTGTGATCCCAGTATTTTAACTGTCGCTGCTCTGTGATCCCAGTATTTAAACTGTCGCTGCTCTGTTATCCCAGTATTTAAACTGTCGCCGCTCTGTGATCCCAGTATTTAAACTGTCGCTGCTCTGTTATCCCAGTATTTAAACTGTCGCCGCTCTGTTATCCCAGTATTTAAACTGTCGCCGCTCTGTGATCCCAGTATTTAAACTGACAACGCACCGTGATCCCAGTATTTAAACTGTCGCTGCTCTGTTATCCCAGTATTTAAACTGTCGCCGCTCTGTGATCCCAGTATTTAAACTGTCGCCGCTCTGTGATCTGAGTATTTAAACTGTAGCTGCTCTGTGATCCCAGTATTTTAACTGTCGCTGCTCTGTTATCCCAGTATTTAAACTGTCGCCGCTCTGTGATCCCAGTATTTAAACTGTCACCGCTCTGTGATCCCAGTATTTAAACTGTATCCGCTCTGTGATCCCAGTCTTTAAACTGTCGCGGCTCTGTGATCACAGTATTTAAACTGTCGGCGCTCTGTGATCACAGTATTTAAACTGTCGCTGCTCTGTGATCCCAGTATTTAAACTGTCGCCGCTCTGTGATCCCGGTATTTAAACTGACAACGCTCTGTGATCCCAGTATTTAAACTGTCGCTGCTCTGTGATCCCAGTATTTAAACTGTCGCCGCTCTGTGATCCCTGTATTTAAACTGACAACGCTCTGTGATCCCAGTATTTAAACTGGCGCTGCTCTGTTATCCGAGTATTTAAACTGTCGCCGCTCTGTGATCCCAGTATTTAAACTGACAACGCACTGCGATCCCTGTATTTAAACTGACAACGCACTGTGATCCCAGTATTTAAACTGTCGCTGCTCTGTGATCCCAGTATTTATACTGTCGCCGCTCTGTGATCCCTGTATTTAAACTGACAACGCTCTGTGATCCCGGTATTTAAACTGTCGCTGCTCTGTTATCCGAGTATTTAATCTGTCGCTGCTCTGTGATCCCAGTATTTAGACTGTCGCCGCTCTGTGATCCCGGAATTTAAACTGTCGCCGCTCTGTGATCCCAGTATATAAACTGTCGCCGTTCTGTGATCCCTGTATTTAAACTGTCGCCGCTCTGTTATCCGAGTATTTAAACTGTTGTCGCTCTGTGATCCCAGTATTTAAACTGACAACGCACTGTGATCCCAGTATTTAAACTGTCGCTGCTCTGTTATCCCAGTATTTAAACTGTCGCCGCTCTGTGATCCCAGTATTTAAACTGTCGCCGCTCTGTGATCCCAGTATTTAAACTGTCGCCGCTCTGTGATCCCAGTATTTAAACTGTCGCCGCCCTGTGATCCCAGTATTTAAACTGTCGCCGCTCTGTGATCCCAGTATTTAAACTGTCGCCACTCTGTGATCCCAGTATTTAAACTGACAATGCACTGTGATCCCAGTATTTAAACGGTCGCTGCTCTGTTATCGCAGTATTTAAACTGTAGCCGCTCTGTGATCCCAGTATTTAAACTGTCGCCGCTCTGTGATCTGAGTATTTAAACTGTCGCCGCTCTGTGATCCCAGTATTTAAACTGACGCCGTTCTGTGATCCCTGTATTTAAACAGACAACGCTCTGTGATCCCAGTATTTAAACTGTCGCTGCTCTGTTATCTGAGTATTTAAACTGTCGCCGCTCTGTGATCCCAGTAGTTCAACTGACAACGCACTGTGATCCCAGTATTTAAACTGTCGCTGCTCTGTTATCCCAGTATTTAAACTGTCGCCGCTCTGTGATCTGAGTATTTAAACTGTCGCCGCTCTGTGATCCCAGTATTTAAACTGTCGCCGCTCTGTGATCCTAGTATTTAAACTGTCGCCGCTCTGTGATCCCAGTATTTAAACTGTCGCTGCCCTGTGATCCCAGTATTTAAACTATCGCCGCTCTGTGATTCCAGTATTTAAACTGTCGCCACTCTGTGATCCCAGTATTTAAACTGACAACGCACTGTGATCCCAGTATTTAAACTGTCGCTGCTCTGTTATCCCAGTATTTAAACTGTCGCCGCTCTGTGATCCCAGTATTTAAACTGTCGCCGCTCTGTGATCCCAGTATTTAAACTGTCGCCGCTCTGTGATCCGAGTATTTAAACTGTAGCTGCTCTGTGATCCCAGTATTTTAACTGTCGCTGCTCTGTTATCCCAGTATTTGAACTGTCGCCGCTCTGTGATCCCAGTATTTAAACTGTCGCCGCTCTGTGATCCCAGTATTTAAACTGTCACCGCTCTGTGATCCCAGTATTAAAACTTTATCCGCTCTGTTATCCCAGTCTTAAAACTGTAGCTGCTCTGTGATCCCAGTATTTAAACTGTCGCCGCTCTCTGATCTGAGTATTTAAACTGTCGCTGCTCTGTGATCCCAGTATTTAAACTGTCGCCGTTCTGTGATCCCTGTATTTAAACTGACAACGCTCTGTAGTCCCAGTATTTAAACTGTCGCTGCTCTGTTATCCGAGTATTTAAACTGTCGCCGCTCTGTGATCCCAGTATTTAAACTGTCGCCGCTCTGTGATCCCAGTATTTAAACTGTCGCCGCTCTGTGATCCCAGTATTTAAACTGTCGCCGCTCTGTGATCTGAGTATTTAAACTGTAGCTGCTCTGTGATCCCAGTATTTTAATTGTCGCTGCTCTGTGATCCCAGTATTTAAACTGTCGCCGCTCTGTGATCCCAGTATTTAAACTGTCGCCGCTCTGTGATCCCAGTATTTAAACTGGTGCCGCTCTGTGATCCCAGTATTTAAACTGTCGCCGCTCTGGGATCCCAGTATTTAAACTGTATCCGCTCTGTGATCCCAGTCTTTAAACTGTCGCGGCTCTGTGATCACAGTATTTAAACTGTCGCTGCTCTGTGATCCCAGTATTTAAACTGTCGCAGCTCTGTGATCCCAGTATTTAAACTGGCGCCGCTCTCTGATCTGAGTATTTAAACTGTCGCTGCTCTGTGATCCCAGTATTTAAACTGTCGCAGCTCTGTGATCCCTGTATTTAAACTGACAACGCTCTGTGATCCCAGTATTTAAACTGTCGCTGCTCTGTTCTCCGAGTATTTAAACTGTCGCCGCTCTGTGATCCCAGTATTTAAACTGACAACGCACTGTGATCCCAGTATTTAAACTGTCGCTGCTCTGTGATCCCAGTATCTAAACTGTCGCCGCTCTGTGTTCTGAGTATTTAAACTGTAGCTGCTCTGTGATCCCAGTATTTTAACTGTCGCTGCTCTGTTATCCCAGTATTTAAACTGTCGCCGCTCTGTGATCCCAGTATTTAAACTGTCGCCGCTCTGTGATCCCAGTATTTAAACTGTCGCCGCTCTGTGATCCCAGTATTTAAACTGTCGCCGCTCTGTGATCCCAGTATTTAAACTGTATCCGCTCTGTGATCCCAGTCTTTAAACTGTCGCGGCTCTGCGATCAAAGTATTTAAACTGTCGCCGCTCTGTGATCACAGTATTTAAACTGTCGCTGCTCTGTGATCCCAGTATTTAAACTGTCGCCGCTCTGTGATCCCAGTATTTAAACTGTCGTCGCTCTCTGATCTGAGTATTTAAACTGTCGCTGCTCTGTGATCCCAGTATTTAAACTGTCGCGTCTCTGCGATCAAAGTATTTAAACTGTCGCGGCTCTGCGATCAAAGTATTTAAACTGTCGCCGCTCTGTTATCCCAGTATTTAAACTGTCGCCGCTCTGTGATCCCAGTATTTAAACTGTCGTCGCTCTCTGATCTGAGTATTTAAACTGTCGCTGCTCTGTGATCCCCGTATTTAAACTGTCGCCGCTCTGTGATCCCTGTATTTAAACTGACAACGCTCTGTGATCCCAGTATTTAAACTGTCGCTGCTCTGTTATCCGAGTATTTAAACTGTCGCCGCTCTGTGATCCCAGTATTTAAACTGACAACGCACTGTGATCCCTGTATTTAAACTGACAACGGTCTGTGATCCCGGTATTTAAACTGTCGCTGCTCTGTTATCCGAGTATTTAATCTGTTGCCGCTCTGTGATCCCAGTATTTAGACTGTCGCCGCTCTGTGATCCCGGAATTTAAACTGTCGCCGCTCTGTTATCCCAGTATTTAAACTGTCGCCGCTCTGTTATCCCAGTATTTAAACTGTAGCTGCTCTGTGATCCCAGTATTTAAACTGTCGCCGCTCTGTGATCTGAGTATTTAAACTGTAGGTGCTGTGATCCCAGTATTTAAACTGTCGCCGCTCTCTGATCTGAGTATATAAACTGTCGCTGCTCTGTGATCCCAGTATTTAAACTGTCGCCGTTCTGTGATCCCTGTATTTAAACTGACAACGCTCTGTGATCCCAGTATTTAAACTGTCGCCGCTCTGTGATCCCAGTATTTAAACTGTCGCCTCTCTGTGATCTGAGTATTTAAACTGTAGCTGCTCTGTGATACCAGTATTTTAACTGTCGCTGCTCTGTTATCCCAGTATTTAAACTGTCGCCGCTCTGTGATCCCAGTATTTAAACTGTCGCCGCTCTGGGATCCCAGTATTTAAACTGTATCCGCTCTGTGATCCCAGTCTTTAAACTGTCGCGGCTCTGTGATCAAAGTATTTAAACTGTCGCCGCTCTGTGATCACAGTATTTAAACTGTCGCTGCTCTGTGATCCCAGTATTTAAACTGTCGCAGCTCTGTGATCCCAGTATTTAAACTGGCGCCGCTCTGTGATCCCTGTATTTAAACTGACAACGCTCTGTGATCCCAGTATTTAAACTGTCGCTGCTCTGTTCTCCGAGTATTTAAACTGTCGCCGCACTGTGATCTCAGTATTTAAACCGTCGCCGCTCTCTGATCTGAGTATTTAAACTGTCGCTGCTCTGTGATCCCAGTATTTAAACTGTCGCCGCTCTGTGATCCCTGTATTTAAACTGACAACGCTCTGTGATCCCAGTATTTAAACTGTCGCTGCTCTGTTCTCCGAGTATTTAAACTGTCGCCGCTCTGTGATCCCAGTATTTAAACTGACAACGCACTGTGATCCCAGTATTTAAACTGTCGCTGCTCTGTGATCCCAGTATCTAAACTGTCGCCGCTCTGTGTTCTGAGTATTTAAACTGTAGCTGCTCTGTGATCCCAGTATTTTAACTCTCGCTGCTCTGTTATCCCAGTATTTAAACTGTCGCCGCTCTGTGATCCCAGTATTTAAACTGTCGCCGCTCTGTGATCCCAGTATTTAAACTGTCGCCGCTCTGTGATCCCAGTATTCAAACTGTCGCCGCTCTGTGATCCCAGTATTTAAACTGTATCCGCTCTGTGATCCCAGTCTTTAAACTGTCGCGGCTCTGCGATCAAAGTATTTAAACTGTCGCCGCTCTGTGATCACAGTATTTAAACTGTCGCTGCTCTGTGATCCCAGTATTTAAACTGTCGCCGCTCTGTGATCCCAGTATTTAAACTGTCGTCGCTCTCTGATCTGAGTATTTAAACTGTCGCTGCTCTGTGATCCCAGTATTTAAACTGTCGCCGCTCTGTGATCCCTGTATTTAAACTGACAACGCTCTGTGATCCCAGTATTTAAACTGTCGCTGCTCTGTTATCCGAGTATTTAAACTGTCGCCGCTCTGTGATCCCAGTATTTAAACTGACAACGCACTGTGATCCCTGTATTTAAACTGACAACGGTCTGTGATCCCGGTATTTAAACTGTCGCTGCTCTGTTATCCGAGTATTTAATCTGTTGCCGCTCTGTGATCCCAGTATTTAGACTGTCGCCGCTCTGTGATCCCGGAATTTAAACTGTCGCCGCTCTGTTATCCCAGTATTTAAACTGTCGCCGCTCTGTTATCCCAGTATTTAAACTGTAGCCGCTCTGTGATCCCAGTATTTAAACTGTCGCCGCTCTGTGATCTGAGTATTTAAACTGTAGGTGCTGTGATCCCAGTATTTAAACTGTCGCCGCTCTCTGATCTGAGTATTTAAACTGTCGCTGCTCTGTGATCCCAGTATTTAAACTGTCGCCGTTCTGTGATCCCTGTATTTAAACTGACAACGCTCTGTGATCCCAGTATTTAAACTGTCGCCGCTCTGTGATCCCAGTATTTAAACTGTCGCCTCTCTGTGATCTGAGTATTTAAACTGTAGCTGCTCTGTGATCCCAGTATTTTAACTGTCGCTGCTCTGTTATCCCAGTATTTAAACTGTCGCCGCTCTGTGATCCCAGTATTTAAACTGTCGCCGCTCTGTGATCCCAGTATTTAAACTGTCGCCGCTCTGTGATCCCAGTATTTAAACTGTCACCGCTCTGTGATCCCAGTATTAAAACTGTATCCGCTCTGTGATCCCAGTCTTTAAACTGTCGCGACACTGTGATCACAGTATTTAAACTGTCGCCGCTCTGTGATCACAGTATTTAAACTGTCGCCGCTCTCTGATCTGAGTATTTAAACTGTCGCTGCTTTGTGATCCCAGTATTTGAACTATCGCCGCTCTGTGATCCCTGTACTTAAACTGACAACGCTCTGTGATCCCAGTATTTAAACTGTCGCTGCTCTGTTATCCGACTATTTAAACTGTCGCCGCTCTGTGATCCCAGTATTTAAACTGACAACGCACTGTGATCCTTGTATTTAAACTGACAACGCTCTGTGATCCCAGTATTTAAACTGTCGCTGCTCTGTTATCCGAGTATTTAAACTGTCGCCGCTCTGTGATCCCAGTATTTAAACTGACAACGCACTGTGATCCCAGTATTTAAACTGTCGCTGCTCTGTCATCCCAGTATTTATACTGTCGCCGCTCTGTGATCCCTGGTATTTAAACTGACAACGCTCTGTGATCCCAGTATTTAAACTGTCGCTGCTCTGTTATCCGAGTATTTAAACTGTCGCCGCTCTGTGATCCCAGTATTTAAACTGACAACGCACTGTGATCCCAGTATTTAAACTGTCGCTGCTCTGTTATCCCAGTATTCACACTGTCGCCGCTCTGTGATCCCAGTATTTAAACTGTCGCCGCTCTGTGATCTGAGTATTTAAACTGTCGCCGCTCTGTGATCCCAGTATTTAAACTGTCGCCGCTCTGTGATCCCAGTATTTGAAGTGTCGCTGCCCTGTGATCACAGTATTTAAACTATCGCCGCTCGGTGATCCCAGTATTTAAACTGTCGCCACTCTGTGATCCCAGTATTTAAACTGTCGCCGCTCAGTGATCTGAGTATTTAAACTGTAGCTGCTCTGTGATCCCAGTATTTTAACTGTCGCTGCTCTGTTATCCCAGTATTTAAACTGTCGCCGCTCTGTGATCCCAGTATTTAAACTGTCACTGCTCTGTGATCCCAGTATTTAAACTGTCGCCGCCCTGTGATCCCAGTATTTAAACTGTCACCGCTCTGTGATCCCAGTATTTAAACTGTCGCCGCTCTGTTATCTGAGTATTTAAACTGTCGCTGCTCTGTGATCCCAGTATTTAAACTGTCGCCGTTCTGTGATCCCTGTATTTAAACTGACAACGCTCTGTGATCCCAGTATTTAAACTGTCGCCGCTCTGTGATCCCAGTATTTAAACTGTATCCGCTCTGTGATCCCAGTCTTTAAACTGTCGCGGCTCTGCGATCAAAGTATTTAAACTGTCGCCGCTCTGTGATCCCAGTATTTAAACTGTCGTCGCTCTCTGATCTGAGTATTTAAACTGTCGCTGCTCTGTGATCCCAGTATTTAAACTGTCGCCGCTCTGTGATCCCTGTATTTAAACTGACAACGCTCGGTGATCCCAGTATTTAAACTGTCGCCGCTCTGTGATCCCAGTATTTAAACTGACAACGCACTGTGATCCCTGTATTTAAACTGACAACGGTCTGTGATCCCGGTATTTAAACTGTCGCTGCTCTGTTATCCGAGTATTTAATCTGTTGCCGCTCTGTGATCCCAGTATTTAGACTGTTGCCGCTCTGTGATCCCGGAATTTAAACTGTCGCCGCTCTGTTATCCCAGTATTTAAACTGTCGCCGCTCTGTTATCCCAGTATTTAAACTGTAGCCGCTCTGTGATCCCAGTATTTAAACTGTCGCCGCTCTCTGATCTGAGTATTTAAACTGTAGGTGCTGTGATCCCAGTATTTAAACTGTCGCCGCTCTCTGATCTGAGTATTTAAACTGTCGCTGCTCTGTGATCCCAGTATTTAAACTGTCGCCGTTCTGTGATCCCTGTATTTAAACTGACAAGGCTCTGTGATCCCAGTATTTAAACTGTCGCCGCTCTGTGATCCCAGTATTTAAACTGTCGCCTCTCTGTGATCTGAGTATTTAAACTGTAGCTGCTCTGTGATCCCAGTATTTTAACTGTCGCTGCTCTGTTATCCCAGTATTTAAACTGTCGCCGCTCTGTGATCCCAGTATTTAAACTGTCGCCGCTCTGTGATCCCAGTATTTAAACTGTCGCCGCTCTGTGATCCCAGTATTTAAACTGTCACCGCTCTGTGATCCCAGTATTAAAACTGTATCCGCTCTGTGATCCCAGTCTTTAAACTGTCGCGACACTGTGATCACAGTATTTAAACTGTCGCCGCTCTGTGATCACAGTATTTAAACTGTCGCCGCTCTCTGATCTGAGTATTTAAACTGTCGCTGCTTTGTGATCCCAGTATTTGAACTGTCGCCGCTCTGTGATCCCTGTACTTAAACTGACAACGCTCTGTGATCCCAGTATTTAAACTGTCGCTGCTCTGTTATCCGACTATTTAAACTGTCGCCGCTCTGTGATCCCAGTATTTAAACTGACAACGCACTGTGATCCCTGTATTTAAACTGACAACGCTCTGTGATCCCAGTATTTAAACTGTCGCTGCTCTGTTATCCGAGTATTTAAACTGTCGCCGCTCTGTGATCCCAGTATTTAAACTGACAACGCACTGTGATCCCAGTATTTAAACTGTCGCTGCTCTGTCATCCCAGTATTTATACTGTCGCCGCTCTGTGATCCCTGGTATTTAAACTGACAACGCACTGTGATCCCAGTATTTAAACTGTCGCTGCTCTGTTATCCCAGTATTTAAACTGTCGCCGCTCTGTGATCCCAGTATTTAAACTGTCGCCGCTCTGTGATCTGAGTATTTAAACTGTCGCCGCTCTGTGATCCCAGTATTTAAACTGTCGCCGCTCTGTGATCCCAGTATTTAAAGTGTCGCTGCCCTGTGATCACAGTATTTAAACTATCGCCGCTCGGTGATCCCAGTATTTAAACTGTCGCCACTCTGTGATCCCAGTATTTAAACTGACAACGCACTGTGATCCCAGTATTTAAACTGTCGCTGCTCTGTTATCCCAGTATTTAAACTGTCGCTGCTCTGTGATCCCAGTATTTAAACTGTCGCCGCTCAGTGATCTGAGTATTTAAACTGTAGCTGCTCTGTGATCCCAGTATTTTAACTGTCGCTGCTCTGTTATCCCAGTATTTAAACTGTCGCCGCTCTGTGATCCCAGTATTTAAACTGTCACTGCTCTGTGATCCCAGTATTTAAACTGTCGCCGCCCTGTGATCCCAGTATTTAAACTGTCACCGCTCTGTGATCCCAGTATTTAAACTGTCGCCGCTCTGTTATCTGAGTATTTAAACTGTCGATGCTCTGTGATCCCAGTATTTAAACTGTCGCCGTTCTGTGATCCCTGTATTTAAACTGACAACGCTCTGTGATCCCAGTATTTAAACTGTCGCTGCTCTGTTATCCGAGTATTTAAACTGTCGCCGCTCTGTGATCCCAGTATTTAAACTGTCGCCGCTCTGTGATCCCAGTATTTAAACTGACAACGCACTGTGATCCCAGTATTTAAACTGTCGCTGCTCTGTGATCCCAGTATCTAAACTGTCGCCGCTCTGTGATCTGAGTATTTAAACTGTAGCTGCTCTGTGATCCCAGTATTTTAACTGTCGCTGCTCTGTTATTCCAGTATTTAAACTGTCGCCGCTCTGTGATCCCAGTATTTAAACTGTCGTCGCTCTGTGATCCCAGTATTTAAACTGTCGCCGCTCTGTGATCCCAGTATTTAAACTGTATCCGCTCTGTGATCCCAGTCTTTAAACTGTCGCGGCTCTGCGATCAAAGTATTTAAACTGTCGCCGCTCTGTGATCACAGTATTTAAACTGTCGCTGCTCTGTGATCCCAGTATTTAAAATGTCGCCGCTCTGTGATCCCAGTATTTAAACTGTCGCCGCTCACTGATCTGAGTATTTAAACTGTGTCTGCTCTGTGATCCCAGTATTTAAACTGTCGCCACTCTGTGATCCCTGTATTTAAACTGACAACGCTCTGTGATCCCAGTATTTAAACTGTCGCTGCTCTGTTATCCGAGTATTTAAACTGTCGCCGCTCTGTGATCCCAGTATTTAAACTGACAACGCACTGTGATCCCTGTATTTAAACTGACAACGGTCTGTGATCCCGGTATTTAAACTGTCGCTGCTCTGTTATCCGAGTATTTAATCTGTTGCCGCTCTGTGATCCCAGTATTTTGACTGTCGCCGCTCTGTGATCCCGGAATTTAAACTGTCGCCGCTCTGTTATCCCAGTATTTAAACTGTCGCCGCTCTGTTATCCCAGTATTTAAACTGTCGCCGCTCTGTTATCCCAGTATTTAAACTGTCGCCGCTCTGTGATCCCAGTATTTAAACTGTCGCCGCTCTCTGATCTGAGTATTTAAACTGTCGCTGCTCTGTGATCCCAGTATTTAAACTGTCGCCGTTCTGTGATCCCTGTATTTAAACTGACAACGCTCTGTGATCCCAATATTTAAACTGTCGCCGCTCTGTGATCCCAGTATTTAAACTGTCGCCGCTCTGTGATCTGAGTATTTAAACTGTCGCTGCTCTGTGATCCCAGTATTTAAACTGTAGCTGCTCTGTGATCCCAGTATTTTAACTGTCGCTGCTCTGTTATCCCAGTATTTAAACTGTCGCCGCTCTGTGATCCCAGTATTTAAACTGTCGCCGCTCTGTGATCCCAGTATTTAAACAGTCGCCGCTCTGTGATCCCAGTATTTAAACTGTCACCGCTCTGTGATCCCAGTATTAAAACTGTATCCGCTCTGTGATCCCAGTCTTTAAACTGTCGCGACACTGTGATCACAGTGTTTAAACTGTCGCCGCTCTGTGATCACAGTATTTAAACTGTCGCCGCTCTCTGATCTGAGTATTTAAACTGTCGCTGCTTTGTGATGCCAGTATTTAAACTGTCGCCGCTCTGTGATCCCTGTATTTAAACTGACAACGCTCTGTGATCCCAGTATTTAAACCGTCGCCGCTCTCTGATCTGAGTATTTAAACTGTCGCTGCTCTGTGATCCCAGTATTTAAACTGTCGCTGCTCTGTGATCCCAGTATTGAAACTGTCGCCGCTCTGTGATCCCTGTATTTAAAGTGACAACGCTCTGTGATCCCAGTATTTAAACTGTCGCTGCTCTGTTATCCGACTATTTAAACTGTAGCCACTCTGTGATCCCAGTATTTAAACTGACAACGCACTGTGATCCCTGTATTTAAACTGACAACGCTCTGTGATCCCAGTATTTAAACTGGCGCTGCTCTGTTATCCGAGTATTTAAACTGTCGCCGCTCTGTGATCCCAGTATTTAAACTGACAACGCACTGTGATCCCAGTATTTAAACTGTCGCTGCTCTGTGATCCCAGTATTTATACTGTCGCCGCTCTGTGATCCCTGTATTTAAACTGACAACGCTCTGTGATCCCAGTATTTAAACTGTCGCTGCTCTGTGATCCCAGTATTTATACTGTCGCCGCTCTGTGATCCGTGTATTTAAACTGTCGCCGCTCTGTGATCCCAGTATTTAAACTGACAACGCACTGTGATCCCAGTATTTAAACTGTCGCTGCTCTGTTATCCCAGTATTCAAACTGTCGCCGCTCTGTGATCCCAGTATTTAAACCATCGCCGCTCTGTGATCTGAGTATTTAAACTGTCGCCGCTCTGTGATCCCAGTATTTAAACTGTCGCCGCTCTGTGATCCCAGTATTTAAACTGTCGCTGCCCTGTGATCACAGTATTTAAACTATCGCCGCTCTGTGATCCCAGTATTTAAACTGTCGCCAATCTGTGATCCCAGTATTTAAACTGACAACGCACTGTGATCCCAGTATTTAAACTGTCGCTGCTCTGTTATCCCAGTATTTAAACTGTCGCCGCTCTGTGATCCCAGTATTTAAACTGTCGCCGCTCAGTGATCTGAGTATTTAAACTGTAGCTGCTCTGTGATCCCAGTATTTTAACTGTCGCTGCTCTGTTATCCCAGTATTTAAACTGTCGCCGCTCTGTGATCCCAGTATTTAAACTGTCACTGCTCTGTGATCCCAGTATTTAAACTGTCGCTGCCCTGTGATCCCAGTATTTAAACTGTCACCGCTCTGTGATCCCAGTATTTAAACTATCGCCGCTCTGTGATCCCAGTATTTAAACTGTCGCCACTCTGTGATCCCAGTATTTAAACTGACAACGCACTGTGATCCCAGTATTTAAACTGTCACTGCTCTGTTATCCCAGTATTTAAACTGTCGCCGCTCTGTGATCCCAGTATTTAAACTGTCGCCGCTCAGTGATCTGAGTATTTAAACTGTATCTGCTCTGTGATCCCAGTATTTTAACTGTCGCTGTTCTGTTATCCCAGTATTTAAACTGTCGCCGCTCTGTGATCCCAGTATTTAAACTGTCACTGCTCTGTGATCCCAGTATTTAAACTGTCGCCGCCCTGTGATCCCAGTATTTAAACTGTCACCGCTCTGTGATCCCAGTATTTAAACTGTCGCCGCTCTGTTATCTGAGTATTTAAACTGTCGCTGCTCTGTGATCCCAGTATTTAAACTGTCGCCGTTCTGTGATCCCTGTATTTAAACTGACAACGCTCTGTGATCCCAGTATTTAAACTGTCGCTGCTCTGTTATCCGAGTATTTAAACTGTCGCCGCTCTGTGATCCCAGTATTTAAACTGTCGCCGCTCTGTGATCCCAGTATTTAAACTGTCGCCGCTCTGTGATCCCAGTATTTCAACTGTCGCCGCTCTGTGATCCCAGTATTTAAACTGTATACGCTCTGTGATCCCAGTCTTTAAACTGTCGCGGCTCTGTGATCAAAGTATTTAAACTGTCGCCGCTCTGTGATCACAGTATTTAAACTGTCGCTGCTCTCTGATCCCAGTATTTAAACTGTCGCCGCTCTGTGATCCCAGTATTTAAACTGTCGCCGCTCTCTGATCTGAGTATTTAAACTGTCGCTGCTCTGTGATCCCAGTATTTAAACTGTCGCCGCTCTGTGATCCCTGTATTTAAACTGTCGCCGCTCTGTGATCCCTGTATTTAAACTGTCGCCGCTCTGTTATCCCAGTATTTAAACTGTCGCCGCTCTGTTATCCCAGTATTTAAACTGTCGCCGCTCTGTGATCCCAGTATTTAAACTGTCGCCGCTCTGTGATCTGAGTATTTAAACTGTAGCTGCTCTGTGATCCCAGTATTTAAACTGTCGCCGCTCTCTGATCTGAGTATTTAAACTGTCGCTGCTCTGTGATCCCAGTATTTAAACTGTCGCCGTTCTGTGACCCCTGTATTTAAACTGACAACGCTCTGTGATCCCAGCATTTAAACTGTCGCCGCTCTGTGATCCCAGTATTTAAACTGTCGCTGCTCTGTTATCCCAGTATTTAAACTGTCGCCGCTCTGTGATCCCAGTATTTAAACTGTCGCCGCTCTGTGATCTGAGTATTTAAACTGTCGCCGCTCTGTGATCCCAGTATTTAAACTGTCGCCGCTCTGTGATCCCAGTATTTAAACTGTCGCTGCCCTGTGATCACAGTATTTAAACTATCGCCGCTCTGAGATCCCAGTATTTAAACTGTCGCCACTCTGTGATCCCAGTATTTAAACTGACAACGCACTGTGATCCCAGTATTTAAACTGTCGCTGCTCTGTTATCCCAGTATTTAAACTGTCGCCGCTCTGTGATCCCAGTATTTAAACTGTCGCCGCTCAGTGATCTGAGTATTTAAACTGTCGCCGCCCTGTGATCCCAGTATTTAAACTGTCACCGCTCTGTGATCCCAGTATTTAAACTGTCGCCGCTCTGTTATCTGAGTATTTAAACTGTCGCTGCTCTGTGATCCCAGTGTTTAAACTGTCGCCGTTCTGTGATCCCTGTATTTAAACTAACAACGCTCTGTGATCCCAGTATTTAAACTGCCGCTGCTCTGTTATCCGAGTATTTAAACTGTCGCCGCTCTGTGATCCCAGTATTTAAACTGTCGCCGCTCTGTGATCCCAGTATTTAAACTGTCGCCGCTCTGTGATCCCAGTATTTAAACTGTCGCCGCTCTGTGATCCCAGTATTTAAACTGTATCCGCTCTGTGATCCCAGTCTTTAAACTGTCGCGGCTCTGTGATCAAAGTATTTAAACTGTCGCCGCTCTGTGATCACAGTATTTAAACTGTCGCTGCTCTCTGATCCCAGTATTTAAACTGTCGCCGCTCTGTGATCCCAGTATTTATACTGTCGCCGCTCTCTGATCTGAGTATTTAAACTGTCGCTGCTCTGTGATCCCAGTATTTAAACTGTCGCCGCTCTGTGATCCCTGTAATTAAACTGTCGCCGCTCTGTTATCCCAGTATTTAAACTGTCGCCGCTCTGTTATCCCAGTATTTAAACTGTCGCCGCTCTGTGATCCCAGTATTTAAAATGTCGCCGCTCTGTGATCTGAGTATTTAAACTGTAGCTGCTCTGTGATCCCAGTATTTAAACTGTCGCCGCTCTCTGATCTGAGTATTTAAACTGTCGCTGCTCTGTGATCCCAGTATTTAAACTGTCGCCGTTCTGTGACCCCTGTATTTAAACTGACAACGCTCTGTGATCCCAGTATTTAAACTGTCGCCGCTCTGTGATCCCAGTATCTAAACTGTCGCCGCTCTGTGTTCTGAGTATTTAAACTGTAGCTGCTCTGTGATCCCAGTATTTTAACTGTCGCTGCTCTGTTATCCCAGTATTTAAACTGTCGCCGCTCTGTGATCCCAGTATTTAAACTGTCGCCGCTCTGTGATCCCAGTATTTAAACTGTCGCCGCTCTGTGATCCCAGTATTTAAACTGTCACCGCTCTGTGATCTCAGTATTAAAACTGCATCCGCTCTGTGATCCAAGTATTTAAACTGTCGCCGCTCTCAGATCTGAGTATTTAAACTGTCGCTGCTCTGTGATCCCAGTATTTAAACTGTCGCCGCTCTGTGATCCCTGTATTTAAACTGACAACGCTCTGTGATCCCAGTATTTAAACGGTCGCCGCTCTCAGATCTGAGTATTTAAACTGTCGCTGCTCTGTGATCCCAGTATTTAAACTGTCGCCTCTCTGTGATCCCTGTATTTAAACTGACAACGCTCTGTGATCCCAGTATTTAAACTGTCGCTGCTCTGTTATCCGAGTATTTAAACTGTCGCCGCTCTGTGATCCCAGTATTTAAACTGACAACTCACTGTGATCCCTGTATTTAAACTGACAACGCTCTGTGATCCCAGTATTTAAACTGTCGCTGCTCTGTTATCCGAGTATTTAAACTGTCGCCGCTCTGTGATCCCAGTATTTAAACTGACAACGCTCTGTGATCCCAGTATTTAAACTGTCGCTGCTCTGTGATCCCAGTATTTATACTGTCGCCGCTCTGTGATCCCTGTATTTAAACTGACAACGCTCTGTGATCCCAGTATTTAGACTGTCGCCGCTCTGTGATCCCAGTATTTAAACTGTCGCTGCTCTGTTATCCCAGTATTTAAACTGTCGCCGCTCTGTGATCCCAGTATTTAAACTGTCGCCGCTCTGTGATCTGAGTATTTAAACTGTCGCCGCTCTGTGATCCCAGTATTTAAACTGTCGCCGCTCTGTGATCCTAGTATTTAAACTGTCGCCGCTCTGTGATCCCAGTATTTAAACTGTCGCTGCCCTGTGATCCCAGTATTTAAACTATCGCCGCTCTGTGATTCCAGTATTTAAACTGTCGCCACTCTGTGATCCCAGTATTTAAACTGACAACGCACTGTGATCCCAGTATTTAAACTGTCGCTGCTCTGTTATCCCAGTATTTAAACTGTCGCCGCTCTGTGATCCCAGTATTTAAACTGTCGCCGCTCTGTGATCTCAGTATTTAAACTGGAGCTGCTCTGTGATCCCAGTATTTTAACTGTCGCTGCTCTGTTATCCCAGTATTTAAACTGTCGCCGCTCTGTGATCCCAGTATTTAAACTGTCACCGCTCTGTGATCCCAGTATTTAAACTGTCGCCGCCCTGTGATCCCAGTATTTAAACTGTCACCGCTCTGTGATCCCAGTATTTAAACTGTCGCCGCTCTGTTATCTGAGTATTTAAACTGTCGCTGCTCTGTGATCCCAGTATTTAATCTGTCGCCGTTCTGTGATCCCTGTATTTAAACTGACAACGCTCTGTGATCCCAGTATTTAAACTGTCGCTGCTCTGTTATCCGAGTATTTAAACTGTCGCCGCTCTGTGATCCCAGTATTTAAACTGACAACGCACTGTGATCCCAGTATTTAAACTGTCGCTGCTCTGTTATCCCAGTATTTAAACTGTCGCCGCTCTGTGATCCCAGTATTTAAACTGTCGCCGCTCTGTGATCTGAGTATTTAAACTGGAGCTGCTCTGTGATCCCAGTATTTTAACTGTCGCTGCTCTGTTACCCGAGTATTTGAACTGTCACCGCTCTGTGATCCCAGTATTTAAGCTGACAACGCACTGTGATCCCAGTATTTAAACTGTCGCTGCTCTGTTATCCCAGTATTTAAACAGTCGCCGCTCTGTGATCCCATTATTTAAACTGTCGCCGCTCTGTGATCTGAGTATTTAAACTGTCGCCGCTCTGTGATCCCAGTATTTAAACTGTCGCCGCTCTGTGATCCCAGTATTTAAACTGTCGCCGCTCTGTGATCCCAGTATTTAAACTGTCGCTGCCCTGTGATCCCAGTATTTAAACTATCGCCGCTCTGTGATCCCAGTATTTAAACTGTCGCCACTCTGTGATCCCAGTATTTAAACTGACAACGCACTGTGATCCCAGTATTTAAACTGTCGCTGCTCTGTTATCCCAGTATTTAAACTGTCGCCGCTCTGTGATCCCAGTATTTAAACTGTCGCCGCTCTGTGATCTGAGTATTTAAACTGGAGCTGCTCTGTGATCCCAGTATTTTAACTGTCGCTGCTCTGTTATCCCAATATTTAAACTGTCGCCGCTCTGTGATCCCAGTATTTAAACTGTCACCGCTCTGTGATCCCAGTATTTAAACTGTCGCCGCCCTGTGATCCCAGTATTTAAACTGTCACCGCTCTGTGATCCCAGTATTTAAACTGTCGCCGCTCTGTTATCTGAGTATTTAAACTGTCGCTGCTCTGTGATCCCAGTATTTAAACTGTCGCCATTCTGTGATCCCTGTATTTAAACTGACAACGCTCTGTGATCCCAGTATTTAAACTGTCGCTGCTCTGTTATCCGAGTATTTAAACTGTCGCCGCTCTGTGATCCCAGTATTTAAACTGACAACGCACTGTGATCCCAGTATTTAAACTGTCGCTGCTCTGTTATCCCAGTATTTAAACTGTCGCCGCTCTGTGATGCCAGTATTTAAACTGTCGCCGCTCTGTGATCTGAGTATTTAAACTGGAGCTGCTCTGTGATCCCAGTAATTTAACTGTCGCTGCTCTGTTATCCCAGTATTTAAAATGTCGCCGCTCTGTGATCCCAGTATTTAAACTGTCGCCGCTCTGTGATCCCAGTATTTAAACTGTCGCCGCTCTGTGATCCCAGTATTAAAACTGTCGCCGCTCTGTGATCACAGTATTTAAACTGTCGCTGCTCTGTGATCCCAGTATTTAAACTGTCGCCGCTCTGTGATCCCAGTATTTAAACTGTCGCCGCTCTCTGATCTGAGTATTTAAACTGTCGCTGCTCTGTGATCCCAGTATTTAAACTGTCGCCGCTCTGTGATCCCTGTATTTAAACTGACAACGCTCTGTGATCCCAGTATTTAAACTGTCGCCGCTGTCTGATCTGAGTATTTAAACTGTCGCTGCTCTGTGATCCCAGTGTTTACACTGTCGCCGCTCTGTGATCCCTGTATTTAAACTGACAACGCTCTGTGATCCCAGTATTTAAACTGTCGCTGCTCAGTTATTCGAGTATTTAAACTGTCGCCGCTCTGTGATCCCAGTATTTAAACTGACAACGCACTGTGATCCCTCTATTTAAACTGCCAACGCTCTGTGATCCCAGTATTTAAACTGACGCTGCCCTGTTATGCGAGTATTTAAACTGTCGCCGCTCTGTGATCCCAGTATTTAAACTGACAACGCAGTGATCCCAGTATTTAAACTGTCGCTGCTCTGTGATCCCAGTATTTAAACTGTCGCCGTTCTGTGATCCCTGTATTTAAACTGACAACGCTCTGTGATCCCAGTATTTAAACTGTCGCTGCTCTGTTATCCGAGTATTTAAACTGTCGCCGCTCTGTGATCCCAGTATTTAAACTGTCGCCGCTCTGTGATCCCAGTATTTAAACTGTCGCCGCTCTGTGATCCCAGTATTTAAACTGTCGCCGCTCTGTGATCCCAGTATTTAAACTGTATCCGCTCTGTGATCCCAGTCTTTAAACTGTCGCGGCTCTGTGATCAAAGTATTTAAAATGTCGCCGCTCTGTGATCACAGTATTTAAACTGTCGCTGCTCTCTGATCCCAGTATTTAAACTGTCGCCGCTCTGTGATCCCAGTATTTAAACTGTCGCCGCTCTCTGATCTGAGTATTTAAACTGTCGCTGCTCTGTGATCCCAGTATTTAAACTGTCGCCGCTCTGTGATCCCTGTATTTAAACTGTCGCCGCTCTGTTATCCCAGTATTTAAACTGTCTCCGCTCTGTTATCCCAGTATTTAAACTGTAGCTGCTCTGTGATCCCAGTATTTAAACTGTAGCTGCTCTGTGATCCCAGTATTTAAACTGTCGCTGCTCTGTTATCCCAGTATTTAAACTGTCGCCGCTCTGTGATCCCAGTATTTAAACTGTAGCTGCTCTGTGATCCCAGTATTTAAACTGTCGCCGCTCTCTGATCTGAGTATTTAAACTGTCGCTGCTCTGTGATCCCAGTATTTAAACTGACAACGCTCTGTGATCCCAGTATTTAAACTGTCGCCGCTCTGTGATCCCAGTATTTAAACTGTCGCCGCTCTGTGATCTGAGTATTTAAACTGTAGCTGCTCTGTGATCCCAGTATTTTAACTGTCGCTGCACTGTGATCCCAGTATTTAAACTGTCGCCGCTCTGTGATCCCAGTATTTAAACTGTCGCCGCTCTGTGATCCCAGTATTTAAACTGTCACCGCTCTGTGATCCCAGTATTTAAACTGTAGCTGCTCTGTTATCCCAGTATTTAAACTGTCGCCGCTCTGTGATCCCAGTATTTAAACTGTCGCCGCTCTGTGATCCCAGTATTTAAACTGTCGCCGCTCTGTGATCCCAGTATTTAAACTGTCACCGCTCTGTGATCTCAGTATTAAAACTGTATCCGCTCTCTGATCCCAGTATTTAAACTGTCGCCGCTCTCTGATCTGAGTATTTAAACTCTCGCTGCTCTGTGATCCCAGTATTTAAACTGTCGCCGCTCTGTGATCCCTGTATTTAAACTGACAACGCTCTGTGATCCCAGTATTTAAACCGTCGCCGCTCTCAGATCTGAGTATTTAAACTGTCGCTGCTCTGTGATCCCAGTATTTAAACTGTCGCCTCTCTGTGATCCCTGTATTTAAACTGACAACGCTCTGTGATCCCAGTATTTAAACTGTCGCTGCTCTGTTATCCGAGTATTGAAACTGTCGCCGCTCTGTGATCCCAGTATTTAAACTGACAACTCACTGTGATCCCTGTATTTAAACTGACAACGCTCTGTGATCCCAGTATTTAAACTGTCGCTGCTCTGTTATCCGAGTATTTAAACTGTCGCCGCTCTGTGATCCCAGTATTTAAACTGACAACGCACTGTGATCCCAGTATTTAAACTGTCGCTGCTCTGTGATCCCAGTATTTATACTGTCGCCGCTCTGTGATCCCTGTATTTAAACTGACAACGCTCTGTGATCCCAGTATTTAGACTGTCGCCGCTCTGTGATCCCAGTATTTAAACTGTCGTTGCTCTGTTATCCGAGTATTTAAACTGTCACCGCTCTGTGATCCCAGTATTTAAGCTGACAACGCACTGTGATCCCAGTATTTAAACTGTCGCTGCTCTGTTATCCCAGTATTTAAACTGTCGCCGCTCTGTGATCCCAGTATTTAAACTGTCGCCGCTCTCTGATCTGAGTATTTAAACTGTCGCCGCTCTGTGATCCCAGTATTTAAACTGTCGCCGCTCTGTGATCCCAGTATTTAAACTGTCGCCGCTCTGTGATCCCAGTATTTAAACTGTCGCTGCCCTGTGATCCCAGTATTTAAACTATCGCCGCTCTGTGATCCCAGTATTTAAACTGTCGCCACTCTGTGATCCCAGTATTTAAACTGACAACGCACTGTGATCCCAGTATTTAAACTGTCGCTGCTCTGTTATCCCAGTATTTAAACTGTCGCCGCTCTGTGATCCCAGTATTTAAACTGTAGCCGCTCTGTGATCTGAGTATTTAAAATGGAGCTGCTCTGTGATCCCAGTATTTTAACTGTCGCTGCTCTGTTATCCCAGTATTTAAACTGTCGCCGCTCTGTGATCCCAGTATTTAAACTGTCACCGCTCTGTGATCCCAGTATTTAAACTGTCGCCGCCCTGTGATCCCAGTATTTAAACTGTCACCGCTCTGTGATCCCAGTATTTAAACTGTCGCCGCTCTGTTATCTGAGTATTTAAACTGTCGCTGCTCTGTGATCCCAGTATTTAATCTGTCGCCGTTCTTTGATCCCTGTATTTAAACTGACAACGCTCTGTGATCCCAGTATTTAAACCGTCGCCGCTCTGTGATCCCAGTATTTAAACTGACAACGCACTGTGATTCCAGTATTTAAACTGTCGCTGCTCTGTGATCCCAGTATTTAAACTGTCGCTGCTCTGTGATCTGAGTATTTAAACTGGAGCTGCTCTGTGATCCCAGTATTTTAACTGTCGCTGCTCTGTTACCCGAGTATTTGAACTGTCACCGCTCTGTGATCCCAGTATTTAAGCTGACAACGCACTGTGATCCCAGTATTTAAACTGTCGCTGCTCTGTTATCCCAGTATTTAAACTGTCGCCGCTCTGTGATCCCAGTATTTAAACTGTCGCCGCTCTGTGATCTGAGTATTTAAACTGTCGCCGCTCTGTGATCCCAGTATTTAAACTGTCGCCGCTCTGTGATCCCAGTATTTAAACTGTCGCCGCTCTGTGATCCCAGTATTTAAACTGTCGCTGCCCTGTGATCCCAGTATTTAAACTATCGCCGCTCTGTGATCCCAGTATTTAAACTGTCGCCACTCTGTGATCCCAGTATTTAAACTGACAACGCACTGTGATCCCAGTATTTAAACTGTCGCTGCTCTGTTATCCCAGTATTTAAACTGTCGCCGCTCTGTGATCCCAGTATTTAAACTGTCGCCGCTCTGTGATCTGAGTATTTAAACTGGAGCTGCTCTGTGATCCCAGTATTTTAACTGTCGCTGCTCTGTTATCCCAGTATTTAAACTGTCGCCGCTCTGTGATCCCAGTATTTAAACTGTCACCGCTCTGTGATCCCAGTATTTAAACTGTCGCCGCCCTGTGATCCCAGTATTTAAACTGTCACCGCTCTGTGATCCCAGTATTTAAACTGTCGCCGCTCTGTGATCCCAGTATTTAAACTGTCACCGCTCTGTGATCCCTGTATTTAAAATGACAACGCTCTGTGATCCCAGTATTTAAACTGTCGCTGCTCTGTTATCCGAGTATTTAAACTGTCGCCGCTCTGTGATCCCAGTATTTAAACTGTCGCTGCTCTGTGATCCCAGTATTTAAACTGTCGCCGCTCTGTGATCCCTGTATTTAAACTTTCGCCGCTCTGTGATCCCAGTATTTAAACTGTCGCTGCTCTGTGATCCCAGTATTTAAACTGTCACCGCTCTGTGATCCCAGTATTTAAACTGTCGCTGCTCTGTGATCCCTGTATTTAAACTGACAACGCTCTGTGATCCCAGTATTTAAACTGTCGCTGCTCTGTTATCCCAGTATTTAAACTGTCGCCGCTCTGTGATCCCAGTATTTAAACTGACAACGCACTATGATCCCAGTATTTAAACTGTCGCTGCTCTGTTATCCCAGTATTTAAACTGTCGCCGCTCTGTGATCCCAGTATTTAAACTGTCGCCGCTCTGTGATCTGAGTATTTAAACTGGAGCTGCTCTGTGATTCCAGTATTTTAACTGTCGCTGCTCTGTTATCCCAGTATTTAAACTGTCGCCGCTCTGTGATCCCAGTATTTAAACTGTCGCCGCTCTGTGATCCCAGTATTTAAACTGTCGCCGCTCTGTGATCCCAGTATTTAAACTGTCGCCGCTCTGTGATCCCAGTATTAAAACTGTCGCCGCTCTGTGATCCCAGTCTTTAAACTGTAGCGGCCCTGTGATCACAGTATTTAAACTGTCGCCGCTCTGTGATCACAGTATTTAAACTGTCGCCGCTCTCTGATCTGAGTATTTAAACTGTCGCTGCTCTGTGATCCCAGTATTTAAACTGTCGCCGCTCTGTGATCCCTGTATTTAAACTGACAACGCTCTGTGATCCCAGTATTTAAACTGTCGCCGCTCTCTGATCTGAGTATTTAAACTGTCGCTGCTCTGTGATCCCAATATTTAAACTGTCGCCGCTCTGTGATCCCTGTATTTAAACTGACAACGCTCTGTGGTCCCAGTATTTAAACTGTCGCTGCTCAGTTATCCGAGTATTTAAACTGTCGCCGCTCTGTGATCCCAGTATTTATACTGTCGCCGCTCTGTGATCCCTGTATTTAAACTGACAATGCTCTGTGATCCCAGTATTTTAACTGTCGCTGCTCTGTTATCCGAGTATTTAAACTGTCACGGCTGTGATCCCAGTATTTAAACTGACAACGCACTGTGATCCCAGTATTTAAACTGTCGCTGCTCTGTTATCCCAGTATTTAAACTGTCACCGCTCTGTGATCCCAGTATTAAAACTGTATCCGCTCTGTGATCCCAGTCTTTAAACTGCAGCTGCTCTGTGATCCCAGTATTTAAACTGTCGCCGCCCTGTGATCCCAGTATTTAAACTGTCGCCGCTCTGTGATCCCAGTATTTAAACTGTCGCCACTCTGTGATCCCAGTATTTAAACTGACAACGCACTGTGATCCCAGTATTTAAACTGTCGCTGCACTGTTATCCCAGTATTTAAACTGTCGCCGCTCTGTGATCCCAGTATTTAAACTGTCGCCGCTCTGTGATCCCAGTATTTAAACTGTATCCGCTCTGTGATCCCAGTCTTTAAACTGTCGCTGCACTGTTATCCCAGTATTTAAACTGTCGCCGCTCTGTGATCTGAGTATTTAAACTGTAGCTGCTCTGTGATCCCAGTATTTAAACTGTCGCCGCTCTGTGATCTGAGTATTTTAACTGTAGCTGCTCTGTGATCCCAGTATTTAAACTGTCGCTGCTCTGTTATCCCAGTATTTAAACTGTCGCCGCTCTGTGATCCCAGTATTTAAACTGTCGCCACTCTGTGATCCCAGTATTTAAACTGACAACGCACTGTGATCCCAGTATTTAAACTGTCGCTGCACTGTTATCCCAGTATTTAAACTGTCGCCGCTCTGTGATCCCAGTATTTTAACTGTCGCTGCTCTGTTATCCCAGTATTTAAACTGTCGCCGCTCTGTGATCCCAGTATTTAAACTGTCGCTGCTCTGTGATCCCAGTATTTAAACTGTCGCCACTCTGTGATCCCAGTATTTTAACTGTCGCTGCTCTGTTATCCCAGTATTTAAACTGTCGCCGCTCTGTGATCCCAGTATTGAAACTGTCACCGCTCTGTGATCCCGGTATTTAAACTGTCGCCGCCCTGTGATCCCAGTATTTAAACTGTCGCCGCTCTGTGATCCCAGTATTTAAACCGTCGCCGCTCTGTTATCTGAGTATTTAAACTGTCGCTGCTCTGTTTTCCCAGTATTTAGACTGTCGCCGCTCTGTGATCCCAGTATTTAAACTGTCGCCACTCTGTGATCCCAGTATTTAGACTGTCGCCGCTCTGTGATCCCAGTATTTAAACTGTCGCGGCTCTGTGATCCCAGTATTTAAACTGTCGCCGCTCTGTGATCCCAGTATTTAAACTGTCGCCGCTCTGTGATTCCAGTATTTCAACTGTCGCCACTCTGTGATACCTGTATTTAATCTGTCGCCGCTCTGTGATCCCAGTATTTAAACTGTCGCCGTTCTGTGATCCCTGTATTTAAACTGACAACGCACTGTGATCCCAGTATTTAAACTGTCGCCACTCTGTGATCCCAGTATTTAAACTGTCGCTGCTCTGTGATCCCAGTATTTAAACTGTCGCCGCTCTGTGATCCCTGTATTTAAACTGACAACGCTCTGTGATCCCAGTATTTAAACTGTCGCCGCTCTCTGATCTGAGTATTTAAACTGTCGCTGCTCTGTGATCCCAATATTTAAACTGTCGCCGCTCTGTGATCCCTGTATTTAAACTGACAACGCTCTGTGATCCCAGTATTTAAACTGTCGCTGCTCAGTTATCCGAGTATTTAAACTGTCGCCGCTCTGTGATCCCAGTATTTAAACTGACAACGCACTGTGATCCCTGTATTTAAACTGACAACGCTCTGTGATCCCAGTATTTAAACTGACGCTGCCCTGTTATCCGAGTACTTAAACTGTCGCCGCTCTGTGATCCCAGTATTTAAACTGACAACGCAGTGATCCCAGTATTTAAACTGTCGCTGCTCTGTGATCCCAGTATTTATACTGTCGCCGCTCTGTGATCCCTGTATTTAAACTGACAATGCTCTGTGATCCCAGTATTTTAACTGTCGCTGCTCTGTTATCCGAGTATTTAAACTGTCGCCGCTGTGATCCCAGTATTTAAACTGACAACGCACTGTGTTCCCAGTATTTAAACTGTCGCTGCTCTGTTATCCCAGTATTTAAACTGTCACCGCTCTGTGATCCCAGTATTAAAACTGTATCCGCTCTGTGATCCCAGTCTTTAAACTGCAGCTGCTCTGTGATCCCAGTATTTAAACTGTCGCCGCCCTGTGATCCCAGTATTTAAACTGTCGCCGCTCTGTGATCCCAGTATTTAAACTGTCGCCACTCTGTGATCCCAGTATTTAAACTGACAACGCACTGTGATCCCAGTATTTAAACTGTCGCTGCACTGTTATCCCAGTATTTAAACTGTCGCCGCTCTGTGATCCCAGTATTTAAACTGTCGCCGCTCTGTGATCTGAGTATTTAAACTGTAGCTGCTCTGTGATCCCAGTATTTAAACTGTCGCCGCTCTGTGATCTGAGTATTTTAACTGTAGCTGCTCTGTGATCCCAGTATTTAAACTGTCGCTGCTCTGTTATCCCAGTATTTAAACTGTCGCCGCTCTGTGATCCCAGTATTTAAACTGTCGCCACTCTGTGATCCCAGTATTTAAACTGACAACGCACTGTGATCCCAGTATTTAAACTGTCGCTGCACTGTTATCCCAGTATTTAAACTGTCGCCGCTCTGTGATCCCAGTATTTTAACTGTCGCTGCTCTGTTATCCCAGTATTTAAACTGTCGCCGCTCTGTGATCCCAGTATTTAAACTGTCGCCGCTCTGTGATCCCAGTATTTAAACTGTCGCCACTCTGTGATCCCAGTATTTTAACTGTCGCTGCTCTGTTATCCCAGTATTTAAACTGTCGCCGCTCTGTGATCCCAGTATTTAAACTGTCACCGCTCTGTGATCCCGGTATTTAAACTGTCGCCGCCCTGTGATCCCAGTATTTAAACTGTCGCCGCTCTGTGATCCCAGTATTTAAACCGTCGCCGCTCTGTTATCTGAGTATTTAAACTGTCGCTGCTCTGTTTTCCCAGTATTTAGACTGTCGCCGCTCTGTGATCCCAGTATTTAAACTGTCGCGGCTCTGTGATCCCAGTATTTAAACTGTCGCCGCTCTGTGATCCCAGTATTTAAACTGTCGCCGCTCTGTGATTCCAGTATTTCAACTGTCGCCACTCTGTGATACCTGTATTTAATCTGTCGCCGCTCTGTGATCCCAGTATTTAAACTGTCGCCGTTCTGTGATCCCTGTATTTAAACTGACAACGCACTGTGATCCCAGTATTTAAACTGTCGCCACTCTGTGATCCCAGTATTTAAACTGACAACGCACTGTGATCCCAGTATTTAAACTGTCGCTGCACTGTTATCCCAGTATTTAAACTGTCGCCGCTCTGTGATCCCAGTATTTTAACTGTCGCTGCTCTGTTATCCCAGTATTTAAACTGTCGCCGCTCTGTGATCCCAGTATTTAAACTGTCGCCGCTCTGTGATCCCAGTATTTAAACTGTCGCCACTCTGTGATCCCAGTATTTTAACTGTCGCCGCTCTGTGATCCCAGTATTTAAACTGTCACCGCTCTGTGATCCCGGTATTTAAACTGTCGCCGCCCTGTGATCCCAGTATTTAAACTGTCGCCGCTCTGTGATCCCAGTATTTAAACCGTCGCCGCTCTGTTATCTGAGTATTTAAACTGTCGCTGCTCTGTTTTCCCAGTATTTAGACTGTCGCCGCTCTGTGATCCCAGTATTTAAACTGTCGCCACTCTGTGATCCCAGTATTTAGACTGTCGCCGCTCTGTGATCCCAGTATTTAAACTGTCGCGGCTCTGTGATCCCAGTATTTAAACTGTCGCCGCTCTGTGATCCCAGTATTTAAACTGTCGCCGCTCTGTGATTCCAGTATTTCAACTGTCGCCACTCTGTGATACCTGTATTTAATCTGTCGCCGCTCTGTGATCCCAGTATTTAAACTGTCGCCGTTCTGTGATCCCTGTATTTAAACTGACAACGCTCTGTGATCCCAGTATTTAAACTGTCGCCGCACTGTGATCCCAGTATTTAAACTGTCGCCGCTCTGTGATCTGAGTATTTAAACTGTAGCTGCTCTGTGATTCCAGTATTTTAACTGTCGCTGCTCTGTTATCCCAGTATTTAAACTGTCGCCGCTCTGTGATCCCAGTATTTAAACTGTCGCCGCTCTGTGATCCCAGTATTTAAACTGTCGCCGCTCTGTGATCCCAGTATTTAAACTGTCGCCGCTCTGTGATCCCAGTATTTAAACTGTCGCCGCTCTGTGATCCCAGTATTTAAACTGTCGCCGCTCTGTGATCCCAGTATTTAAACTGTCGCCGCTCTGTGATTCCAGTATTTCAACTGTCGCCACTCTGTGATACCTGTATTTAATCTGTCGCCGCTCTGTGATCCCAGTATTTAAACTGTCGCCGTTCTGTGATCCCTGTATTTAAACTGACAACGCACTGTGATCCCAGTATTTAAACTGTCGCCACTCTGTGATCCCAGTATTTAAACTGACAACGCACTGTGATCCCAGTATTTAAACTGTCGCTGCACTGTTATCCCAGTATTTAAACTGTCGCCGCTCTGTGATCCCAGTATTTTAACTGTCGCTGCTCTGTTATCCCAGTATTTAAACTGTCGCCGCTCTGTGATCCCAGTATTTAAACTGTCGCCGCTCTGTGATCCCAGTATTTAAACTGTCGCCACTCTGTGATCCCAGTATTTTAACTGTCGCCGCTCTGTGATCCCAGTATTTAAACTGTCACCGCTCTGTGATCCCGGTATTTAAACTGTCGCCGCCCTGTGATCCCAGTATTTAAACTGTCGCCGCTCTGTGATCCCAGTATTTAAACCGTCGCCGCTCTGTTATCTGAGTATTTAAACTGTCGCTGCTCTGTTTTCCCAGTATTTAGACTGTCGCCGCTCTGTGATCCCAGTATTTAAACTGTCGCCACTCTGTGATCCCAGTATTTAGACTGTCGCCGCTCTGTGATCCCAGTATTTAAACTGTCGCGGCTCTGTGATCCCAGTATTTAAACTGTCGCCGCTCTGTGATCCCAGTATTTAAACTGTCGCCGCTCTGTGATTCCAGTATTTCAACTGTCGCCACTCTGTGATACCTGTATTTAATCTGTCGCCGCTCTGTGATCCCAGTATTTAAACTGTCGCCGTTCTGTGATCCCTGTATTTAAACTGACAACGCTCTGTGATCCCAGTATTTAAACTGTCGCCGCACTGTGATCCCAGTATTTAAACTGTCGCCGCTCTGTGATCTGAGTATTTAAACTGTAGCTGCTCTGTGATTCCAGTATTTTAACTGTCGCTGCTCTGTTATCCCAGTATTTAAACTGTCGCCGCTCTGTGATCCCAGTATTTAAACTGTCGCCGCTCTGTGATCCCAGTATTTAAACTGTCGCCGCTCTGTGATCCCAGTATTTAAACTGTCGCCGCTCTGTGATCCCAGTATTTAAACTGTCGCCGCTCTGTGATCCCAGTATTTAAACTGTCGCCGCTCTGTGATCCCAGTATTTAAACTGTCACCGCTCTGTGATCCCAGTATTAAAACTTTATCCGCTCTGTGATCCCAGTCTTTAAACTGTCGCGGCTCTGTGATCACAGTATTTAAACTGTCTCCGCTCTGTGATCACAGTATTTAAACTGTCGCCGCTCTCTGATCTGAGGGTTTAAACTGTCGCTGCTCTGTGATCCCAGTATTTAAACTGTCGCCGCTCTGTGATCCGTGTATTTAAACTGACAACGCTCTGTGATCCCAGTATTTAAACCGTCGCCGCTCTCTGATCTGAGTATTTAAACTGTCGCTGCTCTGTGATCCCAGTATTTAAACTGTCGCCGCTCTGTGATCCCTGTATTTAAACTGACAACGCTCTGTGATCCCAGTATTTAAACTGTCGCTGCTCTGTTATCCGAGTATTTAAACTGTCGCCGCTCTGTGATCCCAGTATTTAAACTGACAATGCACTGTGATCCCTGTATTTAAACTGACAACGTCTGTGATCCCAGTATTTAAACTGTCGCTGCTCTGTTATCCGAGTATTTAAACTGTCGCCGCTCTGTGATCCCAGTATTTAAACTGACAACGCACTGTGATCCCAGTATTTAAACTGTCGCTGCTCTGTGATCCCAGTATTTATACTGTCGCCGGTCTGTGATCCCTGTATTTAAACTGACAACGCTCTGTGATCCCAGTATTTAAACTGTCGCTGCTCTGTTATCCCAGTATTTAAACTGTCACCGCTCTGTGATCCCAGTATTTAAACTGTCGCCGCTCTGTGATCTGAGTATTTAAACTGTCGCCGCTCTGTGATCCCAGTATTTAAACTGTCGCCGCTCTGTGATCCCAGTATTTAAACTGTCGCCGCTCTGTGATCCCAGTATTTAAACTGTCGCTGCCCTGTGATCCCAGTATTTAAACTATCGCCGCTCTGTGATCCCAGTATTTAAACTGTCGCCACTCTGTGATCCCAGTATTTAAACTGACAACGCACTGTGATCCCAGTATTTAAACTGTCGCTGCTCTGTTATCCCAGTATTTAAACTGTCGCCGCTCTGTGATCCCAGTATTTAAACTGTCGCCGCTCTGTGATCTGAGTATTTAAACTGTAGCTGCTCTGTGATCCCAGTATTTTAACTGTCGCTGCTCTGTTATCCCAGTATTTAAACTGTCGCCACTCTGTGATCCCAGTATTTAAACTGTCGCCGCTCTGTGATCCCAGTATTTAAACTGTCACCGCTCTGTGATCCCAGTATTTAAACTGTCGCCGCTCTGTGATCCCAGTATTTAAACTGTCGCTGCCCTGTGATCCCAGTATTTAAACTATCGCCGCTCTGTGATCCCAGTATTTAAACTGTCGCCACTCTGTGATCCCAGTATTTAAACTGACAACGCACTGTGATCCCAGTATTTAAACTGTCGCTGCTCTGTTATCCCAGTATTTAAACTGTCGCCGCTCTGTGATCCCAGTATTTAAACTGTCGCCGCTCTGTGATCTGAGTATTTAAACTGTAGCTGCTCTGTGATCCCAGTATTTTAACTGTCGCTGTTCTGTGATCCCAGTATTTAAACAGTCGCCGCTCTGTGATCCCAGTATTTAAACTGTCACCGCTCTGTGATCCCAGTATTTAAACAGTCACCGCTCTGTGATCCCAGTATTTAAACAGTCACCGCTCTGTGATCCCAGTATTTAAACTGTCGCCGCTCTGTTATCTGAGTATTTAAACTGTCGCTGCTCTGTGATCCCAGTATTTAAACTGTCGCCGTTCTGTGATCCCTGTATTTAAACTGACAACGCTCTGTGATCCCAGTATTTAAACTGTCGCTGCTCTGTGATCTCAGTATTTAAAATGTCGCCGCTCTGTGATCCCAGTATTTAAACTGTCGCCGCTCTGTGATCCCAGTATTTAAACTGTCACCGCTCTGTGATCCCAGTATTAAAACTGTATCCGCTCTGTGATCCCAGTCTTTAAACTGTCGCGGCTCTGTGATCACAGTACTTAAACTGTCGCCGCTCTGTGATCACAGTATTTAAACTGCCGCCGCTCTCTGATCTGAGGATTTAAACTGTCGCTGCTCTGTGATCCCAGTATTTAAACTGTCGCCGCTCTGTGATCCCTGTATTTAAACTGACAACGCTCTGTGATCCCAGTATTTAAACCGTCGCCGCTCTCTGATCTGAGTATTTAAACTGTCGCTGCTCTGTGATCCCAGTATTTAAACTGTCGCCGCTCTGTGATCCCTGTATTTAAACTGACAACGCTCTGTGATCCCAGTATTTAAACTGTCGCTGCTCTGTTATCCGAGTATTTAAACTGTCGCCGCTCTGTGATCCCAGTATTTAAACTGACAACGCACTGTGATCCCTGTATTTAAACTGACAACGTCTGTGATCCCAGTATTTAAACTGTCGCTGCTCTGTTATCCGAGTATTTAAACTGTCGCCGCTCTGTGATCCCAGTATTTAAACTGACAACGCACTGTGATCCCAGTATTTAAACTGTCGCTGCTCTGTGATCCCAGTATTTATACTGTCGCCGCTCTGTGATCCCTGTATTTAAACTGACAATGCTCTGTGATCCCAGTATTTAAACTGTCGCTGCTCTGTTATCCGAGTATTTAAACTGTCGCCGCTCTGTGATCCCAGTATTTAAACTGTCGCCGCTCTGTGATCCCAGTATTTAAACTGTCGCCGCTCTGTGATCTGAGTATTTAAACTGTCGCCGCTCTGTGATCCCAGTATTTAAACTGTCGCCGTTCTGTGATCCCTGTATTTAAACTGACAACGCACTGTGATCCCAGTATTTAAACTGTCGCCACTCTGTGATCCCAGTATTTAAACTGACAACGCACTGTGATCCCAGTATTTAAACTGTCGCTGCACTGTTATCCCAGTATTTAAACTGTCGCCGCTCTGTGATCCCAGTATTTTAACTGTCGCTGCTCTGTTATCCCAGTATTTAAACTGTCGCCGCTCTGTGATCCCAGTATTTAAACTGTCGCCGCTCTGTGATCCCAGTATTTAAACTGTCGCCACTCTGTGATCCCAGTATTTTAACTGTCGCCGCTCTGTGATCCCAGTATTTAAACTGTCACCGCTCTGTGATCCCGGTATTTAAACTGTCGCCGCCCTGTGATCCCAGTATTTAAACTGTCGCCGCTCTGTGATCCCAGTATTTAAACCGTCGCCGCTCTGTTATCTGAGTATTTAAACTGTCGCTGCTCTGTTTTCCCAGTATTTAGACTGTCGCCGCTCTGTGATCCCTGTATTTAAACTGTCGCCACTCTGTGATCCCAGTATTTAGACTGTCGCCGCTCTGTGATCCCAGTATTTAAACTGTCGCGGCTCTGTGATCCCAGTATTTAAACTGTCGCCGCTCTGTGATCCCAGTATTTAAACTGTCGCCGCTCTGTGATTCCAGTATTTCAACTGTCGCCACTCTGTGATACCTGTATTTAATCTGTCGCCGCTCTGTGATCCCAGTATTTAAACTGTCGCCGTTCTGTGATCCCTGTATTTAAACTGACAACGCTCTGTGATCCCAGTATTTAAACTGTCGCCGCACTGTGATCCCAGTATTTAAACTGTCGCCGCTCTGTGATCTGAGTATTTAAACTGTAGCTGCTCTGTGATTCCAGTATTTTAACTGTCGCTGCTCTGTTATCCCAGTATTTAAACTGTCGCCGCTCTGTGATCCCAGTATTTAAACTGTCGCCGCTCTGTGATCCCAGTATTTAAACTGTCGCCGCTCTGTGATCCCAGTATTTAAACTGTCGCCGCTCTGTGATCCCAGTATTTAAACTGTCGCCGCTCTGTGATCCCAGTATTTAAACTGTCGCCGCTCTGTGATCCCAGTATTTAAACTGTCACCGCTCTGTGATCCCAGTATTAAAACTTTATCCGCTCTGTGATCCCAGTCTTTAAACTGTCGCGGCTCTGTGATCACAGTATTTAAACTGTCTCCGCTCTGTGATCACAGTATTTAAACTGTCGCCGCTCTCTGATCTGAGGGTTTAAACTGTCGCTGCTCTGTGATCCCAGTATTTAAACTGTCGCCGCTCTGTGATCCGTGTATTTAAACTGACAACGCTCTGTGATCCCAGTATTTAAACCGTCGCCGCTCTCTGATCTGAGTATTTAAACTGTCGCTGCTCTGTGATCCCAGTATTTAAACTGTCGCCGCTCTGTGATCCCTGTATTTAAACTGACAACGCTCTGTGATCCCAGTATTTAAACTGTCGCTGCTCTGTTATCCGAGTATTTAAACTGTCGCCGCTCTGTGATCCCAGTATTTAAACTGACAATGCACTGTGATCCCTGTATTTAAACTGACAACGTCTGTGATCCCAGTATTTAAACTGTCGCTGCTCTGTTATCCGAGTATTTAAACTGTCGCCGCTCTGTGATCCCAGTATTTAAACTGACAACGCACTGTGATCCCAGTATTTAAACTGTCGCTGCTCTGTGATCCCAGTATTTATACTGTCGCCGGTCTGTGATCCCTGTATTTAAACTGACAACGCTCTGTGATCCCAGTATTTAAACTGTCGCTGCTCTGTTATCCCAGTATTTAAACTGTCACCGCTCTGTGATCCCAGTATTTAAACTGTCGCCGCTCTGTGATCTGAGTATTTAAACTGTCGCCGCTCTGTGATCCCAGTATTTAAACTGTCGCCGCTCTGTGATCCCAGTATTTAAACTGTCGCCGCTCTGTGATCCCAGTATTTAAACTGTCGCTGCCCTGTGATCCCAGTATTTAAACTATCGCCGCTCTGTGATCCCAGTATTTAAACTGTCGCCACTCTGTGATCCCAGTATTTAAACTGACAACGCACTGTCATCCCAGTATTTAAACTGTCGCTGCTCTGTTATCCCAGTATTTAAACTGTCGCCGCTCTGTGATCCCAGTATTTAAACTGTCGCCGCTCTGTGATCTGAGTATTTAAACTGTAGCTGCTCTGTGATCCCAGTATTTTAACTGTCGCTGCTCTGTTATCCCAGTATTTAAACTGTCGCCACTCTGTGATCCCAGTATTTAAACTGTCGCCGCTCTGTGATCCCAGTATTTAAACTGTCACCGCTCTGTGATCCCAGTATTTAAACTGTCGCCGCTCTGTGATCCCAGTATTTAAACTGTCGCTGCCCTGTGATCCCAGTATTTAAACTATCGCCGCTCTGTGATCCCAGTATTTAAACTGTCGCCACTCTGTGATCCCAGTATTTAAACTGACAACGCACTGTGATCCCAGTATTTAAACTGTCGCTGCTCTGTTATCCCAGTATTTAAACTGTCGCCGCTCTGTGATCCCAGTATTTAAACTGTCGCCGCTCTGTGATCTGAGTATTTAAACTGTAGCTGCTCTGTGATCCCAGTATTTTAACTGTCGCTGCTCTGTTATCCCAGTATTTTAACTGTCGCCGCTCTGTGATCCCAGTATTTAAACAGTCACCGCTCTGTGATCCCAGTATTTAAACAGTCACCGCTCTGTGATCCCAGTATTTAAACTGTCGCCGCTCTGTTATCTGAGTATTTAAACTGTCGCTGCTCTGTGATCCCAGTATTTAAACTGTCGCCGTTCTGTGATCCCTGTATTTAAACTGACAACGCTCTGTGATCCCAGTATTTAAACTGTCGCTGCTCTGTGATCTCAGTATTTAAAATGTCGCCGCTCTGTGATCCCAGTATTTAAACTGTCGCCGCTCTGTGATCCCAGTATTTAAACTGTCACCGCTCTGTGATCCCAGTATTAAAACTGTATCCGCTCTGTGATCCCAGTCTTTAAACTGTCGCGGCTCTGTGATCACAGTACTTAAACTGTCGCCGCTCTGTGATCACAGTATTTAAACTGCCGCCGCTCTCTGATCTGAGGATTTAAACTGTCGCTGCTCTGTGATCCCAGTATTTAAACTGTCGCCGCTCTGTGATCCCTGTATTTAAACTGACAACGCTCTGTGATCCCAGTATTTAAACCGTCGCCGCTCTCTGATCTGAGTATTTAAACTGTCGCTGCTCTGTGATCCCAGTATTTAAACTGTCGCCGCTCTGTGATCCCTGTATTTAAACTGACAACGCTCTGTGATCCCAGTATTTAAACTGTCGCTGCTCTGTTATCCGAGTATTTAAACTGTCGCCGCTCTGTGATCCCAGTATTTAAACTGACAACGCACTGTGATCCCTGTATTTAAACTGACAACGTCTGTGATCCCAGTATTTAAACTGTCGCTGCTCTGTTATCCGAGTATTTAAACTGTCGCCGCTCTGTGATCCCAGTATTTAAACTGACAACGCACTGTGATCCCAGTATTTAAACTGTCGCTGCTCTGTGATCCCAGTATTTATACTGTCGCCGCTCTGTGATCCCTGTATTTAAACTGACAATGCTCTGTGATCCCAGTATTTAAACTGTCGCTGCTCTGTTATCCGAGTATTTAAACTGTCGCCGCTCTGTGATCCCAGTATTTAAACTGACAACGCACTGTGATCCCAGTATTTAAACTGTCGCTGCTCTGTTATCCCAGTATTTAAACTGTCGCCGCTCTGTGATCCCAGTATTTAAACTGTCGCCGCTCTGTGATCTGAGTATTTAAACTGTCGCCGCTCTGTGATCCCAGTATTTAAACTGTCGCCGCTCTGTGATCCCAGTATTTATACTGTCGCCGCTCTGTGATCCCAGTATTTAAACTGTCGCTGCCCTGTGATCCCAGTATTTAAACTATCGCCGCTCTGTGATCCCAGTATTTAAACTGTCGCCACTCTGTGATCCCAGTATTTAAACTGTCGCCGCTCTCTGATCTGAGTATTTAAACTGTCGCTGCTCTGTGATCCCAGTATTTAAACTGTCGCCGCTCTGTGATCCCTGTATTTAAACTGACAACGCTCTGTGATCCCAGTATTTAAACTGTCGCCGCTCTCTGATCTGAGTATTTAAACTGTCGCTGCTCTGTGATCCCAGTATTTAAACTGTCGCCGCTCTGTGATCCCTGTATTTAAACTGACAACGCTCTGTGATCCCAGTATTTAAACTGTCGCTGCTCAGTTATCCGAGTATTTAAACTGTCGCCGCTCTGTGATCCCAGTATTTAAACTGTCGCCGCTCTGTGATCCCAGTATTTAAACTGTCGCCGCTCTGTGATCCCAGTATTTAAACTGTCGCCGCTCTGTGATCCCAGTATTTAAACTGTCGCCGCTCTGTGATCCCAGTATTTAAACTGTCGCCGCTCTGTGATCCCAGTATTTAAACTGTCGCCGCTCTGTGATTCCAGTATTTCAACTGTCGCCACTCTGTGATACCTGTATTTAATCTGTCGCCGCTCTGTGATCCCAGTATTTAAACTGTCGCCGTTCTGTGATCCCTGTATTTAAACTGACAACGCACTGTGATCCCAGTATTTAAACTGTCGCCACTCTGTGATCCCAGTATTTAAACTGACAACGCACTGTGATCCCAGTATTTAAACTGTCGCTGCACTGTTATCCCAGTATTTAAACTGTCGCCGCTCTGTGATCCCAGTATTTTAACTGTCGCTGCTCTGTTATCCCAGTATTTAAACTGTCGCCGCTCTGTGATCCCAGTATTTAAACTGTCGCCGCTCTGTGATCCCAGTATTTAAACTGTCGCCACTCTGTGATCCCAGTATTTTAACTGTCGCCGCTCTGTGATCCCAGTATTTAAACTGTCACCGCTCTGTGATCCCGGTATTTAAACTGTCGCCGCCCTGTGATCCCAGTATTTAAACTGTCGCCGCTCTGTCATCCCAGTATTTAAACCGTCGCCGCTCTGTTATCTGAGTATTTAAACTGTCGCTGCTCTGTTTTCCCAGTATTTAGACTGTCGCCGCTCTGTGATCCCAGTATTTAAACTGTCGCCACTCTGTGATCCCAGTATTTAGACTGTCGCCGCTCTGTGATCCCAGTATTTAAACTGTCGCGGCTCTGTGATCCCAGTATTTAAACTGTCGCCGCTCTGTGATCCCAGTATTTAAACTGTCGCCGCTCTGTGATTCCAGTATTTCAACTGTCGCCACTCTGTGATACCTGTATTTAATCTGTCGCCGCTCTGTGATCCCAGTATTTAAACTGTCGCCGTTCTGTGATCCCTGTATTTAAACTGACAACGCTCTGTGATCCCAGTATTTAAACTGTCGCCGCACTGTGATCCCAGTATTTAAACTGTCGCCGCTCTGTGATCTGAGTATTTAAACTGTAGCTGCTCTGTGATTCCAGTATTTTAACTGTCGCTGCTCTGTTATCCCAGTATTTAAACTGTCGCCGCTCTGTGATCCCAGTATTTAAACTGTCGCCGCTCTGTGATCCCAGTATTTAAACTGTCGCCGCTCTGTGATCCCAGTATTTAAACTGTCGCCGCTCTGTAATCCCAGTATTTAAACTGTCGCCGCTCTGTGATCCCAGTATTTAAACTGTCGCCGCTCTGTGATCCCAGTATTTAAACTGTCACCGCTCTGTGATCCCAGTATTAAAACTTTATCCGCTCTGTGATCCCAGTCTTTAAACTGTCGCGGCTCTGTGATCACAGTATTTAAACTGTCTCCGCTCTGTGATCACAGTATTTAAACTGTCGCCGCTCTCTGATCTGAGGGTTTAAACTGTCGCTGCTCTGTGATCCCAGTATTTAAACTGTCGCCGCTCTGTGATCCGTGTATTTAAACTGACAACGCTCTGTGATCCCAGTATTTAAACCGTCGCCGCTCTCTGATCTGAGTATTTAAACTGTCGCTGCTCTGTGATCCCAGTATTTAAACTGTCGCCGCTCTGTGATCCCTGTATTTAAACTGACAACGCTCTGTGATCCCAGTATTTAAACAGTCACCGCTCTGTGATCCCAGTATTTAAACAGTCACCGCTCTGTGATCCCAGTATTTAAACTGTCGCCGCTCTGTTATCTGAGTATTTAAACTGTCGCTGCTCTGTGATCCCAGTATTTAAACTGTCGCCGTTCTGTGATCCCTGTATTTAAACTGACAACGCTCTGTGATCCCAGTATTTAAACTGTCGCTGCTCTGTGATCTCAGTATTTAAAATGTCGCCGCTCTGTGATCCCAGTATTTAAACTGTCGCCGCTCTGTGATCCCAGTATTTAAACTGTCACCGCTCTGTGATCCCAGTATTAAAACTGTATCCGCTCTGTGATCCCAGTCTTTAAACTGTCGCGGCTCTGTGATCACAGTACTTAAACTGTCGCCGCTCTGTGATCACAGTATTTAAACTGCCGCCGCTCTCTGATCTGAGGATTTAAACTGTCGCTGCTCTGTGATCCCAGTATTTAAACTGTCGCCGCTCTGTGATCCCTGTATTTAAACTGACAACGCTCTGTGATCCCAGTATTTAAACCGTCGCCGCTCTCTGATCTGAGTATTTAAACTGTCGCTGCTCTGTGATCCCAGTATTTAAACTGTCGCCGCTCTGTGATCCCTGTATTTAAACTGACAACGCTCTGTGATCCCAGTATTTAAACTGTCGCTGCTCTGTTATCCGAGTATTTAAACTGTCGCCGCTCTGTGATCCCAGTATTTAAACTGACAACGCACTGTGATCCCTGTATTTAAACTGACAACGTCTGTGATCCCAGTATTTAAACTGTCGCTGCTCTGTTATCCGAGTATTTAAACTGTCGCCGCTCTGTGATCCCAGTATTTAAACTGACAACGCACTGTGATCCCAGTATTTAAACTGTCGCTGCTCTGTGATCCCAGTATTTATACTGTCGCCGCTCTGTGATCCCTGTATTTAAACTGACAATGCTCTGTGATCCCAGTATTTAAACTGTCGCTGCTCTGTTATCCGAGTATTTAAACTGTCGCCGCTCTGTGATCCCAGTATTTAAACTGACAACGCACTGTGATCCCAGTATTTAAACTGTCGCTGCTCTGTTATCCCAGTATTTAAACTGTCGCCGCTCTGTGATCCCAGTATTTAAACTGTCGCCGCTCTGTGATCTGAGTATTTAAACTGTCGCCGCTCTGTGATCCCAGTATTTAAACTGTCGCCGCTCTGTGATCCCAGTATTTATACTGTCGCCGCTCTGTGATCCCAGTATTTAAACTGTCGCTGCCCTGTGATCCCAGTATTTAAACTATCGCCGCTCTGTGATCCCAGTATTTAAACTGTCGCCACTCTGTGATCCCAGTATTTAAACTGTCGCCGCTCTCTGATCTGAGTATTTAAACTGTCGCTGCTCTGTGATCCCAGTATTTAAACTGTCGCCGCTCTGTGATCCCTGTATTTAAACTGACAACGCTCTGTGATCCCAGTATTTAAACTGTCGCCGCTCTCTGATCTGAGTATTTAAACTGTCGCTGCTCTGTGATCCCAGTATTTAAACTGTCGCCGCTCTGTGATCCCTGTATTTAAACTGACAACGCTCTGTGATCCCAGTATTTAAACTGTCGCTGCTCAGTTATCCGAGTATTTAAACTGTCGCCGCTCTGTGATCCCAGTATTTAAACTGTCGCCGCTCTGTGATCCCAGTATTTAAACTGTCGCCGCTCTGTGATCCCAGTATTTAAACTGTCGCCGCTCTGTGATCCCAGTATTTAAACTGTCGCCGCTCTGTGATCCCAGTATTTAAACTGTCGCCGCTCTGTGATCCCAGTATTTAAACTGTCGCCGCTCTGTGATTCCAGTATTTCAACTGTCGCCACTCTGTGATACCTGTATTTAATCTGTCGCCGCTCTGTGATCCCAGTATTTAAACTGTCGCCGTTCTGTGATCCCTGTATTTAAACTGACAACGCACTGTGATCCCAGTATTTAAACTGTCGCCACTCTGTGATCCCAGTATTTAAACTGACAACGCACTGTGATCCCAGTATTTAAACTGTCGCTGCACTGTTATCCCAGTATTTAAACTGTCGCCGCTCTGTGATCCCAGTATTTTAACTGTCGCTGCTCTGTTATCCCAGTATTTAAACTGTCGCCGCTCTGTGATCCCAGTATTTAAACTGTCGCCGCTCTGTGATCCCAGTATTTAAACTGTCGCCACTCTGTGATCCCAGTATTTTAACTGTCGCCGCTCTGTGATCCCAGTATTTAAACTGTCACCGCTCTGTGATCCCGGTATTTAAACTGTCGCCGCCCTGTGATCCCAGTATTTAAACTGTCGCCGCTCTGTGATCCCAGTATTTAAACCGTCGCCGCTCTGTTATCTGAGTATTTAAACTGTCGCTGCTCTGTTTTCCCAGTATTTAGACTGTCGCCGCTCTGTGATCCCAGTATTTAAACTGTCGCCACTCTGTGATCCCAGTATTTAGACTGTCGCCGCTCTGTGATCCCAGTATTTAAACTGTCGCGGCTCTGTGATCCCAGTATTTAAACTGTCGCCGCTCTGTGATCCCAGTATTTAAACTGTCGCCGCTCTGTGATTCCAGTATTTCAACTGTCGCCACTCTGTGATACCTGTATTTAATCTGTCGCCGCTCTGTGATCCCAGTATTTAAACTGTCGCCGTTCTGTGATCCCTGTATTTAAACTGACAACGCTCTGTGATCCCAGTATTTAAACTGTCGCCGCACTGTGATCCCAGTATTTAAACTGTCGCCGCTCTGTGATCTGAGTATTTAAACTGTAGCTGCTCTGTGATTCCAGTATTTTAACTGTCGCTGCTCTGTTATCCCAGTATTTAAACTGTCGCCGCTCTGTGATCCCAGTATTTAAACTGTCGCCGCTCTGTGATCCCAGTATTTAAACTGTCGCCGCTCTGTGATCCCAGTATTTAAACTGTCGCCGCTCTGTGATCCCAGTATTTAAACTGTCGCCGCTCTGTGATCCCAGTATTTAAACTGTCGCCGCTCTGTGATCCCAGTATTTAAACTGTCACCGCTCTGTGATCCCAGTATTAAAACTTTATACGCTCTGTGATCCCAGTCTTTAAACTGTCGCGGCTCTGTGATCACAGTATTTAAACTGTCTCCGCTCTGTGATCACAGTATTTAAACTGTCGCCGCTCTCTGATCTGAGGGTTTAAACTGTCGCTGCTCTGTGATCCCAGTATTTAAACTGTCGCCGCTCTGTGATCCGTGTATTTAAACTGACAACGCTCTGTGATCCCAGTATTTAAACCGTCGCCGCTCTCTGATCTGAGTATTTAAACTGTCGCTGCTCTGTGATCCCAGTATTTAAACTGTCGCCGCTCTGTGATCCCTGTATTTAAACTGACAACGCTCTGTGATCCCAGTATTTAAACTGTCGCTGCTCTGTTATCCGAGTATTTAAACTGTCGCCGCTCTGTGATCCCAGTATTTAAACTGACAATGCACTGTGATCCCTGTATTTAAACTGACAACGTCTGTGATCCCAGTATTTAAACTGTCGCTGCTCTGTTATCCGAGTATTTAAACTGTCGCCGCTCTGTGATCCCAGTATTTAAACTGACAACGCACTGTGATCCCAGTATTTAAACTGTCGCTGCTCTGTGATCCCAGTATTTATACTGTCGCCGGTCTGTGATCCCTGTATTTAAACTGACAACGCTCTGTGATCCCAGTATTTAAACTGTCGCTGCTCTGTTATCCCAGTATTTAAACTGTCACCGCTCTGTGATCCCAGTATTTAAACTGTCGCCGCTCTGTGATCTGAGTATTTAAACTGTCGCCGCTCTGTGATCCCAGTATTTAAACTGTCGCCGCTCTGTGATCCCAGTATTTAAACTGTCGCCGCTCTGTGATCCCAGTATTTAAACTGTCGCTGCCCTGTGATCCCAGTATTTAAACTATCGCCGCTCTGTGATCCCAGTATTTAAACTGTCGCCACTCTGTGATCCCAGTATTTAAACTGACAACGCACTGTGATCCCAGTATTTAAACTGTCGCTGCTCTGTTATCCCAGTATTTAAACTGTCGCCGCTCTGTGATCCCAGTATTTAAACTGTCGCCGCTCTGTGATCTGAGTATTTAAACTGTAGCTGCTCTGTGATCCCAGTATTTTAACTGTCGCTGCTCTGTTATCCCAGTATTTAAACTGTCGCCACTCTGTGATCCCAGTATTTAAACTGTCGCCGCTCTGTGATCCCAGTATTTAAACTGTCACCGCTCTGTGATCCCAGTATTTAAACTGTCGCCGCTCTGTGATCCCAGTATTTAAACTGTCGCTGCCCTGTGATCCCAGTATTTAAACTATCGCCGCTCTGTGATCCCAGTATTTAAACTGTCGCCACTCTGTGATCCCAGTATTTAAACTGACAACGCACTGTGATCCCAGTATTTAAACTGTCGCTGCTCTGTTATCCCAGTATTTAAACTGTCGCCGCTCTGTGATCCCAGTATTTAAACTGTCGCCGCTCTGTGATCTGAGTATTTAAACTGTAGCTGCTCTGTGATCCCAGTATTTTAACTGTCGCTGTTCTGTGATCCCAGTATTTAAACAGTCGCCGCTCTGTGATCCCAGTATTTAAACTGTCACCGCTCTGTGATCCCAGTATTTAAACAGTCACCGCTCTGTGATCCCAGTATTTAAACAGTCACCGCTCTGTGATCCCAGTATTTAAACTGTCGCCGCTCTGTTATCTGAGTATTTAAACTGTCGCTGCTCTGTGATCCCAGTATTTAAACTGTCGCCGTTCTGTGATCCCTGTATTTAAACTGACAACGCTCTGTGATCCCAGTATTTAAACTGTCGCTGCTCTGTGATCTCAGTATTTAAAATGTCGCCGCTCTGTGATCCCAGTATTTAAACTGTCGCCGCTCTGTGATCCCAGTATTTAAACTGTCACCGCTCTGTGATCCCAGTATTAAAACTGTATCCGCTCTGTGATCCCAGTCTTTAAACTGTCGCGGCTCTGTGATCACAGTACTTAAACTGTCGCCGCTCTGTGATCACAGTATTTAAACTGCCGCCGCTCTCTGATCTGAGGATTTAAACTGTCGCTGCTCTGTGATCCCAGTATTTAAACTGTCGCCGCTCTGTGATCCCTGTATTTAAACTGACAACGCTCTGTGATCCCAGTATTTAAACCGTCGCCGCTCTCTGATCTGAGTATTTAAACTGTCGCTGCTCTGTGATCCCAGTATTTAAACTGTCGCCGCTCTGTGATCCCTGTATTTAAACTGACAACGCTCTGTGATCCCAGTATTTAAACTGTCGCTGCTCTGTTATCCGAGTATTTAAACTGTCGCCGCTCTGTGATCCCAGTATTTAAACTGACAACGCACTGTGATCCCTGTATTTAAACTGACAACGTCTGTGATCCCAGTATTTAAACTGTCGCTGCTCTGTTATCCGAGTATTTAAACTGTCGCCGCTCTGTGATCCCAGTATTTAAACTGACAACGCACTGTGATCCCAGTATTTAAACTGTCGCTGCTCTGTGATCCCAGTATTTATACTGTCGCCGCTCTGTGATCCCTGTATTTAAACTGACAATGCTCTGTGATCCCAGTATTTAAACTGTCGCTGCTCTGTTATCCGAGTATTTAAACTGTCGCCGCTCTGTGATCCCAGTATTTAAACTGACAACGCACTGTGATCCCAGTATTTAAACTGTCGCTGCTCTGTTATCCCAGTATTTAAACTGTCGCCGCTCTGTGATCCCAGTATTTAAACTGTCGCCGCTCTGTGATCTGAGTATTTAAACTGTCGCCGCTCTGTGATCCCAGTATTTAAACTGTCGCCGCTCTGTGATCCCAGTATTTATACTGTCGCCGCTCTGTGATCCCAGTATTTAAACTGTCGCTGCCCTGTGATCCCAGTATTTAAACTATCGCCGCTCTGTGATCCCAGTATTTAAACTGTCGCCACTCTGTGATCCCAGTATTTAAACTGTCGCCGCTCTCTGATCTGAGTATTTAAACTGTCGCTGCTCTGTGATCCCAGTATTTAAACTGTCGCCGCTCTGTGATCCCTGTATTTAAACTGACAACGCTCTGTGATCCCAGTATTTAAACTGTCGCCGCTCTCTGATCTGAGTATTTAAACTGTCGCTGCTCTGTGATCCCAGTATTTAAACTGTCGCCGCTCTGTGATCCCTGTATTTAAACTGACAACGCTCTGTGATCCCAGTATTTAAACTGTCGCTGCTCAGTTATCCGAGTATTTAAACTGTCGCCGCTCTGTGATCCCAGTATTTAAACTGACAACGCACTGTGATCCCTGTATTTAAACTGACAACGTTCTGTGATCCCAGTATTTAAACTGTCGCTGCTCTGTTATGCGAGTATTTAAACTGTCGCCGCTATGTGATCCCAGTATTTAAACTGACAACGCACTGTGATCCCAGTATTTAAACTGTCGCTGCTCTGTGATCCCAGTATTTATACTGTCGCCGCTCTGTGATCCCTGTATTTAAACTGACAATGCTCTGTGATCCCAGTATTTAAACTGTCGCTGCTCTGTTATCCCAGTATTTAAACTGACAACGCACTGTGATCCCATTATTTAAACTGTCGCTGCTCTGTTATCCCAGTATTTAAACTGTCGCCGCTCTGTGATCCCAGTATTTAAACTGTCGCCGCTCTGTGATCTGAGTATTTAAACTGTCGCCGCTCTGTGATCCCAGTATTTAAACTGTCGGCGCTCTGTGATCCCAGTATTTAAACTGTCGCCGCTCTGTGATCCCAGTATTTAAACTGTCGCCGCCCTGTGATCCCAGTATTTAAACTGTCGCCGCTCTGTGATCCCAGTATTTAAACTGTCGCCACTCTGTGATCCCAGTATTTAAACTGACAACGCACTGTTATCCCAGTATTTAAACTGTCGCCGCTCTGTGATCCCAGTATTTAAACTGTCGCCGCTCTGTTATCTGAGTATTTAAACTGTCGCTGCTCTGTGATCCCAGTATTTAAACTGTCGCCGCTCTGTGATCCCAGTATTTAAACTGTCGCCGCTCTGTTATCTGAGTATTTAAACTGTCGCTGCTCTGTGATCCCAGTATTTAAACTGTCGCCGCTCTGTGATCCCAGTATTTAAACTGACAACGCTCTGTGATCCCAGTATTTAAACTGTCGCTGCTCTGTTTTCCCAGTATTTAGACTGTCGCCGCTCTGTGATCCCAGTATTTAAACTGTCGCCACTCTGTGATCCCAGTATTTAGACTGTCGCCGCTCTGTGATCCCAGTATTTAAACTGTCGCAGCTCTGTGATCCCAGTATTTAAACTGTCGCCGCTCTGTGATCCCAGTATTTAAACTGTCGCCGCTCTGTGATCCCAGTATTTAAACTGTTGCCGCTCTGTGATCTGAGTATTTAAACTGTAGCTGCGCTGTGATCCCAGTATTTTAACGGTCGCTGCTCTGTTATCCGAGTATTTAAACTGTCGCCGCTCTGTGATCCCAGTATTTTAACTGTCGCTGCTCTGTTATCCCAGTATTTAAACTGTCGCCGCTCTGTGATCCCAGTATTTAAACTGTCGCCGCTCTGTGATCCCAGTATTTAAACTGTCACCGCTCTGTGATCCCAGTATTTAAACTGTCGCCGCTCTGTGATCCCAGTATTTAAACTGTCGCTGCCCTGTGATCCCAGTATTTAAACTATCGCCGCTCTGTGATCCCAGTATTTAAACTGTCGCCACTCTGTGATCCCAGTATTTAAACTGACAACGCACTGTGATCCCAGTATTTAAACTGTCGCTGCTCTGTTCTCCCAGTATTTAAACTGTCGCCGCTCTGTGATCCCAGTATTTAAACTGTCGCCGCTCTGTGATCTGAGTATTTAAACTGTAGCTGCTCTGTGATCCCAGTATTTTAACTGTCACTGTTCTGTGATCCCAGTATTTAAACAGTCGCCGCTCTGTGATCCCAGTATTTAAACTGTCGCCGCTCTGTGATCCCAGTATTTAAACAGTCACCGCTCTGTGATCCCAGTATTTAAACAGTCACCGCTCTGTGATCCCAGTATTTAAACTGTCGCCGCTCTGTTATCTGAGTATTTAAACTGTCGCTGCTCTGTGATCCCAGTATTTAAACTGTCGCCGTTCTGTGATCCCTGTATTTAAACTGACAACGCTCTGTGATCCCAGTATTTAAACTGTCGCTGCTCTGTGATCTCAGTATTTAAACTGTCGCCGCTCTGTGATCCCAGTATTTAAACTGTCGCCGCTCTGTGATCCCAGTATTTAAACTGTCACCGCTCTGTGATCCCAGTATTAAAACTGTATCCGCTCTGTGATCCCAGTCTTTAAACTGTCGCGGCTCTGTGATCACAGTACTTAAACTGTCGCCGCTCTGTGATCACAGTATTTAAACTGCCGCCGCTCTCTGATCTGAGGATTTAAACTGTCGCTGCTCTGTGATCCCAGTATTTAAACTGTCGCCGCTCTGTGATCCCTGTATTTAAACTGACAACGCTCTGTGATCCCAGTATTTAAACCGTCGCCGCTCTCTGATCTGAGTATTTAAACTGTCGCTGCTCTGTGATCCCAGTATTTAAACTGTCGCCGCTCTGTGATCCCTGTATTTAAACTGACAACGCTCTGTGATCCCAGTATTTAAACTGTCGCTGCTCTGTTATCCGAGTATTTAAACTGTCGCCGCTCTGTGATCCCAGTATTTAAACTGACAACGCACTGTGATCCCTGTATTTAAACTGACAACGTCTGTGATCCCAGTATTTAAACTGTCGCTGCTCTGTTATCCGAGTATTTAAACTGTCGCCGCTCTGTGATCCCAGTATTTAAACTGACAACGCACTGTGATCCCAGTATTTAAACTGTCGCTGCTCTGTGATCCCAGTATTTATACTGTCGCCGCTCTGTGATCCCTGTATTTAAACTGACAATGCTCTGTGATCCCAGTATTTAAACTGTCGCTGCTCTGTTATCCGAGTATTTAAACTGTCGCCGCTCTGTGATCCCAGTATTTAAACTGACAACGCACTGTGATCCCAGTATTTAAACTGTCGCTGCTCTGTTATCCCAGTATTTAAACTGTCGCCGCTCTGTGATCCCAGTATTTAAACTGTCGCCGCTCTGTGATCTGAGTATTTAAACTGTCGCCGCTCTGTGATCCCAGTATTTAAACTGTCGCCGCTCTGTGATCCCAGTATTTATACTGTCGCCGCTCTGTGATCCCAGTATTTAAACTGTCGCTGCCCTGTGATCCCAGTATTTAAACTATCGCCGCTCTGTGATCCCAGTATTTAAACTGTCGCCACTCTGTGATCCCAGTATTTAAACTGTCGCCGCTCTCTGATCTGAGTATTTAAACTGTCGCTGCTCTGTGATCCCAGTATTTAAACTGTCGCCGCTCTGTGATCCCTGTATTTAAACTGACAACGCTCTGTGATCCCAGTATTTAAACTGTCGCCGCTCTCTGATCTGAGTATTTAAACTGTCGCTGCTCTGTGATCCCAGTAATTAAACTGTCGCCGCTCTGTGATCCCTGTATTTAAACTGACAACGCTCTGTGATCCCAGTATTTAAACTGTCGCTGCTCAGTTATCCGAGTATTTAAACTGTCGCCGCTCTGTGATCCCAGTATTTAAACTGACAACGCACTGTGATCCCTGTATTTAAACTGACAACGTTCTGTGATCCCAGTATTTAAACTGTCGCTGCTCTGTTATGCGAGTATTTAAACTGTCGCCGCTATGTGATCCCAGTATTTAAACTGACAACGCACTGTGATCCCAGTATTTAAACTGTCGCTGCTCTGTGATCCCAGTATTTATACTGTCGCCGCTCTGTGATCCCTGTATTTAAACTGACAATGCTCTGTGATCCCAGTATTTAAACTGTCGCTGCTCTGTTATCCGAGTATTTAAACTGTCGCCGCTCTGTGATCCCAGTATTTAAACTGACAACGCACTGTGGTCCCAGTATTTAAACTGTCGCTGCTCTGTTATCCCAGTATTTAAACTGACAACGCACTGTGATCCCATTATTTAAACTGTCGCTGCTCTGTTATCCCAGTATTTAAACTGTCGCCGCTCTGTGATCCCAGTATTTAAACTGTCGCCGCTCTGTGATCTGAGTATTTAAACTGTCGCCGCTCTGTGATCCCAGTATTTAAACTGTCGGCGCTCTGTGATCCCAGTATTTAAACTGTCGCCGCTCTGTGATCCCAGTATTTAAACTGTCGCCGCCCTGTGATCCCAGTATTTAAACTGTCGCCGCTCTGTGATCCCAGTATTTAAACTGTCGCCACTCTGTGATCCCAGTATTTAAACTGACAACGCACTGTTATCCCAGTATTTAAACTGTCGCCGCTCTGTGATCCCAGTATTTAAACTGTCGCCGCTCTGTGATCTGAGTATTTAAACTGTAGCTGCTCTGTGATCCCGTTATTTTAACTGTCGCTGTTCTGTTATCCCAGTATTTAAACTGTCGCCGCTCTGTGATCCCAGTATTTAAACTGTCACCGCTCTGTGATCCCAGTATTTAAACTGTCGCCGCCCTGTGATCCCAGTATTTAAACTGTCGCCGCTCTGTGATCCCAGTATTTTAACTGTCGCCGCTCTGTTATCTGAGTATTTAAACTGTCGCTGCTCTGTGATCCCAGTATTTAAACTGTCGCCGCTCTGTGATCCCAGTATTTAAACTGACAACGCTCTGTGATCCCAGTATTTAAACTGTCGCTGCTCTGTTTTCCCAGTATTTAGACTGTCGCCGCTCTGTGATCCCAGTATTTAAACTGTCGCCACTCTGTGATCCCAGTATTTAGACTGTCGCCGCTCTGTGATCCCAGTATTTAAACTGTCGCAGCTCTGTGATCCCAGTATTTAAACTGTCGCCGCTCTGTGATCCCAGTATTTAAACTGTCGCCGCTCTGTGATCCCAGTATTTAAACTGTCGCCGCTCTGTGATCTGAGTATTTAAACTGTAGCTGCGCTGTGATCCCAGTATTTTAACGGTCGCTGCTCTGTTATCCCAGTATTTAAACTGTCGCCGCTCTGTGATCCCAGTATTTAAACTGTCACCGCTTTGTGATCCCAGTATTTAAACTGTCGCCGCCCTGTGATCCCAGTATTTAAACAGTCACCGCTCTGTGATCCCAGTATTTAAACTGTCGCCGCTCTGTTATCTGAGTATTTAAACTGTCGCTGCTCTGTGATCCCAGTATTTAAACTGTCGCCGTTCTGTGATCCCTGTATTTAAACTGACAACGCTCTGTGATCCCAGTATTTAAACTGTCGCTGCTCTGTTATCCGAGTATTTAAACTGTCGCCGCTCTGTGATCCCAGTATTTAAACTGACAACGCACTGTGATCCCAGTATTTAAACTGTCGCTGCTCTGTTATCCCAGTACTTAAACTGTCGCCGCTCTGTGATCCCAGTATTTAAACTGTCGCCGCTCTGTGATCTGAGTATTTAAACTGGAGCTGCTCTGTGATCCCAGTATTTTAACTGTCGCTGCTCTGTTATCCCAGTATTTAAACTGTCGCCGCTCTGTGATCCCAGTATTTAAACTGTCGCCGCTCTGTGATCCCAGTATTTAAACTGTCGCCGCTCTGTGATCCCAGTATTTAAACTGTCGCGGCTCTGTGATCCCAGTATTAAAACTGTCGTCGCTCTGTGATCCCAGTCTTTAAACTGTCGCGGCTCTGTGATCACAGTATTTAAACTGTCGCCGCTCTGTGATCCCAGTATTTAAACTGTCGCTGCTCTGTGATCCCAGTATTTAAACTGTCGCCGCTCTGTGATCCCAGTATTTAAACTGTCGCCGCTCTCTGATCTGAGTATTTAAACTGTCGCTGCTCTGTGATCCCAGTATTTAAACTGTCGCCGCTCTGTGATCCCTGTATTTAAACTGACAACGCTCTGTGATCCCAGTATTTAAACTGTCGCCGCTCTCTGATCTGAGTATTTAAACTGTCGCTGCTCTGTGATCCCAGTATTTAAACTGTCGCCGCTCTGTGATCCCTGTATTTAAACTGACAACGCTCTGTGATCCCAGTATTTAAACTGTCGCTGCTCAGTTATCCGAGTATTTAAACTGTCGCCGCTCTGTGATCCCAGTATTTAAACTGACAACGCACTGTGATCCCTGTATTTAAACTGACAACGTTCTGTGATCCCAGTATTTAAACTGTCGCTGCTCTGTTATGCGAGTATTTAAACTGTCGCCGCTATGTGATCCCAGTATTTAAACTGACAACGCACTGTGATCCCAGTATTTAAACTGTCGCTGCTCTGTGATCCCAGTATTTATACTGTCGCCGCTCTGTGATCCCTGTATTTAAACTGACAATGCTCTCTGATCCCAGTATTTAAACTGTCGCTGCTCTGTTATCCGAGTATTTAAACTGTCGCCGCTCTGTGATCCCAGTATTTAAACTGACAACGCACTGTGGTCCCAGTATTTAAACTGTCGCTGCTCTGTTATCCCAGTATTTAAACTGACAACGCACTGTGATCCCATTATTTAAACTGTCGCTGCTCTGCTATCCCAGTATTTAAACTGTCGCCGCTCTGTGATCCCAGTATTTAAACTGTCGCCGCTCTGTGATCTGAGTATTTAAACTGTCGCCGCTCTGTGATCCCAGTATTTAAACTGTCGGCGCTCTGTGATCCCAGTATTTAAACTGTCGCCGCTCTGTGATCCCAGTATTTAAACTGTCGCCGCCCTGTGATCCCAGTATTTAAACTGTCGCCGCTCTGTGATCCCAGTATTTAAACTGTCGCCACTCTGTGATCCCAGTATTTAAACTGACAACGCACTGTTATCCCAGTATTTAAACTGTCGCCGCTCTGTGATCCCAGTATTTAAACTGTCGCCGCTCTGTGATCTGAGTATTTAAACTGTAGCTGCTCTGTGATCCCGTTATTTTAACTGTCGCTGTTCTGTTATCCCAGTATTTAAACTGTCGCCGCTCTGTGATCCCAGTATTTAAACTGTCACCGCTCTGTGATCCCAGTATTTAAACTGTCGCCGCCCTGTGATCCCAGTATTTAAACTGTCGCCGCTCTGTGATCCCAGTATTTAAACTGTCGCCGCTCTGTTATCTGAGTATTTAAACTGTCGCTGCTCTGTGATCCCAGTATTTAAACTGTCGCCGCTCTGTGATCCCAGTATTTAAACTGTCGCCGCTCTGTTATCTGAGTATTTAAACTGTCGCTGCTCTGTGATCCCAGTATTTAAACTGTCGCCGCTCTGTGATCCCAGTATTTAAACTGACAACGCTCTGTGATCCCAGTATTTAAACTGTCGCTGCTCTGTTTTCCCAGTATTTAGACTGTCGCCGCTCTGTGATCCCAGTATTTAAACTGTCGCCACTCTGTGATCCCAGTATTTAGACTGTCGCCGCTCTGTGATCCCAGTATTTAAACTGTCGCAGCTCTGTGATCCCAGTATTTAAACTGTCGCCGCTCTGTGATCCCAGTATTTAAACTGTCGCGGCTCTGTGATCCCAGTATTTAAACTGTCGCCGCTCTGTGATTCCAGTATTTCAACTGTCGCCGCTCTGTGATACCTGTATTTAATCTGTCGCCGCTCTGTGATCGCAGTATTTAAACTGTCGCCGCTCTGTAATCCCAGTATTTAAACTGTCAGAGCTGCAATTTTGAAGACCTGGCAACATCCCTGCAAATCTTCTCTGTACTCTCTCCTGAAAACTTATATCCTTCCTGAAATATGACCAGAATTGAACTCAAAACTCCAGCTGTGCATAGCTTGTGTTTATTGAGCTCCATTCCCCACTTCCTCAACCCTTCTCAATATCTTCCCATTTACTGAGTATTCCCTTACTTTGTTTTCCCCCCAAATGCATTACCCCTTTCCGGATTGAATTCCATTCGCCACTTCTCCTCCCACTCAACCAAATCATTGATATCATTCTGGATTCAGCAGCTGCCATCTTCCCTATGCTTTTAACTATGACCATCCTGACAAATGTGGACCATGAAGAGGGTGAGCCCTTGGAATGGCACAGTTCAGCAGAAGAAGGAGCAGGCCACGGAAGAGGAGTAGGAATAGGAAGAAGAGGGGATAAGTTACAGAACAGAAAGGTCCCACGGCTGCACAGGGATGTGGCTAGAGCTTGAGTGTCTCCTCAGGATGCCATTAACATTCTGGGGGTTCTGATCTAGTCATGTTTCAGCACGACTAAGCCAAGGGGATGGCATGGTCTGGAACTCACTTTAGCTGCCTGTGCGAACACATACATTGAAAATGCAGCCTTGAATGGATCCACTCCTACTGACCCTTTCTTCCCATCACCATCTCTCTCTTCTTTTCCAGTCTCGCTATTAAAAAATGGAAGCTGACACATCTGGCACCATGTATTAATATTCACACTGTGCCAGTGAAAGTAATCGCACTTACAGATGAGGCAAACTGAAATGACGCAATCTGTGCTCTGCTTGACAGGGTAGCTCTTGGCTACTTTTACACAGCACACTGATTGTGGCCTTGGGTGAGGTAAAGGTAGCTTTTTCACTTGTCTCTGCTTCTGGCTGAGATGCCTGTGGCAGCCATCCTCATTGTGGAGATGCCTGTGGGGGCAAATCAGGAGGCTTTGGCATCGGTGTCAAAAACCCCAGTCACATGCCCGCTGCTGCCATGGTCATCCTGGTGGGGGGCTGCGGGTATCCGTCTCCGGGGGGGGGGGGCGCACCGATCGTCGGGCACGCGTGATCTGGTGGGGGGCCTACCTTCTTCCACGCTGGCCCAGTGTGTGTGTCCGCCATGTTGCGCGGGGCTGGCGCGGAAGCGGCCGCCGCGCGCATGCGTGGTCCCGCGGCTGGCAGTGCAGGGCCGTGTCTCGGCAGCCGGAGCTGCGTGGAGCGCTCCAGCAACGTGCTGGCCCCCTGTGGGCCTCGGAATCGCTGGGCCAAGAGGCCCAACACTTAGCCGCCGTTTTGAAGAACCCTGGCCGTTAACTTTCCAAATTTTAGCTTTCATAATTTATGCCTTTCTGTGGTTACCACATAACCACAGAATGGACCTGTCAGCACAATCAATGGGATTAAAGGGAAGGTGAGTGTGGTTAGGAAATTTGCTAAGAGACAGAAAACAGAGGATTTATTTTTCCAGATGAAAGGGAAGTGTACAGTGGTTCTCCCTCGGGGTTGGTATTATGATCCATGCTATTTTTGTTGTGTATTAATGAACTGGGCGTGTCTATACAGGACACCATTTCAATGTTTGCAGACGCCACAAAACTTGGAAATGAGGCAGACTCCAGGGAGACAATTGATTTTGTGTCCAAATCCACAAAGGTGAGAGCGGCAACATGGGAGCAAATTGTCACGGGAATCTGGAAACGGGATTCTCACCGCCGACATCTCGTTTCCTGATTTTCCACGCTCCTTGCTAATGACGTAACAAGGTTCATGCCCACAAAGGGCAAGAACCCAGAGGAAGAGAGGCATGCCTGAGGAGTGCCCTGTCACTGGCCCTGGCACTGCCCTCTGGCAGGGCCCCTGACACTGCCCCTGACACTGCCTACTGGCACTGCTCTGGACACTGCTCCCTGACACTGTTTGGTAATCTGGTAGTGCCAACCTGGCAGTGCCAACCTGTGCCAGAGGGCAATGCCGGGGCGAATACTTTGGGGAGTTCCATTGGGGGCTGAGTTCACGTTATATTTGTTGGGGGGAGGAGCCCCTGGTGCTGATGCTTGTGGTGGGAGGGGGGAAGCCCAAATGCTGGTGGTGGTGGTGGGTCTGGGGCTGGGGGAGTTTATTTGAAGGGCGCCCTGATCTATGTGGAATCAGGCTTGCCAGTTCTATTATGCCCGCCCCACTGCATCGACGGCATAAACCACGCCCCCTGAATTTATTTTTACAGGGTGGCTCAAATTCTGGCCTGAAAACTGGGCTGTGCAGCCGGGTAGCTACACACCGGATTTCAGTCAGTCTTTAAAAAAAAGAGAAATACTGAGAAATAATGCGTGAGACAAAATATTTCAGTAACTCCAGTTCATTTAATTTGTTCCGAGCTTTCAGTAGGCTGCAGATCCAGACGTTGCAATTTTTTCTGAATGACAAAAAGAGCAAATTATGTTTTAGGTCTGGGCTTTTATTGTTCCATACATTTAAAACAATCAGTACTTCAGTATACAAATTGCAATAGATTTGTTGAAGAACGTGATAAGTAATGGCCAATTTCTGCAAAATTTAATTACTATTTCCTCTGTTCGTTAAAATGCCTAAAAGGCATTAATATGTGAAAACATTAGGAATTGTTGTAATTACATCTGAAGGCAACATCTTTGCAATTAATTGAATTTCTGAAGAAAAATGTCACAGTCACCTGAATGCATGAAGGCTTCCATGTACAGATTTGAAAATAGATTTTGCAGTAAATCAGTGACTGTCAATTATTTTTGAGAATCAGCAGCTCCAATATACATTTTGTTTGTGATTAAAGTGGGGCACACTGGTTATCGGTAAAATATATATGAAATAAAAATGCAGAAACATTTATGCTGCCAATAGTCAGTCCACCTCAAATTGAAAGAGAAAGTATTTGTTCCTTTGCTGAGTTGAACAAACATTGACTCAATGGATCTGACAACAATGGTAATTGGAAAGCGTACACCCCTGTGACAGGGCTACATCGGACATGTAAGGGAATTCTGACATCAGGAAATTTATCAAGGTGATCCCAATTATGCAGAGGTGTCTTTCTGTTCATTTAATAGACAGAACAGTCCTATTGCTGTACCACAGCTGACAAATTCATTTTGCTGTCACAGAAAATGGTGAATTTGCTCCCTCGCTGCCGACAGCGGACGTGGACACAAAACCAAGGCACATCATGTAAAACGATAGCTTCAACATTTGTGAATGAATAAGTGCAAAACCTCCGCACATTTGCAGAAGGGGCAGCTGAAAACTCTGTAGGTACGTGGGAACGATGAGACGGTAACTTTGGGAGACACTGAAATACAAACAGCAATCTCAGGAAGGCTGTCATTTTCACAGGCTGTACCCTCCCCGCCAGTGACAGCGGGAGCACATCCCACCTTCAGAAATCCCCTTTCATTTGTTCTATTAGTCTACCCAAATTCAATTTGTGAAGCTGGCCCCAGTCCCTTGCCACTTGAATATTCAGGTACCTAAAACACCCTCCCACCACCTTGAACGGCATCTCCCCCAATCTCCTCTCCTGCCCCCTTGCCTGGATCGCAAAAACCACGCTCTTGCCCACATTCAATTTATAAGCTGAGAGCTGGCCAAATTCCTCCAGTATCCCCATAATCGCTCCAATCCCCCCCCCCCAGCAGGTCTGTTATATAAAGGAGCAAATCGTCCACCCCCACCTCGCGCTATCCCCCGCCAAACGTTCGACGCTCGCAGTGCCATTACCAAAGGCTCTATGGCCAGGGCAAATAGTAGTGAGGAGAGTGGGCACCCCTGCCTCGTCCCCCGACGCAAAAGCTAAAATATTCCGACCTACCCGATTCGTTCTTACATTTTCCACCGGTGCCTGATAAAGCAACAGGACCCAATCCACAAATCCCTGCCCGAACCCAAACCATCTCAGGACCTTCCACAAATATTTCCACTACACCATGGCCACGACCACGTTGACCTTGCAAACCCTCTGTAGGCATCATTATTACATTTAAGAGCTGCCTAATGTTGGTCGCCAGGTGTCGCCCTTTAACAAACCCCGTCTGGCCCTTCCCTATTACCCCTTGGACGCAGTCCTCGATCCGTGTGGCCAGGATCTTTGCCAACAATTTAGCATCCACATTTAATAAGGAGATTGGTCTATATGACCCAGAGCTTTCCGGATCTTATCCCGTTTCAAGCGAAGAGAAATTGATGCGTGCGATAACGTCGGGGGGAGCACTCCCAACTCCTTTGACTCATTAAAAGCCTTTACCAAAAGCGGCCCCAGCACCCCGGAAAACTTATTGGAAAATTCTACCGGGTATCAGTCCGGTCCCGGAGTTTTGCCCAATTGCATCCCCTCCAGCCCCTCTAGTACTTTCCCAAGCCTGATTAGGGCCCCCAGGCCCTCCACCAACTCCTCATCCACCTTCGGGAGCTCCAACCCCCCAAAAAACCTTCTCATCCCCTCCTCCCCGGATTCCGATTTATACAGATTACTGTTAAACTCCCGAAACACATCATTCACCCCCACTGGGTCCAGAAACACCTTCCCACCTGTGTCCCTCACTTTCCCTATCTCTCTCGGGGCCTCCTGCCTCCTCAACTGATTCACCAGCATCCTACTAGCTTTCTCCTCATATTCATAGACTCCCCTTCCTTACCCTGCTCAGCTGTCCCACCACCTTACCTGTGGACAGCAGCCCAAATTCTAGCTGCAATTCTTTAAAAAGTCCATCCTCCAGAGTCTCTGCATTTCTCCTGTCCACCTGTAAGATTTCTCCTGTAGTGATCTTTACATGGGTATGTACATAAGGGGTTAATGGGAAATTGAAAGATCACTAGGGGGCAGCACTTGTGGGTATAAAAGCAGGCGCAAGCGGCTCTCTGCCGCTCTTGGTGATTAGACTGTGACGAGAGCAGGAGCATAGATCTAGCTCAGGGCTACTAGTGTGGTCAGACATAGCTACTGTATATAAACGTTGTGACCTTTCTACTGGTATTGATCTTAAAGTAAGACTCACTGTTCTTCTGTTACTCAATAAACCTTTCACTCCCTCTGGACGACTTTGAGGCTTCTTCATCAAGGTGCAGGCCTCTTCAGCAACTGGATTGAGTAACGCATGTTACATACAGTTGTGCTACCAAACACACTACAGTAAGGTAACAAAAGATCTCCCACCAATCTTTCTAACTCCACCCGCTCCGCCTTCTCCTTGGGCGCCCAAATTGAAATAAATTATTCTCTGATAACTGTCTTCAGTGCTTCCCAGACCACCCTCACCGACACCTCACCCGTATCCCCGGATGGCCTATCTCACCCGCTCACAGACCTCCTCTTCCGCCAGTAGCCCCACATCCAACCTGCATTGCAGGCGCTGGGCCTTTCCTTTACTAACTTGCAAGTCCACCCAGTGCAGAGTGTGGTCTGACACCACTATTGCTGAATATTCAGCATCTACCACCTCTGCCAGCAGCGTTTTGTCCATCACAAAAAATACTATCCGGGAATACACCTTATGTACATGGGAGTAGAATGAAAATTCCTTACCCCTCGGCCTCCCGAATCTCCAGGGATCAACTCCTCCCATGTGCTCCATGAACCCCCGGAGCTCCTTTGCCATAGCTGATACCTTCCCCAACCTAGAACTTGACCGGTCCAACCTTGCATCAAGAACCGTGTTGAAATCCCCCTCCCAGACAATGAGAATCTAGATCCAGAATCTTCCCCAGCACCCATCTCATAAATTCCACGGCGTCACAGTTCAGGACATATATATTCACCAACACTACAGCGATTCCCTCCAGTTTCCCACTAACCATAACATATCTCCCCCCCCCCCCTTCCTTCCCTCCAGGACCGCCTCTATATTCCCCACCTCGAATGCTACCCGTTTATTGACCAAAATCGCCCCCCCCCCCCCTCATTTTAAAGTCTAACCCCGAATGAAATGCTTGCCAAACCCAGCCCTTCCTCAACCAAATCTGATCCCCATCTTCAGATGTGTCTCCTGCGACATGGCCACATCCGCCTTCAGTTGCCTCAAGTGCACGAACACACGGGCCCTTTTAACTGGCCCATTCAGTCCCCAAGCACTCCACGTGACCAGCCTAGTCGGGGGGGATCCCCTGCAAATCAGCCATAGCCTCTCCTAGGCCTGTCTCCAGCCCATGTCCCGCCCCTCTCCTGGTCCGCCCTCGGGCATCCACGGTCATCAGCCCTCTTCCTCCTCAACTTTAAAGGCCCCTGCCTGTCAGCAATACTGTCCCCCCCAACCAGATCCCCCACTCCCCCATCACTTGTGTGACAGCACTAACGGCACCCACTTGTGGGACAGCGTTAACCTCATCCCTTGTGGGACAACGCCAACTTCACCCCCTTGTCGGACAGCACTAACTTCACCCCCTCATGGTGAAGTTAAAAACTCACCACTATTCTTAGAATTCCCCCTATACCAAAAAAGGGTCGATATTTTAAATGGTGAACAGGGATTCTCATTCCTGACTCCGATGCAGGCTTCAGTGGGTGCTATTCAGGTCAAACTATATTTTCAAGTTATCCCCCGGTATAACCCATACCTTCACCGAATAATTTTATCTACTTACCCCTCAGTAGCATTGATATCCTGGGGCCTGCATTGCTAAGTAAGTAAAGTAGGCTAATAACCACTGTTTCAGGTTAAAACTTTTAAGTTATTTTATTATATATTTTTTTCGTTTTAAAAGATGCAATCACTGTCTTTACAGAAAAGTAAAAAGATCTTGCTTCCGGATCCTTCTGGTTGGTTGGAGGGACCTTCAGGCCCAACTTGACAATCAATCTTCTTTTTAAAATCTGGTCTTCTTTAGATGTATTCGCTGATGAGCTTGGTTGCTGTGTCCTATCTTTCCCATGTACCGAGCTGTGAGAGCTGGCTATCTCTGAGCTGACTCTGCGCTGACTCTGCCTCCTCTTTAAATTCTAGTCTTCCTTAGATGTATTAGCAGTTTTAGCTCGGCTGCTTTGCCCTGTCCCTTTCCCATGGCCGAGCTGACTGTAATCTGACTCTGAGCTGCTTGTTCCTTCTCGGCTTCTCCGCCTCTCTGCTTCTCTCTGAGATCTGGTAGTTCCTGCTCTGGTCTCTGGGTTTATATTCTCTTTCTAACAGTTATTAAGTTTTTATAACTTTATTGTAAAGTAACTCTTATTTCACTTTGATTGTAAAATGTATCTTTGATCCAAACATTCAAATACAACTAAGTATTCATTTTGACATGACCTCACCTCTCAGGTCTCTGATTACATTTTTTCCTTTGTGATGTTCAAAGTTCCTTTGTGATATTCAAAAATGCTTTGGTTTCAAGAGGTGTGAATTTTGGTTTGGTTCCTGTCATTTCTATAGTTTTATTTTCCAATTGTGTACCCAACTCATAATTTTGACTTTGCTTTTAGCTTTAAATTATGTTTCTCGTAGACTGATAGTCTCCAGCCACTTGTGGGACAGCACTAACTTCACCTCCTTGTGGGACAGCACTAACTTCAGCCACTTGTGGGAATCTGCTGACTTCAACCACTTGTGGGACAACACTAACTTCACCTCCTTGTGGGACAGCACTAACTTCAGCCACTTGTGGGACAGCACTAACTTCACCCACTTGTGGGAATCTGCTGACTTCAACCACTTGTGGGACAACACTAACATCACCCATTTGTAGCACAGCGCTAACATCACCCACATGTGGGACAGCACTAACTTCACCCACTTGTGGGACAGCGCTAACTTCACCCACTTGTGGGACAGGACTAACGTCACCCACATGTGGGACTGACTAACTTCACTCACTTGTGGGACAGGACTAACTTCACTCACTCGTGGGACAGCAATAACTTTACCCACTTGTGGGAGAGCGCTAATGTCACCCACTTGTGGGACAACACTAACATCACCCATTTGTAGGACAGCGCTAACATCACCCACTTGTGGGACAGCGCTAACTTTACCCACTTGTGGGAAAGCGCTAACTTCACCCCCTTGTGGGATACCACTAACTTCACCCACTTGTGGGAAAGCACTAACTTCACCCACTTGTGGGACACCACTAACTTCACCCAGTTGTGGGACAACAATAACATCACCCATTTTTAGGACAGCGCTAACATCACCCACTTGTGGGACAGCGCTAACGTCACCCACTTGTGCGACAGCGCTAACGTCACCCACTTCTGGGACAGCACTAACTTCACCCACTTGTGGGACAGCACTAACTTCACCTACTTGTGGGGCAGCACTAACTTCACCCACTTGTGGGAGTGTGCTGACTTCAGCCACTTGTGGGACAGACTAACTTCACCCCCTTGTGGGACAGCACTAACTTCACCCACTTGTGGGACAGCACTAACTTCACCCACTTGTGGGACAGCACTAACTTCACCCACTTGTGGGACAGCACTAACTGCACCCACATGTGGGACAGCACTATCTTCACCCACTTGTGGGAAAGCACTAACTTCACCCACTTGTGGGAGTGTGCTGACTTCAGCCAGTTTTGGGACAGCACTAACTTTACCCACTTGTGGGACAGCACTAACTGCACCCACATGTGGGACAGCACTATCTTCACCCACTTGTGGGAAAGCGCTAACTTCACCCACTTGTGGGACAGCACTAACTTCACCCACTTGTGGGACAACACTAACATCACCCATTTGTAGGACAGCGCTAACATCACCCACTTGTGGGACAGCGCTAACGTCACCCACTTGTGGGACAGCACTAACTTCACCCACTTGTGGGACGACACTAACATCACCCATTTGTAGGACAGCGCTAACATCACCCACTTGTGGGACAGCGCTAACGTCACCCACTTGTGGGACAGCGCTAACGTCACCCACTTGTGGGACAGCACTAACTTCACCCACTTGTGGGACAGCGCTAAATTCACCCAGTTGTGGGACAGCACTAACGTCACCCACTTGTGGGACGGACTAACTTCACCCACTTGTGGGATAGACTAACTTTACCCACTTGTGGGACAGACTAACTTCACACACTTGTGGGACTGACTAACTTTACCCACTTGTGGGACAGCACTAACGTCACCCACTTGTCGGACAGACTAACTTCACCCACTTGTGTGGCAGCGCTAACTTCACCCGCTTGTGGGACAGCGCTAACCTCACCCACTTGTGGGACAGCAGGAACTTTAACCACTTGTGGGACAGCGCTAACTTCACCCACTTGCGGCACAGCACTAACTAATAATAATAATAATCGCTTATTGTCACAAGTAGGCTTCAATGAAGTTACTGTGAAAAGCCCCTAGTCGCCACATTCCGGCATCTGTTTGGGGAGGCTGGTACGGGAATTGAACCCGCACTGCTGGCCCTGTTCTGCAATACAAGCCAGCTGTTTAGCCCACTGTGCTGAACCAGTCCCTGTGGGGCTGCACCCACTTGTGGGACAGCACTAACTGCACCCCTTGTGGGACAGCGCTAACTTCACCCACTTGTGGGATCATTTAGCCTATGCCTCACGAGTTTTAGTTCCAGTAGAGCAGGGATTTTCAGCCTGCGAAAAGCACCTGTTAGCAGTTTTCTGGGCGGCACAGTACTTCTCGTACATAACCGGACTCAACCCAGTAACCATTTTGACCGAGCACACCCCGACACAGCTTTTATTAGACAGTAGACTAAAAGATGGCACAGAAAGCCAAATTCGAGCAGCGCGCTGGACCCTACTACAAGGACGCGGTATCCATTGCGGTAAAAAGGACAAAGACGCACACGTTTCTGGCCGACAATTTACACTATGCAGGAACCCCACATGAGTGCGAGGTCATAGCCCCCAAACACAGCACAGGCCCCTTTGTTCCCAAATCGTTGCTGAAAAAGGCAGGCTTCCGACCACAGACGACCCAGCCCACAGACAAAGCTTTGAAAATTTATGTAGATGGCTCTTCCACAGTTCTTGATGGGAAAAGAATCACAGGATGTAGAATTTATGTAGAGGACGCGCAGGGACGCGCTTTAGAGGAAATCTCATTAAAATTGCCTGGACATTTAGGTTCGCAGGCAGCCGAGTTAGCAGCAATTGCTTACATCGTCCAGCACCCCGATTCGTTCCCGACCACAGCAGGCATATATTCAGACAGTTTGTATGTCGGCAACAACCTGACAGAATTCCTGCCCCTGTGGGAATCTAGAGGATTTATAAACGCCGACGGAAAAACCCTACCCTCAGCGCCATTACTCAAGCACATTCTCCAGACAGCGAAAGGTAGAAAATACGGAATAGTTAAAGTTAGAAGTCACCATCGTTCCTCCCCACCCAGTAACGTGAAAGCAGGCACCCGAGCGAAGGCAGGCTCATGACATGGCCACTTTTGGCAACCCCCTGAGAGCGCCCCAGTATACGCGGTCCAGGTCTCAGAGACCAACATTCAAGACTTAGCCCAAGCACAAAAAGAAGATGAGGCACTAAAGGAAATTTGAAAAGGAGACTTCCCAGCTCCCTATGATAAGTGTAAAGATACTTTAACGATCTATGAAGGAATCGTTTTAAAGGACGGTATTTATGTGGTCCCCACCCAGGATAGGACATGACGGACACGGACACCAAGGGATAGAATCCACCCTTGCCCACCTCAGACCTCTCTGCTGGTGGCCCGATTTAAAAACTGCCGTATCCCATTACATTGAGAATTGTTTGATTTGCGTCCAGAACAACCCGGACAGATATGCAAAGAAAGGTCAGCTGAGACACACCCGCCCTGTCAATGGTCCATGGACGAACTTGCAGTTAGACTATATGGGCCCCCCCCCCCCACCCACTGCAGAAATGGATACAAATATGTGTTGGTTGTCATCGACACATTCACAAAATGGGTAGAAGCTTTCCCTTCAAGAACAAATATGGCAAAAGCCACGGCAAAAATTCTAACTGAACAGATTTTCACTAGTTGGGGACTCCCCTGTAGTATTGAGTCGGACCAAGGTTCGCACTTCACAGGCAGGGTCATGAAAAATGTCATGACGATTTTTGGCACAAAACAGAAGTTTCACATTGCCTATCACCCGCAGTCTAGCGGCATTGTGGAATGCATGAATCGGACCCTAAAGGCAACACTTAGGAAAATGGTGCAGTAGCACAATACAACATGGGACACAGTGCTCCCATTCGCACTGATGTTTATTAGAAACAAGGTGTCGAGGTCGACAGGTTACGCCCCCCATACCCTTATGACTGGATGACCCATGAAGGGTACCGAGTATTTATTGGACTTGATTTGGCCAGCCCCGCAGTCACCACCTTACCCATGAAAAAGCGGTCCAAAACATGTTGGAGAATATTAAAGCAGCACAGCTCGCTGCAGCTGTTCGACTAGGCGCTAGACGAAAGTAGAGTAAGGCCTGCTTTGATAAGACAGTACACCCGACGGAGTATACAGTCGGACAGCAAGTCATGATCTCCCTGTACAATCCTAGTTCCTTCCTCTCCCCTAGATTTGCAGGACCCTATTCAATTTCTGACAAAGTAAACCCCTCAGTTTACAAGATCAAGCTTTTCTAATTGGAGGGCTGTGACCAGTGGTGTTCCACAGGGATCAGTGCTGGGGCCTTTGCTCTTTGTAGTATATATAAATGATTTGGAGGAAAATGTAACTGGTCTGATTGGTAAGTTTGCACACGACACAAAGGTTGGTGGAATTGCGGATAGCGATGAGGACTGTCGGAGGATACAGCAGGATTTAGATTGTTTGGAGACTTGGGCGGAGAGATGGCAGATGGAGTATAATCCGGACAAATGTGAGGTAATCCATTTTGGAAGGTCTAATGCAGGTAGGGAATATACGGTGAATGGTAGAACACTCAAGAGTATTGAAAGTCAAAGAGATCTAGGAGTACAGGTCCACAGGTCACTGAAAGGGGCAACACAGGTGGAGAAGGTAGTCAAGAAGGCATACGGCATGCTTGCCTTCATTGGCCGGGGCATTGAGTATAAGAATTGGCAAGTCATGTTGCAGCTGTATAGAACCTTAGTTAGGCCACACTTGGAGTATAGTGTTCAATTCTGGTCGCCACACTACCAGAAGGATGTGGAGGCTTTAGAGAGGGTGCAGAAGAGATTTACCAGAATGTTGCCTGGTATGGAGGGCATTAGCTATGAGGAGCGGTTGAATAAACTCGGTTTATTCTCACTGGAACGAAGGAGGTTGAGGGGAGACCTGATAGAGGTATACAAAATTATGAGGGGCATAGACAGAGTGGATAGTCAGAGGCTTTTCCCCAGGGTAGAGGGGTCAATTACTAGGGGGCATAGGTTTAAGGTGAGAGGGGCAAGGTTTAGAGTAGATGTACGAGGCAAGTTTTTTACGCAGAGGGTAGTGGGTGCCTGGAACTCGCTACCGGAGGAGGTGGTGGAAGCATGGACGATAGTGACATTTAAGGGGCATCTTGACAAATACATGAATAGGATGGGAATAGAGGGATATGGACCCAGAAAGTGTAGAAGATTGTAGTTTAGTCGGGCAGCATGGTCGGCACGGGCTTGGAGGGCCGAAGGGCTTGTTCCTGTGCTGTACATTTCTTTGTTCTTTGTTATCACATATCCTAATGGTAAATCAGGATGGTTCCATATAAACCAGCTTACGGTTTATGGAATACAGTGCAGCCACTCGCACCACCTCTCATTGGCAATGGCAGACAGCGAAGACCCGCCCACTGACAACCCAATCCAGCCCTCTCCCAGCCAGGACAGCACGTCCACAGACACGACCTTGACTCCGCCCCCAGAGTCCAATTTCACCCTAACACGTGATTCGGCTGCTAGCGGCAGCGATAGCGACAGATACAGCACAACTGACACCCTTGAGAGACCTGAACAAAGGAAACACAGACCAGGCCCCAGTGACACCGACCACGATATGTTCAGCCACTTAGAGACAATTTATTTGCCGTTACCAGAACCTGACCCACCACCCGATGATAGCGACACCCCCCCTTGCCCCCACCGCCCTTCACAATGCGAAACATTGGCACCGCGACAATTCCTGTCGTCTGACGCGGAATGACGAGATGGACCCCACATCGGCACACACCGCATTGGCACTAAAACTCCAGGCACGAGTTTGGATCCCGTGAGATGGTGATGACTCCGAGTCTGACTCCCACCATGCTAACCCCTTTGAGACCCTTTTTGGAATGGAACCTTGAGGTGTCCTGATGATGAGAGAAAGGAACCGATTGGGATTTACGGTGTCCTATTCCCTGATGGAACCTGCCCGCTTTCTTCTTCAGTTTTTTAAAATATTGAATGTTCTCGCTCTTGTATGATTTTGTGTGTCGGCCTCACGAAAAATTTCTTGATACAGTAATGACTACTCTTCTGACGCCACATGGCAGTTAAAGGCACAAGTTTGCTGAAGTCCATATATTCTCAAATTCTTACCACTCTTGGAAGGTCACTCAGGCAGTGGAGTAACGGCACTGATCCCCGCCCTGCCTGAGGACCCCCTATACATTTGGTCAGCCAAGCTCGTGTAGTGGAGTAACAGCACTGATCACCGCCCTACCCGGGGATTCCACCCATTCTTGCCCTGCCACGGATCATACGCACCCCATTCGGAGAATAATTTTCAAAATTCTTTCGTACACAGTAGAGGCCCTACTGTTTATAGCTATACTTTGAAGTGTCATCCAGATGATCAGACTTCGGAAATGGCGAAGGAGAGCCTCCCGCCCTCCAGTATACACACTTAGAGCCCCTTTCCTCGGACTCCAGAAAACCCCACACTTTCTCTGAACCCTTCCTCCCTAATAAATTCCGCGATTGTTGTTTTTTTTCAATAAAGTTACTTTCTTTGTACATGGACATTAGTGATAAGTCAGAATGTGATGCTGCTAGTGGTTATTTTGTATTGTATTTAAGTTCTTTGGTTATTAGATAGCAGCATGAGTGTAGTTTAGTTAGAGACAGTTCGAGGTTCCCCCTTTGTGGAAAGAGACTGAAGTGTATGTTTGAATGTTAAATGCCCCCTTGGAATTTTTAGAGATATGTGTTGTATTAGGGAAACGTAGGTAAATATTTTGACCCATAGGACAGAGTAGGGTAGAACCTATCCTTGATTGAGGGCACCCGGCATGTCAGGGAACAGGAAAAGATTCAGTAGTGTGATCCTTCATGCTTCGCATTGAGGATCAAGAGGACGGAATGTAGCCATCTTGGATGGCCACTTACAACCAGGAACAGAGAAAGTCGCAAAGCATAGCGGGAAAAATGGACAATGCGAGATTCAGGCAGGCTCAGAGCCTGAATGTATATTTGTGAGTGAGGAATCCAAACAGCATCGAAACCCCCAACCGATTAGCATTTTGATGGCCCATCTCCGTAAGACAAAGGACTGATGCTTGAGTAACCGATACAATCCCAGACATTTCGGCGTCACTCCCTGTACTCAGGAAGCGTAAACAACAGGGTCAATGACCGCTTAGGACACGCCCAGCCATCAAGGCCCCCACCCCTTTATTGGCTCAAATCGATCAGGAATCAGGCAATTAGTGGGGCCCAAACTGAAGGACCGCCCAAAAGAGCGCGAAAATCCACAAGAATAAAAAGAGAGTCCACCATGTGTTTGGCCTCTCTTGGACCTGGAGCTCCGGCAACATCCACTTCCAGGTGCAGCACCACCAGAAGCAAGTTCAAGTTCAACGCCCGCTACCAGACCGATGAGCCCAGTTGAGCAGCAGTTACTTCTACAGACCCGATAGATCCAGATTCGAACAACGGCCACTGTTCCTCTGACCTAACCCGGGTGCTTGAAGTTAAGTACAGGTTGTCATAGTTGATAGGTGTAGTTTAACTAGTAGTGTTTATGTTGCATGATAATTGTGTGTAAATAAAGTACCCTTGACCTTGAACTAACTAATTGGTGTTTGGCTCTTTGATCGATGACCGGCTGAACCTTGTGGTGGTATCATTTCATATCTGGCGACTCTAAGCAATAGAATCTTGATATCCAAAGAAAGGAGGACAACCTCATTGACTGCCATATTTATAGCAGGTATAAAAGGCAACAAACCAATGTTGTTCCTCTGTTTAAGAAGGGTAGCAAGGATAATCCAGGGAACTACAGGCTGATGAGCCTCACATCAGTGGTAGGGAAATTACTGGAGAGAATTCTTCGAGACAGGATCTACTCCAATTTGGAAGCAAATGGACGTATTAGTGAGAGGCAGCATGGTTTTGTGAAGGGGTGGTCGTGTCTCATTAACTTGATAGAGTTTTTCGAGGAGGTCACAAAGATGATTGATGCAGGTAGGGCAGTGGATGTTGTCTATATGGACTTCAGTAAGGCCTTTGACAAGGTCCCTCATGGCAGACTGGTACAAAAGATGAAGTCACACGGGATCAGGGGTGAGCTGGCAAGATGGATACAGAACTGGCTAGGTCATAGAAGGCAGAGAGTAGCAATGGAAGGGTGCTTTTCTGATTGGAGGGCTGTGACTAGTGGTGTTCCGCAGGGATCAGTGCTTTACTGTTCGTAGTATATATAAATGATTTGGAGGAAAATGTAACTGGTCTGATTAGTAAGTTTGCAGACGACACAAAGGTTGGTGGAATTGCGGATAGCGATGAGGACAGTCAGAGGATACAGCAGGATTTAGATTGCTGGGAGACTTGGGCGGAGAGATGGCAGATGGAGTTTAATTCGGGCAAATGTGAGGTAATACATTTTGGAAGGTCTAATGCAGGTAGGGAATATACAGTGAATGGTAGAACCCTCAAGAATATTGACAGTCAGAGAGATCTATGTGTACAGGTCCACAGGTCACTGAAAGGGGCAACACAGGTGGAGAAGGTAGTCAAGAAGGCATACGGCATGCTTGCCTTCATTGGCCGGGGCACTGAGTATAAAAATTGGCAAGTCATGTTGCAGCTGTATAGAATCTTAGTTAGGCCACACTTGGAGTACAGTTTTCAATGCTGTTGCCACACTACCAGAAGGATGGAAATGGCTGGCACGAGGGGACATAGCTTTAAACTGAGGGGTAATAGATATAGGACAGAGGTCAGAGGTAGGTTCTTTACGCAAAGAGTAGTGAGGCCGTGGAATGCCCTACCTGCTACAGTAGTGAACTCGCCAACATTGAGGGCATTTAAAAGTTTATTGGATAAACATATGGATGATAATGGCATAGTGTAGGTTAGATGGCTATTGTTTTGGTGCAACATCGTGGGCCGAAGGACCTGTACTGCGCTGTATTGTTCTATGTTCTATGATGTGGAGGCTTTAGAGAGGGTGCAGAAGAGATTTACCAGGATGTTGCCTGGTATGGAGGGCATTAGCTATGAGGAGCGGTTCAATAAACTCGGTTTGTTCTCACTGGAACGATGGAGGTTGAGGGGCGACCTGATAGACGTTTACAAAATTATGAGGGGCATAGACAGAGTGGATAGCCAGAGGCTTTTTCCCAGGGTAGAGGGGTCAATTACTAGGGGGCATAGGTTTAAGGTGCGAGGGGCAAGATTTAGACGAGATTTACGAGGCAAGTTTTTTACACAGAGGGTAGTGGGTGCCTGGAACTCGCTGCCGGAGGAGGTGGTGGAAGCAGGGACGATAGTGATGTTTAAGGGGCATTTTGACAAATACATGAATAGGATGGGAATAGAGGGATACGGACCCTGGAAGTGCAGCAAATTTTAGTTTAGTCGGGCAGGATGGTCGGCGCAGGCTTGGAGGGCTGAAGGGCCTGTTCCTGTGTTGTATTTTTCTTTGTTTGTTGTAAGGGCCGGTGAAGAGGTTGAGGGTTTTTACACATTTAAAAAGCTTAAGGGCCAACGTGGTGATGTTGCAGGAGACCCACCTGAGGGTGAAGGATCAGGTGAGGCTTAGGAAGGGTTGGGTGAGTCAGGGGATCCATTTGGGGTTCGATAGTAGGGCTCGAGGGTAGTGGTATTGGTGGGCAAGAGGGTGAAGTTTCAGATGGAGAAGGTGGTGGCGGACTGGGGGGTTCAAAAAAAACTATTGGCATGATTCGGCCACCAGGTGAATCCCAGGAGAGGCCCAAATAGGGCTTTGTGCCAGGCGCCGTGCCTATCACAAGTCATCCAGCTTGCTTTATCCAACATAATCTGGATCACACCCTCTTTGGGAGTGTCCAGATAATGATATTTAAATGAGCCATTAGGCTCATTTAAATATCCTGACACCACATTAACCTGGCGCCTGGGAGTCTATGGCCACGCCTGTGAGGCCTCACCCGGGCACCGATTAGTATTGGTTTCCACAAGCGGGGCCTGACGTGACGGCACCTCTGGAGGTTTTGGAGGCCATTAGAGCCCTTGAGGTGGTCAAGGATAGGGTGGATAGTACCCTGGCACTCCCCTTGTACCTGGGCACACTGGCAATCCCACCAGACACTGGCAGTGCCTAGGATCAGGGCCTGGGGGCTATGTAGAGATCATGGCAGCCTCTCAAAATGGCGGCCCAATCTGTGAGATGCTGGTCCTGCTTGGGAGCTCAGCTCCCCAGTGCTGGGAACATTTCAAAGTGCCGCATCAAGCGGGTGAAACCTCCCAAAGCCCAAGAAAACGGCTAAGTGCCGTTGAATAGCATCTCTGCTTTGCGACCATCGTGAAACACTCCACCAAATGTGCCTGAAACCGTGCTTTGAAATGTTTTGGGTGAATTGTGCCATAGGTCTCCTTGATGTCCATTCGGTCAAATGCTGCCTTGATGTAAAGGGAGGTCTCTCTCACCAACCCTCTTGAATTCAGCTCTTTTCTCCCTGTTGCACCAAAGTTATAATGAGGATGAGAGCTGAGTGTTCCTGGCAAATCCAAAATAAGCATCAATGAGCACGTTATCGCCGAGTACAAGTCATTGATTACACAGTTGACAAAAACTCCTTTGACTTTGCTGATGGCTTAAAATAGACTGATGAAGGAATAACGGCTGAGATTGGATCTGTCCTGCTTTCTCTGGAGAGAAGTACTTGGGCAATTTTTCAATTTGTCAAGATGCCAGCGTTGTAGTTGTAACACTTCCTCTGTTGGGACAATCCAGAAATAGGAGCACAGTCTAGGATATTGAGAAGAAAGGTCAGGAAGGATCTTTTCAAACGGTAGTGGAAATCTGCAACTTCTGACTGAATACCAAGTAAAATTAAGTGTGAGCGACAGATTTGTGTTTGGTAAAGGTCTCGAAGGAGCTCGAGAAAACGTGGTTGAATGTAGTTGAGATAAACATCAGACTGAAAGGCTTAATGCCTGTGACACCTAACACGATGTGCATGCCAAAGACCTTACTGAAGTCCATATAGACAACATCCTCTGCCCTACCTGCATTAATCATCTTTGTGACCACTTCGAAAAACTCTATCAAGTTAGTGAGACACAACCTCCACTTCACAAAACCGTGCTGCCTAATAGGTTTAAGGTGCGAGGGGAAAGGTTTAGAGGAGATTTACGAGGCAAGTTTTTTACGCAGAGGGTAGTGGGTGCCTGGAACTCGCTGCCGGAGGAGGTGGTGGAAGCAGGGACGATAGTGACATTTAAGGGGCATCTTGACAAATACATGAATAGGATGGGAATAGAGGGGATATAGACCCAGAAAGTGTAGAAGATTGTAGTTTAGTCGGTCAGCATGGTCAGCACAGGCTTGGAGGGCTGAAGGGCCTGTTCCTGTGCTGTACTTTTCTTTGTTCTTTGATGTGAAATGTGTTAGGACATAAATGCAAGTTCATTTGTTCTGAATCATTTTCAGATTTTTGTTTGTTGTGTTAAATTATTCTGAACATTGTACAAATTGTTGTAGATTATTTTTTTGATCCAACAGATGGATACCAGGAACATCATGTTGCATAAGAGATGTTCCGCACCCACCTGCTATTACCCACATCAAATCAATATGGGGGGGGGGGGGGATTTCCCAGCCATTGTCACCAGCAAGATCTTCCAGTCCCGCCGATGGCGCACCCCAGCCATGCGTTTCCCAGCGGCGTGGGGTGGATTCAATGAGAAATCCCATTGACAGCAGTGGGACAGAAGATCCCACTGCCAGCCAACAATGGGCTGCCTCCCATCACTGAGAAACCCACGGTGGGCGGTGCGGAAAATCCCCCCCCCCCCCCCCTGCCCAATATAGTATTAAATATACCTTGTGTTAGATGAGCACTGCATTCAGACACAATTGTTCTCTGATGTGTTTGACAACAGGTGCAATAACATCATTGAAAATATTTGAATTTCTGACTAAGCACCATAGTAGATATTTCCTTGGAAGTAGCCCAATCACTGTCATTCTTTTAGTCACACTGTATGCCAGGATGAGCAATTGAACAGCAGGAAGCATAGTCTGATTGCCTGATGCTTTCCAACTCTTCCTGACACGAGAAACTGCTGCCAATATAAGGTGGTGGCGAGCTTTGCAAGGACACCTGCAGCTACCATGCAGCATGTGGCTTATGTACCCGGGCCTGTGGTCGTCATCTGTGGCACAATACTGAGCCTCAACTGTTCCAGGTGTAATACATTGAGTATCACAACATCTGCTTGAGCACAATGCTGAAATGAAAGCCACCGCAAACAAGGAAATTGGTGGTGTAGTAAATAGCAAGGAAGAAAGTCTTAGATTACAGGACAATATAAGTAGGCTGGGCTGGTCTGAGGGGCAGAACAGTGGCAAATGTAATTTAACCCTGAATAGTGTGAGGTGCTGCATTTTGGGAGGACTAACAAGACAAGGGAATAGACAATGAACGGTAGGATGCTGGTACAGAGGACCAGAGGGACACTGGGGTGCCTGACCAAAGACCCCTGAAGGCAGCAGAACAGGTAGATAAGGTGGTGAAGAAGGCCTAAAGGATATTTGCCTTTGGCAGCCGAGCAAGGAGGTTATACTGGAGCTGTATAAAATGCTTGTGAAGCCACAGCTGGAGTACTGTGTGCCGTTCTGATCACCACACTGTAGGAAGGATGCGATTGCACTACAGAGGGTGCAGAGGAGGTTCGCCAGGATGTTGCCTGGGCTGGAGTGCTTCAGCTATCAAGAGAGGCTGGCTAGGCTGGAGTTGGAGAAGGTTCAGGGGGGGACCTGATCGAGGTGTATAAAATTCTGAGGGGCAGAGACAGGGCGAATTGGAAGGAGTTTTTCCGATTAATAGAGGGTGTGGTAGTCTGTATTAGGGGTATTATGGTACCTAGGTTGAGGCTGTAAGACCATTGGTGTGGGAGGAACCTGAGACATGAAGATCATTGGTGAAGCCTGCCTGCTGGTTCCGCCCAGTAAGGCGGAGTATAAGAGTCTGTGTCTCCCTAGCAGCCGCATTCTGTACCTGCGCTGCTGGGGGAAACATCTAGTCCAAAAAAGCCTTCAATTGTCAACCAATCTTGCTTCTGGAGTTATTGATCGAGTATCAATTTATTGGACTAGATTTTAAAGAATGGAGCTCTGAATCAAGCCGGAGTGACTGCAACTCAGCCCCCACGTGGCAAACTCAGCGGCAACCTTCAAACACTGGCTGGCGTGCTTCAAAGGGTACCTCAGGACGGCCATGACTGCACCCACAAAGGACCAGAAACTGCAAGATCTCCACTCGAGGGTGAGGCCAGAGATCTACACCCTCATTAAGGATGCGGACGATTTCGAAGCCGTGATGGCCCTGATGAAAGGACACTACATTCGCCCAGTAAACCAGATTTACGCCCGGCATCTGCTAGCGACAAGGCGACAAATTGCGGGAGAATCATTGGATGAATTCTACCGCGCGCTCCTGGCACTGGGTAGGAACTGTGACTGCCCGCAAGTTTCAGCCAGCGACCACACAGAACGTTTAATCTGGGATGCATCCGTTGCAGGTATGCTGCCCTCCCAAATCCGTCAGCGGCTACTGGAGAAAGAGACACTAGGCCTCAAGAGGCACGGGCCCTTGCTAGCTCCCTAGACGTGGCCTCCCAAAACGCCCACGCGTATGTTCCCGACCGCGCGGCAGACCCTTGGGCAGCGTGGAACCCACCTGCGGCTGACCCCGATGCATCCCCCATTCCCCCACAAGCTTGTGCTGCGCGGCTACCAGGCAACCCCAGGGGGACCCGCTGTTATTTTGTGGGCAAGCCAAACACCCCCGGCAGCGCTGCTCGGCCCGCTCCTCCACCTGCAAAGGTTGTGGCAAAAAGGGCCATTTCATGGCAGAATGCCAGGCCCGGGCTGTTGCCGCTGTCTCCGGGGGCGAACCGGGGCCGCCACCACAACTCCCTCCACGGGCCATGTGGGGCCGCGGACGCTGCCATCTTCTTTTTCCCCAGGGATCACATGCGATGCATGGGCGCCGCCATCTTGCCCATCCCCAGCCATATGCGATCCGTGGGCGCCGCCATCTTGGCTGGAGTCTCAGGACCACGATTCGGATGACTACACACTGCCCGAGGAAAATCGCCAATTTGTACCATGAATCGCCTCGGTGACCCTGGACCAGCCTCGGCCCCGAACACTCTCGACCGTGTCGACGACCGTACTCATCAACGGACGCAAAACATCCTGCCTGATCGACTCCGGGAGCACAGAGAGCTTTATACACCCCAACACGGTAAGGTGCTGTTCTCTTCCCATACACCCAGTTAACCAAAAAATCTCCCTGGCCTCCGGGTCTCACTCTGTAGAGATCAAGGGGTTCTGCGCAGCGAACCTCACGGTCCAGGGAAGAGAATTAAAAACTTCCGACTTTACGTCCTCCCTCACCTCTGCGCTGCTACGCTCCTGGGGTTAGACTTCCAATGCAACTTCCAGAGCTTAACTTTTAAATTCGGCGGCCCTATATCCCCCCTCACTGTCTGCAGCCTCGGGACCCTCAAGGTCAACCTTCCCTTTTTGCGAACCTCACCCCGGATTGCAAACCTGTCGTCACCAGAAGCAGAGGTACAGTGCCCAGTACCGGACCTTCATTAGGTCGGAAGTCCAGCGGCTACTGAAGGAAGGCATTATCGAGGCTAGCAACAGCCCCTGGAGAGCTCAAGTAGTGGTTGTAAAGTCCGGGGAGATTATAGTCAGATCATCAACAGGTATACGCAGCTCGACGCGTACCCTCTCCCCCGCATATCTGATCTGGTCAATCAGATTGCACAATACAAGGTCTTTTCCACGGTGGACCTCAAATCCGCCTACCACCAGCTCCCCATCTGCCCGGATGACGTCAAGTACACTGCATTCGAAGCAGATGGGTGGCTCTACCACTTCCTAAGGGTTCCTTTCGGTGTCACAAATGGAGTCTCGGTCTTCCAACGGGAGATGGACCGAATGGTTGACCAGTACGGTTTGCGGGCCACATTTCCGTACCTCGACAATGTCACCATCTGCGGCCACGACCAGCAGAACCACAACACCAACCTCCGCAAATTTCTCCATACCGCAAAAACCCTTAACTTGACCCACAACAAGGACAAATGCGTGTTCAGCACCGACCGTCTAGCCATCCTCGGCTACGTAGTGCATGATGGTGTCATAGGCCCAGATCCCGAACGCATGCGCCCCCTCATGGAATTTCCCCTCCTCCACTGCTCTAAGGCCCTGAAACGCGGCCTAGGATTTTTTTTCATATTACGCCCAGTGGGTCCCCAATTATGCAGACAAGGCCCGCCCACTAATCCAATCCTCAGTTTTCCCCCTGTCGGCAGAGGCACGCCAGGCCTTCAGCCGCATAAAGGCGGACATCGCAAAGGCCACAATACACAAGTCGAGAGCGAAGCATCCGACGTAGCTCTGGCGGCCACCCTCAACCAAGCGGGCAGGCCCGAGCCCAGGCCATAGTAGAAGCTGTGCGGCACTGGAGTCATTACCTGACCGGCAGGAGATTCACGCTCCTCACTGACCAACGGTTGGCAGCTTTCATGTTCGATAACGCACAGTGGGGCAAGATAAAGAAAGATAAGATCTTACGGTGGAGGATCAAGCTCTCCACCTACAACTATGCGATCCTGTATCATCCCGGGAAGCTAAACGAGCCTCCTGGTGCCCTATCCCGCTGCACATGTGCCAACGCACAAGTGGACCGACTCCGGGCCCTCCATGAGGACCTCTGCCACCCGGGGGTCACTCGATTCTTCCATTTTATCAAGACCCGCAACCTGCCCTATTTCCTCGAGGAGGTTAGGACCGCCACCAGGAACTGCCAAATCTGCGCGGCGTGCAAGCCCCACTTCTACAGGCCAGAGAAAGCGCACCTGATAAAGGCTTCCCGTCCCTTTGAACGCCTCAGTATGGACTTCAAAGGGCCCCTCCCCTCCACCGACCGCAACACGTACTTCCTGAACGTGATTGACGAATACCTCCGGTTCCCATTCGCCATCCCCTGCCCCGACATGACCGCAGCCACCGTCATAAAAGCCCTCCACAGTATCTTTACCCTGTTCGGTTTCCCCGCCTACATACACAGCGATAGGGGGTCCTCCTTCATGAGCGACGAACTGCGTCAATTCCTGCTCAGCAAGGGCATCGCCTCGAGCAGGGCGACCAGTTATAACCCCCGGGGAAATGGACAGGTAGAGAGGGAGAACAGAACGGTCTGGAAGACCGTCCTACTGGCCCTATGGTCCAGGAATCTACCAGTCCCCCGCTGGTAGGAGGTCCTTCCCGATGCACTCCATCCGATCACTGCTGTGTACCACAACAAACAAAACACCTCATGAATGTCTCCTTGTCTTCCCTAGGAAGACCTCCTCCGGGACCCCGCTCCCAACATGGCTAGTAGCTCCTGGACCCGTTCTGCTCCGCAAACACGTGTGGGCGCATAGGTCGGACCCCTTGGTAGAGAGGGTCCACCTCCTTCACGCTAACCCTCAGTACGCCTACGTGGCGTTCCCCGATGGCCGGCAGGATACGGTCTCCCAACAGGACCTGGCGCCCGCTGGATCCCCATCAACACCCTCCCACCAACCCCACCCTCCCTCCCACCGGCGCACCCCACGGCTGCCCCTTTTCCAGGTGGATCGGTTCTTCCACTGGTCCCACCCAGGGGTGATGAAGCTACCGAAGAAGCCAAAGTCCCGTTCCCGGAGTCACAGATGCCCGAGCCGGCGCCTGCACCACCGCCGAAACTGCAATGATCACAGAGGACAACCAGGGCCCCCGATCGACTAATTGCTGCATTCTGACATGTACCTGTAAAATGAATATTGTAAATAGTTGTGGCATGTAATAAGGCAAAATACTGTACCACCGACGGGTATCACCATAACCTCAACCATTGTATGACACGAGACCACCACCCCCACCAGACTCTTTTTTAACAGGGGGTGAATGTGGTAGTCTGTATTAGGGGTATTAGGGTACCTAGGTTGAGGCTGTAAGACCATTGGTGTGGGAGATACCTGAGACATGAAGATCATTGGTGAAGCCTGCCTGCTGGTTCTGCCCAGTAATGCGGAGTATAAGAGTCTGTGTCTCCCTAGCAGTCGCATTCTGTACCTGCGCTGCTGGGGGAAACATCTAGTCCAATAAAGCCTTCAATTGTCATCCAATCTTGCTTCTGGAGTTATTGATCGAGCATCAGAGGTCAATAACCGGGGCATAGATAGGTGCTTGATGGTGAGCGGAGACACTACAAGGGTCCTTCCCATTTATTCCCTTATTTCCCTTTTCCTTTATTTTTGCCGTTACATTTTGACCCCTGGATGAGTAATGGACATCTCACTTTAAGGCAAGCAGCCTGTACCTTTAATTTAAACAGAGGAATCCAAAATGCTGTGCTGGTTTAAACTGGAGACTGACCAGTGCCAGAGAAAGATGGGTGTGGTCTCGGTTTGATTGATTGGCAGATGGCCAATGGATTTCCCCAAAAGGCTGTGCTCTGCCCGGTAACCGGTGGTGATTGGATCTTATTCCACTGGGGTGGGATTCTCTCCGTTTCTGAGACTAAGTGTTGATGCTGATGCAGATTTTGGCACTTCCACGACAGCAAAAGTGGATCGAATCAGCAACTGTGGGGCTAGCACCGGCGCCATGTGGAACACAATCGACTTCAATGAAAAATGGTGCGGAATTCGTGGTGTCCGTGATTGACATTCGGTAGGTTGACCAGCTGCAGCTGCATATACACATTCCAGTCCCCATGCACACTCATCCCAGCCAACAAGATGGCAGTGGTTGTGCTGAAGCGTGCCCATACAGCTGATGGATCGGCAGGGGCCAAAGCGCACCTATGGGAGTGGCCTGGGGGGACACCTATTCGACCCATGGCCCTAAGTTCACAGTGGGCTGTCAGCAGTGTGCACAGCTGCACAGCTGCCTTTCCGGCTGCCGGAATGGTGTGTGTCCGTTCACCCTGACCCCACAGCCCATCTCCTGGACAAACCCTGCTCCTCCCACTGGCCTTGGCAGAAGCTCCTGTAGCCACCTAAATTGGCCAACTCCCGATTTAAAATGGCGAACGGCAAAGGCTGATGGGAAAGTCAGCCAACATAGACTGAAACCAGCAGCTGCAGGTTTGCTGTCTATTTACCTCTGCAAAGGCCAGACAACCTCGATACCAGCGACCATCAGCATAACAAAGTAGCAGCCATCTGCATACTGATGAGGAATCCCCGGGAACAATAAGTAACATTTTGACACACAAAGCTAAGCCAGACTCCTCGGCGCCAGCAGGAGCCAACACAAAGGAGGTGAACGAGCACCTTAAGACCGCCATCGATCAGGGAACTGCTCCAGTATTAGAGAAAATCGAACCAAGCGATTGGGACAAAGTTCAATCACTTGGGACCAGGTACAGGGTCCGTCCCGAAAGGCGGGAAGCCCCTGGGGACTATAAGAGTTAAGCCCCAAGTTCAAATCACTCTCTTCAGCTCTCTTCACCTCTGCGTCCTGCCCGGGTCACCCAGCAACACGAACCAACATTGACCGTGACCGGTGCAGTGACCCCCGAACAAAGTAAGTCTTAATTCAACGCTCGCTACGAGATAGGCACTCCTAACTACCAATCCGTACCAACTTCGAATCTCGCAGACTCAGAACCCGAACGAAAGGCCATTTGTTCCCCTGACCTGGTGGGCCAGTCCGAAGTTAAATATAGGCCTGTTAGTTGTAGAAGTAGCTTAGACGTAGAATTTATACATGAGTAGCGATTACTGTGTATCATAAATGTGCTTTGATTTAAATCTTACTAATCGGTGTATTGGGTTATTGATCATTACTCGGACTTGAACCTCGTGGCGGTATCATAAAGATACCTGGTGACGCGAGAGCAAAGGTAATAAAACAGAGCAATTGAACCAAGGAGAAAGTTAGCAACACTCCCCGGCCAATGGTACAACTGTCAGCAGACAATGGCGATGTTGGACAGTTTCTGGACCCCCTATCTCTCCCTCAGCAGCCTCAACACCGGTTTCACGATCTTTAAAAGCACACGTGAACCGCGAGGTCAGGAAATCAGGCTATTGGATGGGGAGAATCACGGAGGCCCCGGAGAATACCGGGTCAGGCCCGCTAATTATACACAAATGGTGTTTACTGTATAGACGCTGCTGTCAAGATGACGGAGAAGCAATTTGGCATCAAATCGGCGCCCACCGTGATTTTAGTGCAGAACCTATTCACCGCCTGTGGCATTATTATAACTATCAGCATTTCAAGGTTAATATAGTGTCGAGAGTAGCCACTAGATGGAGCTGCAAATACAACTATATAAGGCATTGATGCTGGACCTTAGGGGAGGAGTGATTGCAGGAGACATCCAGTGAAGGTCATAAGAGCAGATAGTGTGAGTAAGGTTCAATTACAGTTTATACCAGTAGTGAGATTAGCAGTAGGTGAGTGTATTTAGATGTTATTGATCAGTTGTTTGTTGTTAAGGACTAAGTGTCGAATCCCAGTTTAGTAGTGTAAATAAAATCATAGCTTTGTTTAAGTTAAAAGCTATTCTGTGGTCTTTGTGAACACTGCGCCAACCATCCTGAAATAAGCAACACAAAGAACACCACACCGCCCAAATCGCATTTCACAATTTCGGCGTCAGGCAATGGAGAATCCCGCCCCTGAGGTTTCATTTTGGTTTCAGTTTGACTCCTGGCAGCCCCCGAGGATTTCTGCTATTCTCTCCTCTGGGTTTCTCTTGAAAGGCTGTGTTTCTGAATTGGCAGAGAGACTGGATGAATCTACGCAAAGGAGCACCATTACAGGCTGTGGAAGCAGAGTCCAGAGCTGACCAACTCTCTCTGCAGAAAGATAGAGAACTGAACGCGAACCTCAAACTGAAAGTAAAGTTTGAATAGCAATCAGTTTCCTGTCCAGAAAGCCCCCTGCATTTTTCTAAACTACAAAGATCCTGAATTCGATGAATCTACAAAGAAGGTCATTGCAAATCAATGACTTTAATCTGAAATCTTGCTGAGAAGAAAATGTCTCCCCCAAAAAAACACCATCTGAAGGAAAGATGACCTTCATCCTTTTTATTTTTCCCCTTCCCCTCCCCCTCTGTGTTTGTCTGTCTTGTTTGTGTGGGTAGAGGGTGGGGCAGTGAAAGTGGGATTCAGGGGTGAGATGATCGCTAACCAATTGTGCTTACTGTATTTTTCATTATGGTTCTGGTTATAAATAAAAACTTACATTTACAAAACCTGGTGGCTGTAATTATTGGGCAGCCAAGACTTTAGGTATTTTTATAAAAGTTACTGGTTGATTCACTTGTGTTGTGACTCCGGGGCACGTGGGGCTGGAATTGACTGCGCACTAGCCCAGGGTGTCGTAATAACAGAATGGGCCAAAGGGACTCCTTTTGTGCTGTAAAACTCCATGGGCACGGTTTAACCTCTGTGTTGCACCTGGCATGGATTTGGGCAGACCAAGTGTACAGCGGGAAAGGCCAAAATTAACGTTTCCGCCAGATGCGAACCATTTCGCAACTCGCCCCACCCCCTCCTGATGGCGAGTTCCAGATCTCACGCAAAAATAGCGAGAATGTAATTAACCCTCATTTGCTTTAGTTCACTTTTATTAATGAGATTGAAGTTGAATGCAGCGAACCCCTGGGAATTACCCAACTCGCAGGTCAGAAGTCATCTGGGTGTCATTTAGCACACCTGTTCAAAAATGTGAAGCTGGTGCAATGGCCACTGAGGGTAAGTGAGGAGGTGAGTGGCCATTTCCATTTCCGGCATGCAGCTCAAGGACACCGGAGCAGCTGCCCCAGTCCTTGGAACTCATCAGGGGGGTTTGGGTTTAGTCGGGTGGATGAAGTGTTCTAGGTCCGGGGTTGCCCTGGGTCTGGGGGGTGAGCGTCTTTGAGTCTGTGAGACCTTTAAGCCATCTTTAAATATTGAGAAGACCCATACCAGGGCAGCCCCAGCTGCAGCCTGTCTGTCCAGCCAGACTCACCCAGGACAGAGCCCTGCTGCAGCTTCTATCCTGAAAGTCAATTTCACTCCCTTTGACTGTGAGTAGCCTCTAGCTTCACAGCAGAAGGCTATTACAAATGAGGAATTAGCCTTGTTAGTTGTGAGAGCACTTCATGCTCCTCAACTCTCAAAAGCCTCCTCGAGGGCACACGTGTCATGTCTCAGAGGATGATTGTGCACTGCATTTGAAGCAACCTTTGAAGCTTGAACAGTGGCCTGAACTCTGGGAGTATCGGCACTATAAAGGCAGTTGCCAACAATCAAACACTGAACAGCAAGGCTTCACCACTGAGAATCCTCTCACGACTAAAGGGTAACGATATGGATTAGAGGAGGGCACCTGAGCATGGCTTCCCTAATGTTCCTAGCAGAGGCCTGGGGTCTCAGGCCCTAGGGTCTCCTGATGTGGCCGGGGATACATGTGCAGAGCAAGGTCTGCCAGCGCAACTGGCTCACTGGATGTCACTCTGAGAGAAGGCGGACACATAAGTGTGGGGGAGGACAGGGGATTTGAGGGCCCCAGGGTGGAAGCCCTAACTGATTGTTGGTCTCTCTCCTCCATTTCCTTACAGGTAAAACTATGTCTGGTAGAATAAATCCATGGAGGCTGCCCTCATATCGTTGGTGGCAACCGAGGTTGGTAAACGCCGGAGACAACAGCAAGGCCAACAGGGGCTGGAAGTGGCACCCCATGTGCTGTCACCCGTGCTGTCATTGAGTGGTGCATCGGCCTGCTGAAAATGTTGGTCTTGAACTTGTCTTCTGGTCGTAATGCTACACTTGGTTTTAGGCGTAGGCCGGGGCCAAGAGAGACCGAACACATGGCTGTGTGTCTTTTTATCCCTCTGGGATTTCCCGCTCTTTGGAGCGGTCCTACCCTTTGGACCCAATAATTCGACAGGCTTCAATCACTGCCTTCGATTTTGGCCAATAAAGGGGCGGGTGCCTTGAGGGCTGGGTGTGTCCTGAGCGTTCATTGACCTTGGCTGTTTGGGCTTTCTTAGCAAAGGGAGTGGCGCCGGTTAGTCAGCATCTGTATCGGTTACCTGGGGTGAGATTCTCCGACCCCCCGCCGGGTCGGAGAATCGCCGGGGGCTGGCGTGAATCCCGTCCCCGCCGGTTGCCGAATTCTCCGGCACCGGATATTCGCCGGGGGCGGGAATCGCGCCGCGCCGGTTGGCGGGCCTCCCCCCCGCGATTCTCCGGCCCGGATGGGCCAAAGTCCTGCTGCTAAAATGCCTGTCCCTCCGGCGTAGATTAAACCACCTACCTTACCGGCGGGACAAGGCGGCGCGGGCGGGCTCCGTGGTCCTGGGGGGGGGGGGCGCGGGGCGATCTGGCCCCGGGGGGTGCTCCCACGGTGGCCTGGCCCGCGATCGGGGCCCACCGTTCCGCGGGCGGGACTGTGCCGTGGGGGCATTCTTTTTCTTCCGTCTTCGCCATGGTCTTCACTATGGCGGAAGCGGAAGAGACCCCCTCCCCTGCGCATGCGCGGGGATGCCGTGAGCGGCCGCTGCCGCGCATGCGTCGCCCGGCGAAGACCTTTCGGCGCCGGCTGGCGTGGCGCCAAAGGCCTTTCCCGCCATCCGGCGGAGCGGAAACCACCCCGGTGCGGGCCTAGCCCCTCAAGGTGGTTCCGCCACTCCATTATGCCGGAACCCCCCGCCCCGCCGGGTAGGGGAGAATCTCGCCCATGATTCCTGACATGTTGAATATTCAGAGACTTCAATTAGTCTCTGAAGTAGAGCAAGAGCACGTTTGCACCTAATTCTAGAATACCACTATGCAGGAGAAAGCTCCTTCGCCTGGAGTGATTCCCCACTCTGAGTCCCGATTGGCCACCCAGACCAGGTGACCTTGACTCTGCGTGTCACCTTTAAAGGGACAATCGCCACACTTCCAGAAACGGTAAAGTTTTTACATAGGAACAGGAGTAGGCCATTAAGCACCTCCATTTAGTGAGATCATGGCTGATCTGTGCTCTAACTCCATGGGCAAGATTGTCCGAGCCTCCGCGCCGAAACCGTGATCGGCGCGATGGCAGAGAATGGGCGTCAAACCCAAGATCGAGTCCGACACTGCTCTCGCAATTCTCCGGTACCCGGAGAATCACTGGCAATCACGAGCGCACAGTTGATGCGGCGCCGGTCGGGGGCCATTGAAAGCGGCCCCCGCGGCGATTCTCTGAGTGCAGCTGGCTAAGTTCACGCCGGCGTGGTTCTCTCATGCTCGCACCCGTCGGGAACTCGGCGTAGGGGCTGCGGACTCAGTCCGCGGCCGCCCTGGCTGGGGGTGGCGGGGGGTCATTCACCGGGGGGGCCTCACAGACGGCCAGGCGATCGATCGGGGGCCACCGATCTGCGGGCACATGCGATCTCGGGGGGCCTATCTTTTTGGTGGCGCTCCGCGGTGTGGGTCCGCCATGTCGCGTGAGGCGGTTGACGCAGGCCGCCACCATGCGCACACGCGGACCCCCGACCGGAAGTGCAAGGCCCCGTATCAGCAGCCGGAGCTGCGAGGACTACACCGGGGCTCTGCTAGCCCCCTTTAGGTAGGAGAATCACTCTGGACTTTCTTTAGGAAAGTTCAGAGTGATTCTGGAGTGGGAACATAGCCCCATTATTGGAGAATCCTGCCCCATATACTTTATCCCCATATCCCTTAATATGTTTAATTAACAAAAATCTATCTCAGATTTAAAATTAACTGATCTAGCTTCAATTGTTTGTGGGAGACAGTTCCAAACCTCTACACACTTTGAGTGAAGAAGTTCTTCCTAATATCTCTCCTGAACATTCTGGCATAATTTTTAGACTATGCCCCCTTTTAGAATCTCCAACCAATGGAAATAGTATCTCTTTATCCACTCTGTCTTTCCCTGTTAATATCATGAATACTCCGATCAGATCACCCATTAACCTTCTAAATTTAAGTGAAAACGGGCCTAATTTGTGTAGTATCTCCTTCTAACGTAACCCCTGTAGTCTAGGTATCATTTTTGTAAACCTACATTACACTCCCTCAAAGGCCAAGATATCCTTCTTAAGGTGTGGTGCCCAGAACTGCTCACAGTGCTCCAAGTGGGGTCTATCCAGGGTTTCGTATAGCTGCAGCATAATTTTTGTGTCTTTATACTCCAATCCTCTGGATATAAAGTCTGGCATTCCATTAGCCTTTGTGATTATTTTCTGCATTGTTCGTGGAATTTTAAGGATCTATGCAGCTGAACCCCCAAATCTCTGAGACACTCACGTTTTAACATTGAGTTAATACAGCAACCGTAAAAAGTTTGACAGATTTTACGACAAGTACACAAAATATGTATGCTCTGATATCTAATTATTCTGAAAGGATCGCCCCATGATTATATGTGCTGCAAAATCGGTTTACAGGAGTTAGAGTAATGGCAAACCACAGTATGTCCTTCACAGCACCTGAAAAGATGCACTAACCACTATAGACATAAAATGTGCAATATGCATATTAAATCCAGGAAATTGAAATCAGCAAGTGAGGGTTTCATCAGTTGCAGTATAATTAATGACCGGTATTCCGTATGTTCCATGGCTCCACGCAGAGAATGCATATGCCACTTGAGAAAATAATAGATGCATCAACACCAAGTCATTCACAGCCGCAAAGATGTGTAAATGATTAAAATCTTTCTTCAAACAATCATGTAATTTCCTGTAACATATAACCCTAATCTGAAAACCCTGTGGAGGACAAATTTGTAAATAATTTTTCATGTGAAACTTTGCATTTCAACCCATATCCTGCTGATACAAGAAAGATTTTGCAAATCTTTTAACTCACTGGTGACAATGAAATATTTACAAGATAATCTGAAGATCTTCCGCAAAGTATCAGCAAAGCATCCAGTTATATTGTATTTGTAAAGAGCCAGGAAGTAATTGCCATGAGAATATACATCCAGGGTGTCCTAGTCAGGTGTGGAGCTACAAACGTGAAGAACAACAAGGAATATACTCAATGACGCTCGAGCATTTTGTGTCTAAAAGTATGATTATTTCAAATTCATCGGAATCAGAAAACATAACATGGTGGCAGCAAGGTGTCTATGAGTAGCTCAAATATTTTAAATGGATTTAATGTTGAATTAGATTGAGAAAAATCAGCTCTATGTGGTGCCAGAGAGAAAGACAAAAACTAAGTGAATCATGCTGTTATGGGCCACGGTTTAGAGAACCCCAAAGTGTATCATGGAGTTCACCTGACCCACAACTTTTAATAGATTGTGGTATGGGGAGCACACGGCCCACTCTACAGGGGTGGTACAGCAGAAATGGAAAAGTATTTTTTAAAAGCAAAACAATGTTTATTCTATGAACTCAAGTTCACCTTTTTAAAACATACAGTGAACATCTTAGCAACCATTAATTCAAATACAACCCCCAAAGAATACAACACTAAGTAATCCTTTAAGCTTCCCAAACAACATGCAGGAGACAGAAGAAACACCTTTCAACAGAGGCACATTAGGTTTACATTCACTACTGAGAACATTTATAATTCTGAATTCACCAAATGATCAAGAGATAGTCTTTTGATGGCAGGGAGAACAGCAATACACCTGCTTGGTCTGGCTTCAACTCCAACACTGAAAACGAAACTAAAACACACCCTGCAGCCTGCTCAAAAACGAAAGTAAAAAGCTGACAGACAGCCCAGCTCCACCCACTCTCTGACATCACTGCAGTACCCCATCTCTGGATCTGTAAAGATTTATTCACCTGCTAATGCTCGTATTCCAAGCATTGTCTGGCATCTTTGAATCTGTCTATATATATGTTTCTGGAACATACCTCTTCATTCACCTGAGGAAGGAGCAGCGCTCCGAAAGCTACTGACATCGAAACAAATCTGTTGGACTTTAACCTGGTGTTGTAAGATTTCTTACTGTGATCATTGCAGTAGTAAACACCCATTTCATAAAGGTACTCTCACTACAGATATTTATAGACACACCCATTTATAAACACCCATTTCTTAAAGGTACTCTCACATGACACCACCCACAAGAAAAAAAAATAAACCATCAACTTCAAGATGGTTTCATTTTTCACCTTTTCACTATCATTTAACAAATGCACACAGTAAATATACTTTTTTGTTTAAAAAAAACAACACACGCAAACAGGTATAATAATATAGTCCATTTTTGTTCTTCCTCCAACTGAAATCCTTCTCGATTGACAGTCTCTTTGAACAAGAAGGTCCTTGCACGATCCGTCCATTTCTCTACGCCTCGGCATTTCTCTTTAAAGTCAGATACTTTAGTTCAATCTGATCACAGAGTCCCTTGTAATTCTCCAAAACAGGAGCATTTGTTATCACAGCTTTCAGGCAGTCAAAAGCCTGTTGAAACTCTGCTGTCCACTGAAGTTTTCAACGTTTCTTCAGCAAGTCCATCAGTGGAGCAACCACGCGACAAAAGGTTTTCACAAATGTTCGATCAAATCCACTCATGCCAAGAAATCGCATTATTTCCCTTCATCTTGAGGGTATCGGAAACTCCTCAAGGAAAGTGACTTGGGCTTTTTCAAATTCACTTTTGGCTAGGTATATCACCAAACCCGCCTCCTGACGTTGATCAAGTAACTCCATCAGATGTTTCAAATATTCTGTCCATGTCTGGCTGAAAACTACCAGATCGGCGATGTATACCGCACAATTGGATAATCCTGAAACAACTTTGTTAGTTAACCGTTGAAATGTGCCTGGGACGTTTTTCATGCCAAATGGCATAACTTTGAATTGGTATATACCATCTGGAGTCACAAAAGCTGAAATCTCCTTCACCCTTTCGGATAAAGGTATCTGCCAGTAACCTTTAAAGCTAATCCAGTTTGGAAATAAAAGCTGATTGTCCCACTTTCTCAATGCAAACCTCCAAACGTGGGATAGGATAAGAGTCCATTCTTGTAACTACATTAACCTTTCTATAGTCCACACACAACCGTTGGGTACCATCTGGTTTTGGTACCATCACTATGGGTGAGCTCCATTGGCTGCAACCCACTTCAATTATGTCATTTTGAAGCATACTCTCAATCTCTTTGTTAACCTGTGCCAATGTTAAAGGGTTATGTCTGTATGGATGTTGTTTGATTGTAACAGCCTTTCCCACATCTACATCATGTATAGCCATTTTAGTACTTCCCAATTTATCTCCACAAACTTGCCCATGTGATATCAATAACGCTTTAAGGTCAGTCCGTTTTTCCTCTGGAAGGTAACAATTTACCCCATTTTTTAAGAACACCCTCGTTTTCCAATTTAATTTGAGGTATGTCAAATTCACAGTCATCTGGATTTGGTTCGTCACTTTGAGTTAGAATCATTAAAACCTCATCCTTTTATCTCCTTCCCTTTCAAAGTACATTTTAAGCAGATTCACATGACACACTCGGTGAGTCTTCCATCTATCTGGTGTTTTTACCACATAATTCACCTCACTTAATTTCCTTTCAATCTGATAAGGTCCACAAAACCTTGCTTTTAAAGGTTCACCTACCACTGGTAACAATACTAAAACTTTATCTCCACTGGCAATACTACGAACTTTAGATTTCTTGTCCGCGACCCGTTTCATCCCATGTTGTGCAACTTTTCAATGTTGTCTAGCCAATTCACCAGCTCTATTTAATCATTCCCTAAAATTTGACACATAATCCAATAATGTAATTTCTGATTTATCACTCACCAATTTTTCCTTAATCAATTTAAGTGTTCGTCTTACCTCATGACCAAAAATTAGTTCAAAGGGACTGAATTTAGTTGACTCATTAGGTGCATCCCTAATTGCAAACAGTACGAATCAAATTCCTTTATCCCAATCTTCTGGATAATTGTGACAATAAGCCCTCAACATTGTCTTCAATGTCTGATGCCACCTTTATAACGCTCCCTGCGATTCTGGATGATACGCAGTTGATTTGAATAGTATTATTCCTAAGCTATCCATAACTTCTCTGAATAACCGCGAGGTAAAATTTGATCCTTGATCTGATTGTATTTCTGTGGGTAGTCCATATCAAGTAAAGAATTCAAGTAACTCCTCCACAATCTTTTTAGCTGTAATAATACGTACTGGAATGGCCTCTGGAAACCTAGTAGACACATCCATTATAGTCAAAAGATATTGATTCCCACTTTTCGTTTTCGGAAGCGGTCCTACGCAATCAATTAGGACCCTTGTAAAAGGTTCCTCAAATGCTGGAATGGGTATTAAGGGCGCTGGTTTTATCACTGCTTGAAGTTTCCCTATCACTTGACATGTGTGACATGATTGATAAAATTTAACTACATCTTTCTGTAGTCCAGGCCAATAAAAATGTTTCTGGATTTTAGTTTGAGTTTTCCTTATTCCCAAATGACCTCCCACTGGTATCTCATGTGCAACTCGCAACACCTCCTTTCTATACCCTACCGGCGATACTACTTGATGAACTTTTGTCCACTTTTCATCCGCCTGCATATGTAAAGGTCTCCATTTTCTCATCAAGTCATCACTTTTACGATAACAACACTCTGGTATACACTCAGATTCCTCTTTCGTGTATGCTTTCTGATACATCCGTTTTATTTCTATATCTTTTTGTTGTAACTCCGCCAATTTTCCTGAACTAAAAATATCCGCCTCATCCTCCACCTGTTCTTGTTCTTTTTCAACCATCTGATCAAAAATCGTTTCTGATAAGTGCACTTCAACTTCATCTTCACTCTTTGATTTCTCCTCTTGTCTTAACATGTGACTTTGCGACCTACAATCCGGAAAAATCCCAGGATATTTGTCCTTCAGTTGTCTGATTTTCCCCTGGCTTATCAACCACAGTAGGCATCATTCCCACTTGTGATCCAGCCATATCATTACCCAAGATAAACTGTTTTCCTGGACAAGATAGTTTCTCTATTACTCCTACTACCACTTCACCACTCTTCACTGAACTTTCCAACCTTACCTTATATAATTAAATACTACTCCTCTCACCCTGAATTCCACATATTATGACCTTTTCTGGCAACATTCTTCCCAAACTACATAACTCCTCACCTCTTACCATTAAAGGTTGACCAGCTCCCGTATCTCTTAAAATTGTGACTTTTTTACCTACTCCTCCTGATACACATGAGTAAACTTTACCCACACAATTAAATTCTTTAAAGAGATCTGGCACCTTCTTAGCAATCACCTCTTGATCAGGCTGTACAATCTTTTGCACCTCCTTTGTTTCACTTGGACCTTCCTTTACCACTTTAACAAACCCCACTGTCTTATCCTGTTTTACCACCTCAGCCTTCCCAGTGCTTTTCTTCAACCACCAGCACTGTGACTTTACATGATCTAGTTTATTACAGTTAAAACATTTGAAACTTTTCATTTCTTTTCCACCCTCCTGGATTTCTTTTTTAATCTGAGGTACACTCTCCTTATTATCTCCCATCAGATCACCTTTACCACTTGAGTATTTCTATCTCTCACAGGCTGAAACTGATGTCAGAAACAAAGCTTTGATTAATGAACTAATTCATAATCATCTGCCATTTCTGCTGCTAATCTCACATTTTAAAGTCTCTGCTCTTCCACATGAATTCTCACCACATCAGGAATTGAATTTTTTAACTCCTCCAAAAGTATAATTTCTCTGAGAGCTTCATATGTTTGGTCTATTTTCAAAGCCCTTATCCACCTAACAAAATTACTCTCTTTGATCCTTTCAAACTCCACGTATGTTTGACCAAATTCTTTCCTTAAATTTCTAAACCATTGTCTGTAGGCTTCAGGCACTAGTTCCTATGCACCTAAGATGGATTTCTTCACCTCCTCATACCTCCCAGATACCTCCTCCGGTAGTGATGCAAATATTTCACTAGCCCTACCTAGCAGCTTTGTTTGAATCAGTAATACCCACATGTCCTGTGGCCATTTCATTTATTTAGCCACTTTCTCAAATGAAATGAAAAAGGCTTCCACCTCCTTCTCATCAAACCTTGGCAATGCTTGGACATATTTAAATAGATCCCCACCAAGCCTTCAACTTTGACGCCCTTTCTCACTATCCTCATCACTATCATCCAACTGTACGTTTCCCTTTACGTCTGCCAATTTTAACTGACTGTCATGTTTCATGGCCATTTTCTGAAGTTCTAACTCTCTCTCTTTATCTTTTTCCCTGATCTGTATCTCCCTTTCTCTTTCTTTTTGTTCTGCTAGGGCTATTCTTTCTGTTTTCCTTTCTTCTCTCTCTTTTTCCTCTCTCTTTCTCTTTCTTTTTCCTCTCTCTCTCTTTCATATTCAAGCTGCTTTAATTGTTTCTCATGTTCCATTTGTTTAATTTGCAACTGAAGTTTTGCTATTCCCAATGAGTCAAACTGTATCTCAGGCAACTTTAAATGCTTAGCCACCGCCATAATGACCTCAACTTTTCGCATTTTGTCAGGTAATGTTAACTGCAATGTTTTTGCCAAATCTAACAGTCTGCTTTTTATCTCTGTCCGTAAGGTACTGCGTGTGACCGTCTCCACCCCCACAAATTTCTGAGCCTCTGAAAGAGCTATTGTCCACAACACACTCCCTACTTAAACTAAAACACCACACGTGAAAAGCAACATAATATGCTCACCCCTCACTGTCTTTAAGTTCACTAAGCCAATCCAATAGATAGACATTTATCCTGGACGAGCCCCCAATTTGTTATGGGCCAGGGTTTAGAGAACCCCAAAGTGTATCATGGAGTTCACCTGACCCACAACTTTTAATAGATTGTGGTATGGGGAGCACACGGCCCACTCTACAGATGTGGTGCAGCAGAAAGGGAAAAGTATTTTTTAAAAGCAAAACAATGTTTATTCTATGAACTCAAGTTAACCTTTTTAAAACATACAGTGAACATCTTAGCAACCATTAATTCAAATACAACCCCCAAAGATTACAACACTAAGTAATCCTTTAAGCTTCCCAAACAACATGCAGGAGACAGAAGAAACACCTTTCAACAGAGGCACATTAGGTTTACATTCACTACTGAGAACATTTATAATTTTGAATTCACGAAATGATCAAGAGATAGTCTTTTGTTGGCAGAGAGAACAGCAATACATCTGCTTGGTCTGGTTTCAGCTCCAACACTGAAAACGAAACTAAAACACACCCTGCAGCCTGCTCAAAACGAAAGTAAAAAGCTGACAGACAGCCCAGCTCCACCCACTCTCTGACATCACTGCAGTAGTAAACACCCATTTCTTAAAGGTACTCTCACTACAGATATTTATATACACACCCATTTATAAACACCCATTTCCTAAAGGTACTCTCACATGACAATGCAAAAACAAAGTGGCCACCACCACAGCAATGAATACACAGCTACAGTCCATAATGCTGTAGTTCAAAATGTTGTACAGGCATTTGGGACATTTAAGGAAAAGTGCAGCTTGAAGGTCTTGAGGTTTAGCCGATAACATCCCTATCTCTAAGGCAGAAGCTCTGGGTTCAAGCTCCACTCCAGAACTCAATGATCAAGGAAGGTGTGTTCATAACATGGCCAAGCATGATAATTATCAACCTATAAATCCTTCCAACGCACCTATGGAAGGTAGTAAGAATCATAGAGTCATAGCATTTACACTGCATAAGGAGGTCATTCGGCCCATCGAATCTGCACCGGCCTTTGGAAAGAGCACCCTACTTAAGCCCACACTTCCACCTATCCCTGTAACCCAGTAGCCCCACCTAATCATTTTGGACATGAAGGACAATTTAGCATGGTCAATCCACCTAAACTGCACATCTTTGGACTGTGGGAGGAAACCGGAGCACCCGGAGGAAACCCACGCAGACACTGGAGAACATGCAGACTCCACACGGACAGTGACCCAAGCTGGGAATCGAATCCGGGTCTCTTGCGCTGTGAAGCAACAGTGCTAACCACTGTGCTACCATGCTGCTCCATAAGTGCAGGAGCGACTGCTGGTTAGCCATGCTCCAGTCCCCAACCCCAGATAAATGGGAAAACAGGAAGGGCAACTAGCTGTAAAATCACTCTCCACACCCCCAAAAAATGATGGTTGACATTGAGGTGATTAACTAGCATTGTGCTGACCAAGTAACATGGTAAAAGCCAGGAGAAGAAAGAAAAGTGCAGACTGACATTCAACAGCTTTCTAAAGGGCACTAGCGAAGAGCAGGAGAGAAAGGATTACATTTATTTAATTGCTAAGAGATCAGTGAGGTTGACAGAACAATTCAGACAATTTTTCGAGAAATTCAGCACAAAAAGTCAAACCATCGGATCCACTAATATGAATTTCAAAGCCTGTGGCAGGAATCAGGTGAGCCTGTTGACAATTTCTTCACAAGATTGCAAAATGCAGACAGAAAATTCAAGGAAACAGATGACAGATAGATCAGCTCATTTGGGGTTCTGCACACTTTGAAATACAAAACAAGTTTTATTAGAAATACATGAAGCCTTGAACAGACAGGTGACGATGCTGACTAACAAAATGGCTAGCCTTCTGTTAAGTCAAGAGAAGAGCATGGAGTGGAACCGCAGCAAAATAATACATGTCAGAGGGAAAGATGCATAGGAGTTGTTCTGACAGAAGGAAATGTTTTGCACATGCATCAAACTGTAGAGTTTTTGGAAAGCTCAATCACTGGCAAAAGGTGTGCAGAACCAAGAAGATGCTAAGAGGGTTATCAGAGGCAGAGCAACAGAGTGAATGAGCAGGAAAATAAACCAATACCGATACCTTGGAAGGTCATGATGAGTTTGAGAACACAATTGGACAAAGGAACCACATAATTGCATGAACTGGTTGGATGCTGCAGATCCCAGAGAGAAGTAATTCACACTACCATTCAGATCAGGAAGAGGGGGAGAAATAAATCCACAGCCATAGACCTGAAGCTGGACACCGGAACACAGAATAATATCCTCCTACTCAGACTATACCAAGAGATGTTCCTTGAAAATTTGAAAGAAACTGGATACCCAAGGAAAAATGCTTTGAAGGCAAGCAATGTCATGCTAACTGCACACAGGGAAATGGAGATAAAATAGCTTGGAGCAACCCAAATCAGTGGGATACACAAAGGAAAAATATGTTAATTGTATGTTGTACATCACTGTTGTCCAGGGGTTCAGTAGTTGCAATGAGCTGCAGATTACCTCAGTAAATCATTAGATGGAGGTGGAACTGAGGATTGAAGATAGTGCACCTATTGATCAGAAGAAAGGAAGATCTGGTACAAATGTACCCAGAATGTTTTGATGAGACGGTTGGATACTTTGAAGATTTTGAGTATCGCACCCTAGTGATCCAATGAAGAAACCATTGATTCATCCTCCGCAGAGCCAATAGAGCTAAAAGGAAATCTGGACAGAATCATAGAACCAGATGGTGCACACTCTCTTACTTCCCAGGGGGTCTTAACCCCCTTACCCCCACCCACCCCCCAACAAAGTCCGGAGAAATATCAATGTCTTATGGCCAATCTATGGAACCCTTTGTCTGTTTTGTCTGGTGTCAGCGTTCTGGCATTGAAGGGCTTGGCCCAGGAGGTGAGTGGCCCTTCCAGACGGAGCATCGAGGTTGGACCGGTGTGGCTGGTGTCGGAGGAGGAGTGGACGCGGGTGTCGATGGCGCAGATGTGCATCTTCCTGCTGCTGGATGTTTATGTCAGAGTCCGAGTTGGGGTCCAAGAAAATGGCTTTGGGCATGTCTACCTCCTGGCTGTTGACGGTGGGGGGGAACGCCGGTTGTGGCAGAGGTTGTGGCTGGGGGATCCGTGGAATCTGGGCGTCAGTGGTGGGTGCTGGCAATTCTTGGAGGTGGTCACGGATGTGGTCCACATGGCAGTTAGATTCTCGGCCCAATGCCCATTTCCCGTTTCCCAGGTTCCGTTAGTCAGCTTCTTCATCCCCCTCTCAAATGTTTGGACCGCCCGTTCGACCAGTCTGTTTGAGTCCGTACAGCACCAGATGGCGGACCCGGGACAACTATGGGTCCGTCTGAGTCTGACCCTTTATCCGGGGCACCATCACCGGCAATGAGTCCATAAAGTGGAGCTCAGCCACCACCTCCTCCAAGGACGGGGGCATTGGCAGCCTTGTGGAGAGGGGACGGTGGCTTAACACAGCCGCGTGTGGGATCTTTGTTCCAAGCTGTACTCATATGCTCCCAGCAATTGGGCCCATCGTTGGATCCTGACAGACGCGATGAGGGGACTAGGCCCAATAATGGTTTATGGTCAGTGTAGACCATGAAAGTGTGTCCGTAAACATATTTATGGAACGTACGGACTCCAAAGACGACCGCCAACCCTTCCTTTTCGATCTGCACATAATTGCACACGCATTAGTGAGCATGCGGGATGCGAATGTGATTGGTCATTCTGATCGATCAGCCATGCGGTAGGCAAGGTCCACGCCGACCCCATAAGGGGTCATATCACATGTCAACAGAAGCAGCTTGGCGGGGTCGAAGTGCGTTAATAGTTTCGAGGACGGCAGGTTTTACCGCGTTGAATGCCCACTGTTGAGATGGTGTCCAGTCCGACGGTTAGCCCTTCTTTAGCAAGAGGTGGAGGAGACTGAGGAGGGTTGCCTGTAATAATTCACTAATCTGAGGAAAGAGCGCTGTTCTGTCTGGCTGCCGGAGACGGGCATCCATTTTATCCCCTGTACCTTGTCCTCTACAATGTGTAACTCGTTCTGGTCCACTCGGTTCCCCAAATAAGTGACCTTGGTGGCATGAAAGACACATTTTTCCTGCCGGAGGCAGACACCCGCCTGATCAAAACGCCAGAGGACTACAGTCTGGCTCGCCAGATGTTACTGGTCGGATGCCCCGGTGATGAGAACATTGTCCAAGTAGACAGCCACCCTGGGTAATCTCCGCAGGATGTTCTCCATCATACGCTGGAAACTAGCAAATGAGGACGAGACTTCAAACGGCAACCGGGTATATTTTTATAAACTCCTGTGGGTGTTCACGGTGATAAACCGGTGGGAGTCTGGGTCCAATATTAACTGTAGATATTCATGACTCAATGTCCAGTTTTGTGAATGTTCATCATCTGCTCAGCTTTGCATAGAGGTCCTCAATGCGGAGGACCAGTTATCGGTCCAAATGGGAAACGGCGTTCACCGTCATCTTATAGTCCCTGTAGAGACGCACAGAACCATCTTGTTTGAAGACTGGCATGACCTGGGTAGCCCAATTGGCAAATTGCACTTTCCTAAATGTTCGAGCCAATCTAATTCGGCATCGACTTTTGGCCTCAATACGTAGGGGACCAAACGAGTACGGAAATAACAAGGCTGTGCTAATTCAAGCCACAGCTCCTTTGAATGTCCCCAGTCCATCTGCGAAGACCTTGGGGGATCTGGTGAGGACCCCCTCGGGACCCTGCAGGTTCATGCGGCATACCCTCTGCCAGTCGAGTTTCAAATGTCGCAGCCAGTCCCGACCCAGCAAACCTGGTCCCCCACCACAGACTACCAATGGTAGGTTAGTGGATTGGAGCCCATAAGTCACCGGTACCTGGGCGGTGCCCTCAATGGCCAGTGGCTCTCCGGTGTAGGTTGTCAACTTGCCTCGGTGTCACGGAAGTTCAATCTGTAGAGGGTCGTACGGATGTTCTCAAATGTGCGATGACTCATCGTGGACATAGCTGCTCCAATATCCAGCTCCATGTCGATGGGGTGCCCATTTACCAAAAGGGACACTCGAATTGGGGCGACTCGGGGTGCCATGACACTGTGTAGTTGTTGGTAGGGGTTCTCCTCGCGCTCTCTGACATAGCATGCCTAACATGAGGGGGTGGGGGCGGAACTGTCTAAAGGGGTGGCAGGCAGGATGGCCCACTAGGCCTTGGGCCTGGACATCTGTCTGGGTACCCCTGCTTAGTGGATTCGTCCCTGCACTCCACGGTTGCTCTGCAGCAGCGGCCACCAACGTTTGGGCAGGCACCCCATTGCCGGGTCTCCCGGTCATCTGGCTGGGATGGATCGTGGCGGCATCTTCCAAAGTGCCCCAGATTCAATCCTGCCATCCCTTGAAGCTCTTGAAACTCCCAGCTCTGCGCTCTTGTGGGAGACGGCAATCTCAATTGCCCACTGTAAAGATGAGTGCCGATTTTGGATTTAAGTGGTTTTCTACCAAAGCTGCAAAAGATTGGGAGTCAGACACACCTGGGTATGTCAAGCTTTTGATAAGTGCATACGTTGGCCCGCCAACTGCTATTAGTAGGGTTACGATCTATTGTCATTCTCCAATTATGGCGTTGGTCCAAAAATAAATTGCACACATTCTTTTTATTGAACCCAATCATCGTAACTCACGTCGAAGGCCTCCAGCTTTCCTATATGAGGCATCTCTGTCAGTTTGGATAAGGCCTCTTGCAGCCCTGACAAAGTGGTCTGGGTATGGAACATGGAGTGCCGGCGGTAACTCTACTTCAGCCTCGTCGCCAGTGTAGAATCCGATGGATGAGAAACACTCACAGGAAGCACGGTAGAATACAAGAAAGAGATTTATTAAGATACACTACTGCACCCCGAAGGGTCACCCTCCCCAACCTGCACCCAGGACGGGTTTTTTATACTGTGGAGCCTGCCCTGTTAAGGGGAAGCTCCTCCCCCAATTACCCAGGGAGTTCCTACTCGTTATGAGTTAATGGGAACCAGGGGCGAAATTCTCCGGAAACGGCGTGATGTCCGCCGACTGGCGCCCAAAACGGCGCAAATCAGACGGGCATCGCGCCGCCCCAAAGTTGCAGAATTCTCCGCATCTTTGGGGGCCGAGCCCCAACCTTAAGGGGCTAGGTCGGCGCCGGACGAATTTCCGCCCCGCCAGCTGGCGGAAAAGGCCTTTGGTGCCCCGCCAGCTGGCACGGAAATGACGATTCCCGCCCCCGCCGAATCTCCGGTGCCGGAGACTTCGGCAACCGGCGGGGGCGGGATTCACGCCAGCCCCCGGCGATTCTCCGACCCGGCGGGGGGTGGGAGAATCTCGCCCCTGATGTTGCACACTCCCTTACTTCCCTGGTGGGTCATAACAGCAATAAAATGAGATAGGATGTGTTCCAGCAGAAAATACACGAGACATGCAGGCGATGTAAAAAAGCTAATGATATCCAGGTCTATGGAGGAGATGGAAAGAATATAATCACCATCTACATGAGGAGAGCCAGGAAAGCTGGGTTCAGGTTAAACGCAGACAATTGCATTGTGAAGATGACCGAATGCCAGTTCTTCACCATGTTGTACACAAGTCCTGAAAAAGCAGCTGAACGTGGGATGGAAGCTTTAAAAGACAAGAAAGAGTTGAGACGTTTTCTTGGTTTGTTTCAGTACATGAGTTCCTTCAAACTTCACACATCACAGCACACAGCAAATCTATGCAAGCTGATGTGAGAAGGTGTTGAGAACCGGTGGCCAGAGTCACATCAGAGAGGTTTCAACAAATTCAGAGAAGTAATAAGCAAGAAGACAAGTCTGTCACATTATAAAAAAGAGAAAGCTGCAAGCAGATGTTTCCAGAAAAGGACTCTGAGTCGCACTTGTACAAAAGGGAAAACTGATAGCATTCACATTATTGCTCTAATTTCAGTTGAGACCAGATATGCCACCATAGAGAGCGAGGTTTTGGCAGTCATGTATAGCTGAGAGAAATTCCACACATACCTCCATGGGAGAAAGATCACCAACACACCTGCAGAGGTTCAGAGATGTGGGCCGGGATTCTCCGCCACCCGCCACTGGGAGTGGAGTTCCTGATGCAGCAGAGAATCTCGTGTTGGGCAGAAATCAGGATCGGTGCCAGCCATCGGGATTGGTGCAAGTATTTGCCAGCATGGTCCTGATGTGGTGGACCTCGCAGTGGGTCAAGAGGTACATATTTAACGTAGGTGCCCCCAAAGTCAATCAGAGGGCCGCCTCCTCCTCATAACCCAAATCCTGCCCACCCCACCTCCAGCCTCCTCCATCAGACCCCCCGATCAGAGCCCGCATCAGAAGCCCCCATCAGACCCCCCCACCAGAGACCCATATCAGACCCCTGATCAGAGACCCCCATTATACCCCCATCAGGGACCCCTATATCAGAGATGCTCCATATCAGAGTCCCCCCTGTCAGAGACCGCCAATATCAGCTACACTGCTCCTCCATCAGTCTCTCTGCCTGGAGCTAAAGAGCAGTCCAGGCAGAAGCAGTGAAAAATCGCTACTTTTTCACTCAGCTGTCCCTCACACCTGCTTCCTCAGACAGATGTGTAGAAATCAGCAACTGTTACTTCATAGATAGACAAAACACATCACGAGGCTTTAAACCCCCTCAGATCCTTTATCTGCCGGCCTTCTTTCACTTTCAAAGATAAATGGTTTTAGTAGGCTGTAATTGACAGGTGTCTGGAAGGTTTATTTTCATTTCACTCCATGCTTGAATGCATCTCAAGTGCCCTGCATTGAACCTAACCACACTGTGCATAAACATCTAGGAGTTCAGTGCTTTCACTTACTCGGAAAAGCACTTGAAGACTTTTGATGTGGTCAGGAGCTGTCAGTCATAGCTAGATATTTGGCCCACCCTAACCCGACCCCACCCACATGACTCAACCAGACATCTCTGGCGGGATTCTCCGATCTCCCGCCGGGTCGAGAATTGCCGGGGGGCAGCGTGAATCACGCCCCCGCCGGCTGCCAAATTCTCCGGCGCTGGGGTTTTGGCGGGGGCGGGAATAGTGGTGCGTCGGTCGGCGGCTGCCCCTGCCGATTCTCCGGCCCGCGAATGGGCCGAGTGGCCGCCCATTTTCGGCGGGTTCCGCCGGCGTAAATCACAACAAGTCCTTACCGGCGGGACCTGGCTCCACGAGCGGCCTTCAGAGTCCTCAGGGAGGCGCAGGGGGATCTCGCCCTGGGGGGTGTCCCTCATTCACCAAGGTCTAACCATCCCCCCGATGTGCGACACACGCGGTGTCTGACCCCTCTACCCCATAATGTCTAAACCACAACGTCCAAACCCCCATCCCTCCTGATGTCCAACTCCTCAGATGTCTGATATCCCCTGAAAGTCCAACCATCTCATGTCCAACTCCCCCCAATGTCCAAACCCTCCACCCCCAATGTCTGACCCCCTCCCAGATTCAACTCCCCAATGTCCAACTGCCCAATGCCTGACCCCCTTCCCCGAATGTCAAATCCACCAGATACCCGATCCCCTGATGTCCAACCCCCCACCCCCAATGTCTGTCACCCACACTGCCCCATGTCCGACATCCCCACCCGCCCATGTCCATCCCCTCATCCCCTCAATGTCCAAACCCTCCCCACAACCCCAGGTCCAAACCCCCACTCCCCCAATGCCTAAACCCCTAATGCCCAACCTCCACCACCCCCACCTGACCTCCAATACCTCCCTTCCCAAAATCCTATCCACTTACCTTCTCCCAGGCCTGTCAATTTCACTAGGGCCTTTAAGCCTATCTGGTTTGTGGCAGTTAGAGCTGTAAAATAGGGGGGAGGGGGGGTCCTCCTTCATTGCGACTCTGCTGGGCCATGATGCTGGGCTGTGGCGATAACTGTGCTGCTTGGATCTCACCTGTCCTGAGCTGGAAGGTCAGGCGAGACAGACCCGGAAAGAATTTGGCATAGGTAAGTGAGCACAGATTGACACGCCGAGGCGGTTACGGTCCAAATTGCTCTCTCAAAAAATGATCCAGGCCTGATAAGATGGCCTGGATATTATGGCCTGATCAAATACAGTGAACACAGCCAGCAATAGGGTGGTACTGGACTCTTGGATATGATATCTCACCACAAAAGTGTTTTTCAAACTTTTTTCCCGGGCCCACTTTGGCCAACCGGCAGTTCTTAGCGACCCATGCCAGCCGACCTTCGCGACCTATGCCAGCCGAACTTCATGATGCGCACCATGTTCACCTACTTTCAATGTGAAAGTGGAACCTGCTTGGTCCTCACAGTCTCACTCCAAACAGGTTTACAGGAGAGGGCAATGTGCATATCAGATACAGACTTCAGCCGGTTCCTTTGTGCTGTCTTCATCTTTGTGAAAATGGAAAATCCAAACTCGCACATGTAGGTCGTCGTGAAGGGCAATAACAACAAAATGCCTGTTTTACTCAGCACTGGATACTCCTGGGAGATGCGACTCCAGAATGCTGACAGCCTCATGGGCTTTTGGCTTGTTTTAATGTGGTATCACAGTTCAGAAAGAGCAATGTTGTCTTTTAATTTGGAGTCAGCTGTAAGTTAATAACTAACTCTGGGATCTGAACCTCAAAAAGAAATTTACACTGACCACTTCTCTTTCAAAATCTGAAACTTCTCTTCTCATTTGTCAATACTTCCCTGCATATAACACACATGGGCTTTACATCCATATTTGCATTGGCACAATTGACAAAATCATAACACAAGAAATAATCTATATACTGCTTTGTTCCTGAGTTAAGCTCCTCCTTTGTAGACTGTTAACCAGAAGCCTTGGAGATCTGTACAGAGCTAACACTAGCACAGCTCTATCCTGTCCTGGACTCTCCTCAGCAGCTCACTCCAGCAGATTCAGATATGAGATCCTGGCCAGTAGATACACTTGCCATTTGTGTCTCTAGCCGTCTCTTACTTGTAAGAAAATGATCCAGCTTCACAGTCCTCTTGCCTTGCTTGCTAGCAGCTAGAAAATGGAAGCAGCTCTCCTCTGTGATTTGACACCAAAGGTGTTCTGCTAGCCAGATCCAGAATCATCAAAGCCAATACAGAAGATACATGAAGACCACATGGAAATGACAAAATGTAACCTTAAAGCCAGTGTACTGGATAGACATTTACAAAGACATTGAAAGAATCCTGTTTACAAGCAGTGCATGCCAGAAGTAGAGAAATACACAGCAGGAAGAGGCGATGATAATGACTGAAGTACCATCTAGATATTGGCTTATTGTGAGAACTGATTTATTCGCAAACAATGGTAGTTCATGTTTGCAGACTACTACTTGAAGTTCCCTTTAATTTAAAAGCTGAAAGAGAGCGACAACAATCATCTCAGCAGGCAAGCCCTATTCACTGAAGAAGGGATTCCTGAAAGGATAATATGTGACAACGGAACCCAATTCACCTCCAGAGAATCTCAGGAAATTTTACAACAATGAAATATCATTAGCATCAACATGTTGCCAAGAGGACATGGGTTCATAGAGAGAAATATCCGGATAGTCAAAATGAACCTCACAAAATGCTGAGAGGCAAAGGAAGACCCAAACGCTTAAGGGCAGCCTGATGGCACAGTGGTTAGCACTGCTGCCTCACAGTGACAAGGGTCTGGGTTCAATTCCAGCCTTGGATGACTGTCTGTGCGGGGTCTGCATGTTCTCCCCGTGTCTGCCTGGGTTTCCTCCAGGTGCTCCGGTTTCCTCCCACAGTCCAAAGATGTGCAGGTTAGGTATGGTTACAGGGATAGGGTGGAGGTGTGAGCCAAGATAGCTCTTTTGGAGGGTCGGTATACACTCGATGGGCTGAATGGCCTCCTTCTGCACTGTAGGTATTTTAGTGGATATACTATGGATTTTTGTTACTCCAATTGCACCTCTTGAGACTGACATGAAGTTGCCTGCAAATCTCTGCTAAACAAGATACTCTCTCCAAGTGAAGGGAGTAAAACAACAACTCACTGACACGCAGATAGAAGGAGGCCAGCCCGTCAACAAACATGCTAAATCCCTGCCTGAATTGTTGAAAGGACAAAATGTACATGCACCTGCGTCAAAATGTTACAATCTTCCGCCGGCAGGTTTTTTGGTGTGTATGTGGGGGGAGGGGGGGTTGCATGAAATTGAAGGGACAAGATTCCTGCCTGTCCTGACAACACAGCAATTTTACACTGGGGAAGGTAAGGCCTCGGATAGGAACCCTCTCTTGCCCCAATTCCCACACAGTCTCAATGTTTAGGCCGGTAGGAGGATTGAACTTGTATGGGGGAAGGCCGAAGATCACCAGAGTTACATCTCAGGCAGGAAGGGGTGGGGGGGGAACACCTCTATCAGAAACCTCTAACAGAAGTTGGGCACCACTTTGTTAAGGTCTCGAAGTTTCCGCGACTACATCCACCACCCCCTCTACAGCCTCTCCCTCCCAGACCCTTATTGCCCTCTTCATGCTCCCAAAGGGCTTCCCTACCCTTCCTGCTTTGGGACCCCTTGAACATACCTGGGCCTGTGGTGCCTGGACTTAGGCTTGATGTCCTCCTGCATTTCTTCTTCTGCCCACTGCAACACTGCAGGCGGGGTTGGAGTTAATCAGTCAAACAGATTGTCCAGCAACTCTCGAAAGCAGGACTTCCTCCCAAGTGCTTGAAGGTGGAATCACAGGTGGACAGGGTGGTGAAGAAGGCATTCGGCATGCTTGGTTTCATTGGTTAGAACATTGAGTACAGGAGTTGGAACGTCTTGTTGAAGTTGTACAAGACATTAGTAAGGCCACACATGGAACACTGTGTACAGTTCTGGTCACCCTCTTAAAGAAAGGATATCATTAAACTAGAAAGAGTGCAAAAACGATTTACTTAGGATGCTACTGGGACTTGATGGTTTGAGTTATAAGGAGAGGCTGGATAGACTGGGACTTTTTTCCCTAGAGCGTAGGGGGCTTAGGGGTGATCTTATAGAGGTCTATAAAATATTGAGGGGCATAGATAAGGTAGATAGTCAACATCTTTTCCCAAAGGTAGGGGAGTCTAAAACTAGAGGGCATAGGTTTAAGGTGAGAGGGGAGAGATACAAAAGGGCCCAGAGGAGCAATTTGTTCACACAGAGGGTGGTGAGTGTCTGGAACGAACTGCCAGAGGCAGTAGTAGAGGTGGGAACAACTTGTCTTTTAAAAAGCATTTAGACAGTTATATGCGTAAGATAGGTATAGAGAGATATGGGCCAATTGCGGGCAATTGGGACTAGCTTAGTGGTAAAAACTGGGCGGCATGGACAAGTTGGGTCGAAGGGCCTGTTTCCATGCTGTAAACTTCTCTGACTCATGGGAATCCTGCCTGTATCCACTTCATATTCATTCAAGTGTGAAACACCTGCAGGAACTGGGAGTTGGCAGAGAACACAACCCCAATGAAGGGAAGACAGACTCTGCCATCTGAAAAATTCAGGCCCTTGGAACGCAACAAAAGATCTTGGTGAAGATGGGACTCCAAGGTCATAGATCATTGAGACCGAAACCAGAAAGCAAATGAGAAGGAACAGAATCAATATTTGACCTACACCTGAATTGGAAAGGCAGATAAGATCATGAATGACATTAGCAACAATACTAACCAACGAGACAACATCAACATCATCGCCAACAGTGGGGCAGCATCAACCTCACCAGCAATTCACACAATATTAGCAACTCCTACAACACAAGCAGCAACATGCACAATATCGCCTGTGCAGCCTGCTAACTCATCACTGTGAGCAACGAATGCCAGATTTATAATGTAGAGACACTGCTTCCTAATACCTAATTGAAACTGGGAAAATGTAACAAGCTAATACATACTCTAAAGATATTCAATTTAATTATAAAAGTCTATTGTTAATCTTCTTTAGTTAAATATAATATTAAAAAGGTTAATTATATGGATGTTATTCCTACAGAGGCATTATATCATTTGTAACCAGCTAGGAACTAATTGTATGTGGATGTAGATGGAGATGTATCTCCAGCATTTTGAGTCTTAAGGTGTGATTATTTTGAACTTGCGGGAATTAGAAGACATCATATACAACTTTTTAAAGTGCCTTTGAGTATCACACAATTAGATGCTGTTACATTTTGCAAGATTCTATTTAGAATTTAAGTCGACATGCAAATAACAGTCTAAATTGTAATTATGCACTAAAACAAGCACAATTCTGATTACATGTACCAGAGGCTTGAGAATTTTAGAATGCTGACAGTGGAGAAGGAGGCCATTTGGCCCTTCAAGTCTACACCGACCCTCTGAAATAGCACCCAATGTGGGCCCACTCCCCCGCCCTATCCCCGTAACCCACCTAACCTGCACATCTTTGAACTTGAATCTTCGGCCTCATCAGAATAGAAACTGGGACTGATGCAAAACAGGGAGCTGATTCATCATTGTCATTTTAATTACTCTTGCAAAGGTTGGGAATGGAAAGATTGCTTAAAGAAAAGATTCAGAAATCTCCAACCCATCCCAGGTTCACTCCATCCTACACCATCCTGTTTAAAAACTCACAGGAAATTGTCACGCTGCAGGATTGAATTGCTTTGGGGTGAGGACTCTCCCGATCATCCATTGTAACCGTGGTAAAAAAAATCTATTGAAAACGCTGAGGAACCAGGATTCCCGTCCCAGCCAAAACCTTGGCGTCGGAGAAGTCGGCAGCCGGCGCCGGGGCGGCGGGGCGGGATTCACGCCGTCCCCGGCGATTCTCTGACCCGGCGGGGGCTCGGAAAATCCCGCCCAAGGTCTTTGCAGTAACTATCACACTGATAGTGTGGTAATAATGGCCACCTGTGAATCAGAAGGTTTGGAATTCATGCCCCATTCCCGGGACACAAATGCGAAATCCAGGCTGACACGACAGTGCAAAACTAAAGGAATTTCGGTGCTGTCTTTCAAATAGGGAATTACACTGTGCCATTTGTGGTGAATTAAAAAATCCCACACACATCCTTGAACAACAGTAGGGAGGTTCTCTCTGCTGCCCTGACATAATATTCATACCAACACCATTAAAAAACAGATTCTCTAATTATTATCACATTGCTATTGATGGGCCCTTACTGTGCTCAATCCGTCTGCTACATTTCAGAATGAAAACTAGTCTATGTGCAAAACAATATAATTTTGCAATCTTTTAATTGCTTGAGTCTGGAAGAATAACACAACATTAATTCTTAAATGTTTGCCAACTTTCTTAATCCAACCCGAAATGAGTTATTTTCAATTTTGAATTTGAGACATATATAAGGGTCCTTCTTGTTTATTCCCTGCTTATCCCCCTTATTTCCCCTTTCTTTTATTTTTGCCGTGACATTTTGGATCCATGGATGTTTAATGGACCTGTGTCTTTCAGGTCGCCTGTACCTTTAATTCAAACAGAAGGATCCAAAAGGCTGTGCTGATTTAAATTGGTGATTTCAGAAGGAGCGGCTCCAATGACAGAGATTGGCTGGTATAAGTGGTGACTCAGTTTGATTGATTTGGCTAATGCCTGATGAATTGGCCGAAAAGGCTGAGCTCTGCCTGGTAACAATTGGTGATTGGATCTGATCCCACTGAAATGTTTCAGAGCTTCAAGGGTTGAATTTTGGTTGAATTCCCCTCTACGTTTTCTCCAGAAAGTCTGTGTTTCTGATCTGGCAGTGAGCCGGGACTAATCTATGTTCAGGAGAAGAATATTGTTGTCGCTCTGTTCAGGAGAAGAATTAAAGACTGTGCAAGCAGGGGGGGGACCAACTCTCTCTGCAGAAAAGGCTGATGTAAACCAACAAACTCTCTCTCCAGAAAAGACAGAGGCCGGGAAACAAACCACAAATTGAAATCAAAGTTTGATGTGAAGCAAAAGAGCCTCTCCAGGAAAAGCTGTGAGTTATACATTTCCAAACTACAGAGAAGATCATTATGGACTACAAACCGAGGACTTTGATCAACCATCGTGCTGTGAGGAAAGTGTGATAAAGAACTACCATTGAGAGCAAATACTCTTATCTTCCAACCTTTGTCTTTATTGCTTTCACCCCTTTACCCCTTCTGTGTTTGTCTGTCTTATGTGTGTGGGTAGAGAGTGGGACAGTTAAGGGGTGTATCCAGTTAGTTTGTTGTTATCCCAAAGTATTTACTGCATATTTCATCATTAATCCATAGAACACAATCTGCTTCTATTACAAGCTTAGTCTGTTGAACATCATAGCTCTGGATGTTGTTATGGGCCAGGTTTTAGAGAACCCCAAAGAGTATCATGGAGTTCACCTGACCCACAACTTTTACTAGATTGTGGTATGGGGAGCACATGGCCCACTCTACAGGTGTGGTACAGCAGAAATGGAAAAGTATTTTTTAAAAGCAAAACAATGTTTATTCTATGAATTCAAGTTAACCTTTTTAAAACACACAGGGAACATCTTAGCAACCATTAATTCAAATGCAACCCCCAAAGAAAAGAACACTAAGTAACCGTTTAAGCTTTCCTTTTAACATCCATAATACTTAAAACACCTTTTACCAGAAGCACATCAGGTTAAAGTCACTACTGTTATTAGTTTTAAATCACCAGGATCGATTTACAGTCTTTCGATTGCAGAGAGAGACTCTAATACACCTTCTGGCTGTGACTGCAGCTATCCAGCTCTGAAAACAAAACTAAAACACACCCTGCAGCAAACAACCTAAAACGAAAGTAAAAAGCCGACAGACAGCCCAGCTCCACACACTCTCTGACATCACAGCAGTAATAAGCACCCATTTCTTAAAGGTACTCTCACATGAAAATGCTATGGTAGCACAGTGGTTAGCACTGTTGCTGCACAGCACCAGGGACCTGGGTTTGATTGCCAGCTTGGGTCACTCTCTGCGCGGAGTCTGCAAGTTCTCCCTGTGGCTGCGTGGGTTTCCTCCCGGTGCTCCGGTTTCCTTCCACAAGTCACGAAAGACATAGGGCGGGATTCTCTGACCTCGTGCCGGGTCGGAGAATCGGCGGTGGGCTGCGCGAATCGTGCCACTCCGCCCCGACGCCGGCACGCAATTCTCCACAGAATCGGCGCCATCGGCACCGGCGTGGTTGGCACATTGTCGGTTGCGAGCCACTCTACGCAGCCGGCCCGCCGATTCTCCGGCCCGAATGGGCCGAGCAGTCGTAAGAAAGAAAACGTGTCCCGCCGGTGGCATTCTAACCTGCTCTGAGCCGGCGGACCTCGGCGTTGAAGAATCTGGTGGGGCCTGTGGGAGGGGGAGGGTGAGTCTGGCCCTGGGGGGGGGGGCCTCCGATGTGGCCTGGCCCGCGATTGGGGCCCACAATTGGCAGGCCGGCCTCTCTGGCTGGGGGCCTCCTTTACTACACGCCGGCCCCTGTAGCCCTGCACCATGTTGCGTCGGGGCCGGCGCGTTGATGGAGGCCACTGCGCATGCACGTGTTGGCACCGGCGCCACAACACATGCGCGGATCCCACGGCGCATAGTTCACGCCGGGATCGGCAGCTGGAGTGGCGCAAACCGCTCCAGCGCTGTGCTGGCCTCCTGTAGGGGCCAGAATTACTCCTGGCAGCAGCCCGTTCACGCCGTCGTAAAACACAACGACGTTTACGACGGCGTGGACACTCTGCCGCGGGATGGGAGAATCCCGCCCATGCTGTTAGGTGAATTGGACATTCTGAATTCTCCCTCTGTGTTCCCGAACAGATGTCGGAGTGTGGCAACAAGGGGATTTTCACAGTAACTTCACTGCAGTGTTAATGTAAGCCTACATGTGATACTAATAAAGATTATTATTATTATTCAGATGCGCTTTCAGGGCCTCACAGTAATCCATCAATCTGCACTTACCTTTCCAGAACTGGTTAGGTCATTTGTCAATGAAGTCATAATTTGGGGGGGGCAGTGGTATAGCGGTGATGATTAGGTCCCCTGATTATCGTGTAGAAAACTGGGATGACTGTGCTTCAATGCCTTCAAACAACCGCGCAACCTCAAACAAACCATTGTTTGCAGCAAACTACCCAGTCTTCAGAACAGTGACCACGACACCACACAACCCTGCCATGGCAATCTCTGCAATACGTGCCAGATCATCGACATGGATACCACGATTACACGTGAGAACACCACCCACCAGGTACGCGGTACATACTCGTGCGACTCGGCCAACGTTGTATACCTCATACGCTGCAGGAACGGATGTCCCGAAGCGTGGTACATTGGTGAGACCATGCAGACGCTGCTACAACGAATGAACGGACATCGCGCAACAATCACCAGGCAGGAATGTTCCCTTCCAGTCGGGGAACACTTCAGCAGTCAAGGGCATTCAGCCTCTGCTCTCCGGGTATGCGTTCTCCAAGGCGGCCTTCAGGACGCGCGACAACGCAGAATCGCCGAGCAGAAACTTATAGCCAAGTTCCGCACACATGAGTGCGGCCTCAACCGGGACCTGGGATTCATGTCGCATTACATTCATCACCCACCATCTGGCCTGCGAAATCCTACCAACTGTCCTGGCTTGATACAATTCACACCTCTTTAACCTGGGGTTACCCCATCTCTGGATCTGTAAAGATTTAATCACCTGCTAATGGTCGCATTCCAAGCATTGTTTGGCATCTTTGAATTTGTCTATATATGTGTTTCTGGAACATACCTCTTCATTCACCTGAGGAAGGAGCAGCGCTCCGAAAGCTAGTGACCTCGAAACAAACCTGTTGGACTTTAACCTGGTGTTGTAAGACTTCGTACTGTGCTTCAATGATAAGTGGTACAAATACATTCAGCTGCGGATCAGAGCGGAAAGTATTGGATCGGCTGCCCATTGTTCGCAGCATCTGATATTCAGTTCCGCTGCAATCAATGGCATCAATAATTTATTTTGCTTCATTTTGTTATTATTATTCCAGCAGATATTAACCTGAAGCTGGCTCCCCAAAGGGTAGGGACTGAGAGGAGTGGAATTTAAAGGGGAGGAAATCTACAAGTCAACTGACCTTTGTGGCCTTACAATGCATCATTGATCATTGCCAATCTGCCCTGCAACAGAGTGGTAGGAGTGACTTGGTGCTGGCACAGGAAGGGTGATAGTTAAAGGGAGTAAGGAATTGGGGATACCACTCACGGCACTACTACTTCTGGTCTGTTGCCATAACTCAGCTGGTATCTGACATGCTGTCCTTACGACCCCACTCTCCCCCATGTATGTGCAGGTGGGCAGTGTTTGGTAGGGGTGGAAAGGAGCTGAGAAGCTTGTCAATACCTCAAGTTCTGCTGAAGCCTCACAGGATGCATCATATAGAAGTGGTAGGAAGCATTCGTCAATGAAGTCGTAATTTTGGGGAGGCAGTGGTATAGCGGTAATGGCACTTGACCAGCAATCCAGAGGCCCAGGCTAATGCTTTGGGTCAAAGATTCAAATGTCACCATGACCACTGGTAGAATTTAATTTCAATTATCAAATCTGGAATTAAAAGTCTAACGATGGCCATGAAACCATTGTCAATTATTGTAAAAACCCACCTGGTTCACTAATGCCCTTTAGGAAGGAAATCAGTTGTCCTTACCTGATCTGGACTACATATGACCTCAGACTCGGACAAATGTGGCTGACCCTTAAAGACCCTCCGAATTGTCTCAGCAAGTTATTCATGTGTATCAAACCGCGGCAAAGTCTAAAAGGAATGAAACTGGGTGGTCAACTGGCATCAACGCAGGCACCAGAAACGACAATGGCACACTCCACCCTATCGACCCTGCAAAGCCCTCCTGACTAACATCTGGGGCTACTGCCAAAAATGGGAGAGCTGTCTCAGAGACGAGTTAAGCTTTCCTCAATTAACCTGCATTTTCCCAAGTGACTATTTTTTTACCCCTGAATTATCCTTCCTAAAGCTTCCTGCCACTATTCATAAACTGACTGGTTTATAGTTTCTGGAGTTATCGTTACATCATGTTTGCTCAACAAGGGTGTAACATTTGCAATTTTCCATAACTCAGGCATCACCCCTGAGTCCAAAGAAGGCTACAATTCTGGCCAGCGGCTCAGCAATTTCCTCTGGCTTTCCACTCTTGCTTCTCTTAACACCCTTGGACGCATCTCATCTGAACATGGCGCGTTATCAACTTTTAAAAAAATATTTTATTGGAGTTTTGACATTTCATATCATAAGTTACACAACAAGACAAAATTAGAACGTGTATCTATAAGAAGATAGCAGCTGTAGATTTAGCAATTTCCGTAGGATGTATCCTCTCGATACGTGGAGCTTGTCATACACAATGTGTTGGCTTCAGTCATAAGGTAATCGTACATGATCCAGACAAAGGTAGTTTACAATGAAAATGCTGCTGAGCATTTGCTGGGCCAGACCATGGCCTGCAGTATCCCCACTCGGTCGTGTGAGGCCAGTATCTGGCTGTGTCTCCCTGGGATGGGATCCCTGTTTGGATGCCCCCGGCGGTCGGTCATTACTGTTGTGTGGGTTACCATCCCCCCCGCCCCCCCCCCCCCCAGATCCCCCCCGCACTGGATTCCCCCTGGCACTTAGTCATGCTGGAGGAGGGGGGAGTGGGCCTGTCCGCTGAATAGGGGGGAGTGGGCGTGTCCGGTGAATAGGGGGAGAGTGGGCGTGTCCGCTGAATAGGGGGGGAGTGGGTGTGTCTGCTAAATAGGGGGGGAGTGGGCGTGCCCGCTGAATAGGGGGGAGTGGGCGTGTCTGCTGAATAGGGGGGGGTGGGTGTGTCTGCTGAATAGGGGGGAGTGGGCGTGTCCGCTGAATAGGGGGGGAGTGGGCGAGTCCGCTGAATAGGGGGGGAGTTGGTGTGTCTGCCGAATAGGGGGGAGTGGGCGTGTCCGCTGAATAGGGGGGGAGTGGGCGTGTCCGCTGAATAGTGGGGGAGTGGGCGTGTCCGCTGAATGCGCTCTTTCTTTTGCTGCCCTCTCGTCTCTCATCTTTTCTGCGTTTCCCTTTGGTGCTTTTATTCCCCCCAACCCCGTCATGCCTCCCCTCCTGCTCTTCCCCTTCCCCTTTCTCTCCCTTATTTTGTGGCCTGTCCTGCGTCCCCCCACCTCCCCCACCCTTCCTCCCTTCCTTCTTCACTGGGCACTGGTTACGAACAGGTCCTGGAACAAGTTGGTCAACAGCCTCCACATTTTGTGGCAGCCTTCCTACAATCCTTTGATAGCATATATTGTTTTCTCTAGCTTGCTAAATTCTGCCAGGTCGGACATCCAGTCTGCAGCCTTGGGTCGTGCTGCCAATCGCCAGCCAAGGAGGAGTCTCCAGTGGGCGATCAGGGAGGCAAAGGCCAGGGCGTCCACCCCTCTCCCCATGAACAGCTCTGGCTGTTCTGATACCCCAAAAACTTCCACCAGTGGGCAAGGCTTCTCTCTCACGCCCACAACCCTGGACATCACCCCGAAAAAGAACGTCCAGTATCCGACAAGTCTGGGGCAAGACCAGAACATGTGGGAGTGGTTGGCCGGGCCTCCCTGGCACCATTCACATTTGTTCTCCACCTCTGGGAAAAACCCGTTCCTTCTCATCCCGGTTATGTGTGCCCTGTGTACCACCTTTAGTTGCATTAGACTCATCCCTGTGCACATGGAGGTCGTGTGGAGCTTCGATCCAGAATCATTCCTCTATCTCCCTGCCTAGTTCTTCCTCCCATTTCTCCCTTGTCTCGTCCAGGGGTGAGCGCGTTTCTTCCAATAATCGTCCGTACATGTCTGTTAGCTCGCTCGCAGTCAGTAGTCTGTCCAGTAGTAGTCTTAGCAACTTTTATGTACAGAGAGCCTAACCAGTATCTCCTCCTTATCAATATAAACCTTCCAAGTGTCTCAACTACCACATTTTCTCTGGGGCAGGCTCCGCTACTGCAGGACGCTTCCTGAGCAGCTCCAACTTGTACAGCATTCCCCAGAGCTGCGGCAGCCAGGATGAAAGCCACCAATCCTGGTTGGATTCCGAAGACCATTTTCTATAGTTGGTGAAAGACAGACATGTTAGCATGGTGCGTATCCCCATGCGTAACCACGTCCACTGGGCTACACGGTGGCCCGGCCTGCACCGCAGACCCTGCTCCCTCACCCCCACCTCCGGCCGTTCCGCAGCACTCTGCCCTCCGCACTGCACCCAGCTCTGCCCGCAGCAGTACCGGTTGCTGGCTCTACCCATGCCAGCAATATGCTCTGTGGCCCCTATCCGGCACCCTCCTGTAGGGGCTGTCATAGACATTGCCCTTGGGTGTGCTGCATGATGCCCCACTGGCGGGTGGCATCCAGTTAGGGGGTGGATTTATGTGGTGGAGGTGTGGAGGAGGGAGGGGTTGGGGGTGGGATGGGATGGTGGGGTTGGAACGCGCAAATGGCCGGTGTCACTCTGCGCAAGCATGGCCATGGTGACGGTCAGTGGGTTCTATAGCAAAATGGGCCTTGCAGGCTGCGGCAGTGGCGATTCGCGCCTGGACACCCCTAACCCCGCGAGGTCACCCCGACCCCACGGCCCACCCGCTGGTCACTTGCTGCGTTCCCCGCCCCCCGGCCCTGGCAGATGCCCTCCCCAGCCAGCCATGCCAGCATGCCAGCGGCAGGACCGGCAGCACATGACCGCGCCTCTGGGAACATGCCCTACCTCCTCTCTCCCTCAGCAGCCACTGCGCCTGTTTTCTGAATTTTAAAACCAATAGTGAAACTTACCATCGGTAATTCCTCCTGGCAGAGGCGGAGAATGCGGGGGCCCGGAGAATGCCGGGCCTGTTAGGGGCTGGTTTAGCACAGTGGGCTAAAGAGCTGGCTTGTAATGGAGAACAAGGCCAGCAGCGCGGGTTCAATTCCCGTACCAGCCTCCCCGAACAGGCGACTAGGGGCTTTCCACAGTAACTTCATTGAAGCCTACTTGTGACAATAAGCGATTATTATTATTGTTAGTGATATGCCAACGGGGTTTATTGTACGTGCGAAGTGGAACACATTGACGCTGCTGTCGAGGAGCATAGCATTACGCCAGGGGCCCGGCGCTTGCCACGATTTTTGCCTCACACACGATTCTCCGGCCAATCACATTTCCCGATTCCTGCGTCGCTGGACGGCAAATCCCGCCCAGTGATTCCTTAGAGACATCTATCCAAGCAGCCATCACTCATTGGAGGGAATGAGAATCTCTCGGCTGGTCACTTGCTCTACACCTCAATGGTTGTACAGAGAATCTAGGGTTCCCGAATGAAGCCACAAACCTCCTTTGGAAAATTGTAAGAGCTCTCAGGGAGCAGCTACCCTGCTGGATTTCTCTGCCACCAAGATGTCTGCAGCGAAAATAAACCTCATAGCATTTGAACAATGCCAACCCATGTCTGTGCAAGGGCATTCAGCCTCTGATCTCCGGGCAAGCGTTCTCCAAGGCGGCCTTCAGGACGCGCAACAACGCAAAATCACCGAGCAGAAACTTACAGCCAAGTTCCGCACACATGAGTACGGCATCAACCGGGACCTTGGATTCATGTCGCATTACATTCATCCCCCACCATTTGGCCAGAGCTTGCAAAATCCTACCAACTGTCCTGGCTTGAGACAATTCACACCTCTTTAACCTGGGGATAGCCCTATCTCTAGGTCTGTAAAGACTAAATTACCTGCAAATGCTGGCATTCAAAGCATTGTCTTGCATCTTTGACTTTGTCTAGATATATGTTTCTGGAACATACCCCTTCATTCACCTGAGGAAGGAGCAATGCTCCGAAAGCTAGTGTTTGAAACAAACCTGTTGGACATTAACCTGGTGTTGTGAGACTTCTTACTGTGCTCACCCCAGTCCAACGCCGGCATCTCCACATCCTGTGCTTTTGGTGTTTGCATTCTGTTAAATATACAGATAAATCATATTCTTATATTCTTTATGACTGAAAAAACATTTTTCAGCAGGGAATACTGTGTAAAGTAGTTCCTGGAGTTACCTTTATTCAATCAGCCACTTTAATAAAAGAAGCAAGGCTTGTACATAATTCAAAGCGAAAATCAACAAAGAAAAACTTTTAACGTATTTAATTCGCTGAAGAATAATCTGCCGCACAAAAACTTTGCGGAAATGCAAAACAGTAGGATATCAATAAAATATACTTTGATACATCATAAAGACCCTTTTATAATTGAATTTAATGGCCCAATAGAAACTGATTTTGTACAGATCAATCTTTGTTAAACACAAACACCCTGGAATAGATTTTCTGAGAAGGATTCTTCTAATCTCCTTGGAAACCTTGGAGAAAGAGCATAAACATCCATTTCTCTGCAACTTTTACTCCCAACAAAGTTTGCTGGAAATCAGAGGAAGTCTAGAATTTCTCTCCTCTTAAGTTTAACTTGTTTTCACGACAGGAAAATCGGCGTGAACCCCTCCATAAAATTCCTCTGAATTGGCCAATTAATTGTCTGAACTACCTTCCTGCCATGTTCATGTGCATGTCCTCCCGCCATCAGGAAAATCTGCTAACAATGTGACAACTTCAGGCTTTCAGGCCAACGTCTTCCTACGCAATATTCCTCACTCCCACCCATTGCCTCCAAGCTTGTTGCCAAAGGGACTGGAAAATTACCAACGCCAAAATCACATTTGGCGATTGGGCTGGAATCCCTTTTGACGCCGAAATCAGGGCGGGGGGGGGGGCCTGTTTTCGGTTGCTCCGCCTCCTCCAACACTGCGTCATCGGTGAGTATGTCACACATCATTGGGACAGCCTCAGGGTGTCGCCTGAAGGCCCTCCCCCGATGGGCCGACTTCCCGACGGCGTGGATAACTTGTGGTCTGAGGTTTCGTCAACCCCGCGTGGCGGCTGTGGACTGTGTCCAGTGCCACCACAGTCGGGGGCGGGGGGAAGGGGAGCCCTTCCACTGGCCGGGAGGGGGACTTTGGCGGGGGCTAGGGGGACTGGTGGGGAATAGACACAGCTATCGCCAATAACCTTCCACCATCCCAGAGACACTCACCTCGGTTGGGCACTTTAGCGAAGCGCTGAGATACATCAGGTGGATATAGGAATCCCATAGGGGGTGGACATTTGACGGGCGGCCCGATCTCAGGGACTAGCTACTGTTCACTTGGGTTTTGGCTTCTGGAACAGACAGTACTATCGATCGTGGAGATGCAGTCACAGAGCATGAGGGGATGACTGCAACCATCCATCACCTGGGTATCGTCTGTGGTGGAGGCCTTCAGGGCATAGGTATCCACCATGGCTAAGGATATCCAAGGCCTGGGGCACTCTGTGCAGGTGGTGGCCGAGGGCCAGGACAGGGCTACCCTGTCACAGGCAGCCATGCACCTGGACCACCTGGACATTACAGAGCTTGGCCCAACCACAGGGGGCCATGGCTGAGGGCATCGGCGGCATTGCCCTAGCACTGGCAGACCTGAGCCAGGCACAGAGGGAGGTGTCACAGTCACCGGCTGATGTGGCACATCCCAGAGGGACGTTGTCCGCTCCCTGTGTTCTATGGCCGCGAGCATTGAGACCCAGGTTGAGATTGGAGTGGGCCTCCAGGACTGCCGGGGGAGCCTCAGGGAATAGCTCCACTCGAGCCCCCGTCCCATGGAGTAGCACTGGGCCATCGGGCACCCCGGGGGAGAAGGAGGTGATGGGGCCCGTGCTGGTGACTCTCGCAGGGGTGGTTCTGGAACACCACAGAGCCTCGGACACCCCACCTCGTCCCTGTGCAACCAATGGGCAGCGGGCAGAACAGGGCGGCACCATACCACCTGGGACACCTGAGCAGCAGTTGGGCCCATCCAGGCCCGGTCGCCCCAGAAGACGGCTGCTAAAGTAGATCCAGGTCACAGGGCGGGAACCGCAGCCATCTCCACTCCTGGTCTACTGCTTGCGGATCCACCTAGACATAGCATTAGGGTCCGTAAGGCCAGAAAGGTTGGCACGGTTGGAGCTCAGTATAGCATTAGGGACTAGGGCACAAACCTGTATTCAGATGCTCACCATTTCCCAATAAACACCTGTTCAGAACAATTCCACCTGCTCAGCGCTCTGACAGAAGGGTGTGAGGGATGGCTGCAGAGGGGGTGCTGGGGAAAGGGGGAGATGGGCGGACATTGGGGGTGGGTATTGTCTAGGGGCCCCATTTCAGCCAGCGCTCTGGTGCTCAACCCCCATCCCGCTCCACCCTATAACCCCCACCCCTTGACGGCCATCGGGAGCGGGTGTCCTCCCCCATTCCCCCGTAGTGCCAGGTGCACCGTGATCTGGCAGATGTACCGCATGGTCCCCCTGCTCAGCCTGAGTCTTCAATGGCATGCCCGGTCCAGCAGGTCCTCGAACAACAGCCATTTCTGGCACACATGAGGCCTGATATGGTATCCCCTTCCCACTTCCTCCTCGGCCTGTTGGGTGGCCGGCTCTCCATCCTCACCGGCTGCCTCCTATTCCTCTGGGGCAGGCTCCATCATTGCAGGGTTCTCCTCGAGCAGCTCCAGCTCGTACAGCTTCAGTATATCCCCCCTGGGCTGCAGTAACCAGGGTGAAGGCCACCATTCCTGATTGGATTCTGAGAGCCGTTGTCTACAGGGGGTTAAAGGCAGACATGTTAGCATGTTGCATAACCCCGTTCCCAACCAGGTCCAACGGGCAACATGGTGGTCCCGGTCTGCATTGCAACCTCTGCCCCCGCATGTCCCCCTCCCTCCCCCATTCACACACCCAACCCTGGCCGTTACTGGCCCCGTCGGTGCCCGACACCGAAGAAGCTTCTTGCCCTGGCACCCCCCTGCTGCCAGGGGGTACCGTTGGTTGGGGTTATTCTATGGCTCACCCTCCAGCACCCACCTTCAGGGGCTACTGTGAGCTTTTATCTTGGGTGGGCCACATGATGACCCCCGGCGGGTGACGGCCAGTTGGGGGGGTTGTTGGGGTGGCGGCTGAGGTGCGGGTTTCGAGGGGTGGAGGGGAGTGTGGAATGCGGGGCTGGTGGGGTGGAGGGTGGAGGTTGGGGTGCGGGGGTGATGGGATGGAGGGTGGGGCTGGGGTACAGGGAGTTGTGATGTGAGCGCACCCATACGGCCGGTGTCACTCTGCTCAATCAGGGGCTATGAAGGGCAGATAGTGGGGGGCGCAGCAAGATGGCTGCCTTTCAGCCATGGCAATTGCGGTCCGTGCCTGGACACCCCGGTCCCTTGGGCTGTCACCCCGGCCCCAAGGCCCATCTCCTGGTCACCCCCTGTCACCCAACGCTGCCCATCGCCGTGGGCCTGACAGAGGCACCCCCCAGGCAGTCATGCCAGTGGCAGGCCAGGCAGCCCATGGTTATGCCTCTAACTGTCCTGCCTCCTCTCTCTACCTCATCAGCTATGGCCCTGTTTCCCGATTTTTAAAACCACAAGTGAAATTCCTCCTGCCGGAGGTGGAGAATCGCGGAGGCCCCAGAGAATACCGGGTCAGGCCCGCTATTGATGTACGAACAGTGTTTACTGTACGTGGGGCAGCACGGTAGCATTGTGGATAGCACAATTGCTTCACAGCTCCAGGGTCCCAGGTTCGATTCAGGCTTGGGTCACTGTCTGTGCGGAGTCTGCACATCCTCCCCGTGTGTGCGTGGGTTTCCTCCTGGTGCTCCGGTTTCCTCCCACAGTCCAAAGATGTGCAGGTTAGGTGGATTGGCCATGCTAAATTGCCCTTAGTGTCCAAAATTGCCCATAGTGTTGGGTGGGGTTGCTGGTTTATGGGGATAGGGTGGAGGTGTGGACCTTGGGTAGGGTGCTCTTTCCAAGAGCCAGTGCAGACTCGATGGGCCGAATGGCCTCCTTCTGCACTGTAAATTCTATGAAATATTCTATGAAACGGAGTAGAACACATTGACGCCGCTGTCGAGGCAGCGGATCATGGCATTCTGTCGGGTGCCTGGCTCCGGCCACGATTTCGGCCTCACGACCGATTCTCCACCCAATCGCCTTTCCTCATTCCGGCGTAGGCCAACGGTGAAACACATCCACAATGCTTCGTGTCATGTTGGGTGTTCTAGTTCACAAACAAGACAACAATGCTGGAAGTGGTGTAACGCTATTTTGTTAACTGTTCAACTATGCTAACGTACTGTAAACATGGGTATAAGCAATACCAGCTTAACTATGAACCCTTTCCTATCACTAGCTATGGTGAGGCACTCAGCACATGGTGAATGTCTGTGATGCAGGCTGTGAGCTCTGTGCTGCTGCTAGAATGAGCGGGAACTCTCCTGTCCCCTGTCTTTATAGTGCTTGTGCTCTCACTGGTGATTGGCTGCGGTGTTATGTACGCTGGTTGATCCTACTGCATGTCCATCAGTGTGTGTATGTGATTGCACCATAATATACTGGTGTATATTGTGACACTTTGGTCTCAACTGCTTTCTGTGGTACTGAATTCCCTCTTTCACCGCTCTCTGGGTAAATAGATTTCCCCCCATCTCAGTCCTAAATGGTTCAGCCCATATCCTGCCATCGGGAACATCCTTCCTGCATCTACCCTGTCTCGTCCTGGTTTAATTGTATAGGTTTCTATGAGGTTCCCCCTCATTCTTCTAATCTCCAGCGAATATAATCTGAATCGACTCAAACTCACCCCATACCTCAGCCCCGCCATCCCAGGAATCAGTCTGTTAACCTTTGCTGCACTCCCTCGATAGAAAGAACATCATAGAATCATAGGAGCCCTACATTGCAGAAGGAGGCCATTTGGAGGGGTTGGCCCATTTACTATGCACTGACCCTCTGGAAGAACACCCTACCCTATTCCTCTCCCACGTCCACCCCACCCTAACCCTGTAACCTATCTGAACATTGCTGGACACTAAGGGGCAATTTAGCGTGGCCAATCTACCTAATTGGAAAATGGGAGGAAACCGGAGCACCAAGCGGAAAGTCACGCAGACATGGGGAGAAAGTACAAACTCCTCACAGACAGTCGCCCAAGGCTGAAATCGAACCCGTGTCCCTGACACTGTGAGGCAGCAGTGCTAACCACTGTACCACCATGCCGCCCCTCCTTTTCTCAGTTTGGAGGCCCAAACTTACACAATATTCTAGGTGTGGCCTCACCAAGGCCCTGTATGATTGCAACAACACATCCCTGCTCCTGTCCTCTAATCCTCTCACATTGAAGGCCAACATACCATTTGCCTTCTTTACCGACTGCAGGTGTACTGCATGCTTATCTTCAGTGTACAAGGACACCAAAGTCTCATTGTACACTCCCCTTGTAATATCCCACATGGCACCTACAGGATGGGAATGATTATCTTCCCCGTGGTCCTTGCGGAATACGAGCTCCTCCTTGCAGCATTTTCTATTCTGATTATATTATATGGTAGCTATATAAGAGTAAGAGGCCTAGTGGTACAGCGGGTAGTGTCATTGCCCTTGGTGTCAGAAGTTTCAGGCTTAAGACCCACTCCTGGATTTGATTGCCATGGAAGTTGTGTTCATTGGACAGCCAAACAGATTGATTACCAACCTACAAATCTTTCCAACACGCCTATAGCAGGTGGGAAGAGAGAGAGAGTCTCCTGGTCAGCCATGCTTAATGTGACTGGTGCCCCTCAAGTGATAGCCTCTAGCTTCAGGTTAACAACCTGTTTCAGGAAAAACAAGTTACGGAAATAGCTGTGCGTGCTTGACCTGTCTCATGCACCTCTCAGCATGGGAAGATAGATATGGGAGGAGTTAGTGTTAAGATTATGCTTTTCTTTGCTTTTCTTGCACATAGAGAAAATAATCTCCATCTCTGAGGTACTGGAAACAAAGCAACTGAGATATTAACACAAAGAGTTTCTTCGTGCCTGTTATGAATGTTTAACACAGGGCAGCACGGTGGCGCTGTCTCACGGCGCCGAGGTCACAGGTCACAGGTTCGATTCTGGCTCTGGGTCACTGTACGTGTAGAGTTTGCACATTCTCCCCGTGTTTGCGTGGGTTTCGCCCCCACAACCCAAGGATGTGCAGTGTAGGTGGATTGAACACGCTAAATTGCCCCTTAATTGGAAAAAATGAATTGGGTGCTCTAAATTTATTTTTAAAAAAGAAAGAAAAAAAAAGAAGAATGTTTAACCCACCTTTTCACTTAGCTCTGGAAAACTGGGAATAATTTTCCATATGTGGGGAGTCATCTATGGTCAGACAGAAGGTCTTTGCAGTAACTATCACATTGATAGTGTGGTAATAATGGCCACTTGTGAATCACAAGGTTTGGAATTCATGCCCCATTCCCGGGACACAAATGCGAAATCCAGGCTGACACGACAGTGCAAAACTAAAGGAATTTCGGTGCTGTCTTTCAAATAGGGAATTACACTGTGCCATTTGTGATGAATTAAAAAATCCCACACACATCCTTGAACAACAGTAGGGAGGTTCTCTCTGCTGTCCTGACATAATATTCATACCAACACCATTAAAAAACAGATTCTCTAATTAGTATCACATTGCTGTTGATGGGCCCTTACTGTGCTCAACCCGTCTGCTATATTTCAGAATGAAAACTAGTCTATGTGCAAAACGATATAATTTTGCAATCTTTTAATTGCTTGAGTCTGGAAGAATAACACAACATTAATTCTTAAATGTTTGCCAACTTTCTTAATCCAACCCGAAATGAGTTATTTTCAATTTTGAATTTGAGACATATATAAGGGTCCTTCTTGTTTATTCCCTGCTTATCCCCCTTATTTCCCCTTTCTTTTATTTTTGCCGTGACATTTTGGATCCATGGATGTTTAATGGACCTGTGTCTTTCAGGTCGCCTGTACCTTTAATTCAAACAGAAGGATCCAAAAGGCTGTGCTGATTTAAATTGGTGATTTCAGAAGGAGCGGCTCCAATGACAGAGATTGGCTGGTATAAGTGGTGACTCAGTTTGATTGATTTGGCTAATGCCTGATGAATTGGCCGAAAAGGCTGAGCTCTGCCTGGTAACAATTGGTGATTGGATCTGATCCCACTGGAATGTTTCAGAGCTTCAAGGGTTGAATTTTGGTTTTAGTCTGGCTCCTGGCAGACTGAAGAAGGACTTGCTGTCCTCTCCCCTCTACGTTTTCTCCAGAAAGTCTGTGTTTCTGATCTGGCAGTGAGCCGGGATGAATCTATGTTCAGGAGAAGAATATTGTTGTCGCTCTGTTCAGGAGAAGAATTAAAGGCTGTGCAAGCAGGGGGGAACCGACCAACTCTCTCTGCAGAAAAGGCTGATGTAAACCAACAAACTCTCTCTCCAGAAAAGACAGAGGCCGGGAAACAAACACAAATTGATATCAAAGTCTGATGTGAAGCAAAAGAGCCTCTCCAGGAAAAGCTGTGAGTTATACATTTCCAAACTACAGAGAAGATCATTATGGGCTACAAACCGAGGACTTTGATCAACCATCGTGCTGTGAGGAATGTGTGATAAAGAACTACCATTGAGAGCAAATACTCTTATCTTCCAACCTTTGTCTTTATTGCTTTCACCCCTTTACCCCTTCTGTGTTTGTCTGTCTTGTGTGTGTGTGGGTAGAGAGTGGGACAGTTAAGGGGTGTATCCAGTTAGCTTGTTGTTATCCCAAAGTATTTATTGCACATTTCATCATTAATCCATGGAACTATAGAACCATAGGATTTACAGTGCAGAAGGAGGCCATTCGGTCCGTCGAGTCTGCACCGGCCTTTGAAAGAGCACCTTACTTAAGCCTCCGCCTCTACCCTATACCTGTAACCCAGTCACTCCACTAACCTTTTTGGACACTAAGGGCAATTTAGCATGGTCAATCCACCTAACCTGCACATCTTTGGGACTGTGGAGGAAACCAGAGCACCCGGAGGAAACCTACGCAGACACGGGGAGAACGTACAGACTCCACATAGACAGTGACCGGAAGCTGGGAATTGAACCTGGGGACCCTGGCGCTGTGAATCAACTGTGCTAACCACTGTGCTACCATTCTGCCTTGTTATAAGTAAGCAGTAATTCAATTTACAAACCTGGGGTGGGTCGGAGAATCGCTGGGAGGCTGCGTAAATCCCGCCTGGCCGCTATGCGATATTCTCCGGCCCCTCAAAACTCCCGTTGACGGGAATCGCGCCGCGCGCCCTGGAGAATGCCGAGGACCCGCGCGACGCACCGGGCCTGCCCCAATTCCCCGGGCCGGGTGACCTCGGGTCACGCCGGTATAAATCAAAACCACCTATTTAACGGCGTCACACCAGTCGTGCTGGTTGACGCCGGCCAGCGCAGAGATAGGGGTCGGCGTCGAGCAGCCGCCGGAGAAGTGACGGCATGGCCGCAGGTGGTGGGCGGGCTCGCAGGAGCAGTTGGACTGTGCGTGCCGGGGGGGGGTAGGGGCTGGGGGGGGGGGGAAAGGCCCTGGGGAGGGGTGGGGCTGGGGGGTGGAGGGGCTGGGGGGAGGAGCTGGGGTGGAGGGGCTGGGGGGGAAGGGGCTGTGAGGGGAGGGGCTAGGGGGGCTGGGGTGGAGAGGCTGGGGAGGGGCTGAAGGTGGAGGGGCTGGGGAGGGGGATGGGGCTGGGGGGTGAGGGTGTTGGGGGGGGCTGGGGGGGGACTGTGCGGAGAGGGGGGGGCTGGGGAGGGTGCGTGCCGGGGAGGGGGGGGGGGATTGGGGATGGTGTGTGCTGGGAGGAGGGGGGGGGGGCGCGTGTGGGCAGTGTTGCGTGCTGTTGTGGAGGGAGGGGGGTTGGAGAGGGCGCGTGCCGGGGAGGAAAGGGGGTGGGGGTTGGGGAGGGTGTGTACCGGGGGAGGGAGGCGGGGTTGGGGAGGGTTGTGTACCGGGGAGGAGGGGGGGGTTGGGGAGGGTGCGTGCCTGGGAGGAGAGGGGGGGTTTGGGGGGGGTTGCGTGCTGGGGAGGAAAGGGGGTGGGGGGTTGGGTGAGGGTGTGTACCAGGGAGGAGGGAGGATTGGGGAGGGTGCGTGCCGGGGAGGAGAGGGGGGGTTTGGGGGTTTGCGTGCCGGGGAGGAGAGGGGGGATTTGGGAAGGGTGCGTGCCGGGGAGGAGAGGGGGGATTTGGGGGGGGGGGGGGGTGCCGGGGGAGGAGAGGGGGGATTTGGGGTGGGTGCGTGCCGGGGAGGAGAGGGGGGTGATTGGGGAGGGTGCGTGCCGGGGAGGAGAGGGGGGATTTGGGGGGGGTGCGTGCCGGGAGGAGAGGGGGGGGGGGATTTGGGGGGGTGCGTGCCGGGGGAGGAGAGGGGGGGGGGGATTGGGGAGGGTGCTTGCCGGGGGAGGAGAGGTGGGGGGGAATTGGGGAGACAGTGCGTGGCGGAGAGAGGGGAGGGTGTCCGCCTGGCCTTGTACCGAGCTGGCAACAGTCTCGACCATGCAGCCCATGGCACCTGGCTGCGGGGTGGTATGGGCAATGGTGACATGTCGTCTATCCCCCCACCCCCCACCCCCACCCCCCCACTCCCTGCAGACCGTTATGTTTGGTCATCACCCAGCGATGTTGGCCGCCGTGGTGGAAGCCGCACTTCTTTTTTAAAAAAATATGTTTATTCAAACTTTTCAACAATTTTCAACCGAAACACCCCAGAAAGAAAAAAAACCCAAAATTGTCTCCAGGAAATCAAACAAAGATACATTAACCCCATTTAACAAATAAATACAAAAGTGGGGGAAACGTCCCCTTTTAACAAAACATAAACCAAACCCCCCTTCCCACCCCAGGTTTCCACTGCTGACCTTAACCTAGCATTCCGCGAGATAGTCTAGGAATGGTTGCCACCGCCTGGAGAACCCCTGCACAGACCCTCTCAAGGCAAACTTTATCCTCTCCAACTTAATGAACCCTGCCATGTCATTGATCCAAGCTTCTACACTCGGGGGCTTCGCATCTCTCCACATTAGTAGGATCCTCCGCCGGGCTACCAGGGACGCAAAGGCCAGAACTCCGGCCTCTTTCGGCTCCTGCACTCCTGGTTCATCCGATACCCCAAATAGTGCTATCCCCCAGCTCGGCTTGACCCGGGTGTTCACAACTTTGGGCATAGGCCTCGCAAAGCCCCTCCAGAACCCCTCCAGCGCCGGGCACGTCCAGAACATATGGGCGTGACTTGCTGGGCTCCCCGAACATCTCAAACATCTGTCCTCCACCCCAAACAAACCTACTCATCCTCGCCCCTGTTATATGCGCCCTATGTACTACTTTGAACTGTATTAGGCTGAGCCTGGTGCAAGAGGAGGAGGAATTGACCCTGCCCAGGGCATCAGCCCACAGACTCTCATCCAGCTCCTCCCCAAGCTCCTCCTCCCACTTGCCCTTCAACTCCTCCACCGAAGCCTCCTCCGCTTCCTGCAGCTCCTGATAAATCGCCGAGACCTTGCCTTCTCCAACCCATACACCCGAAATCACCCTGTCCTGAATCCTTTGTGCTGGAAGTAGCGGAAATTCCCTCACCTGCCGTCTCACAAATGCCCTCACTTGCATATATCTAAAAGCGTTTCCGGGAGGCAACCCAAATTTCTCCTCCAGCGCCCCCAGGCTAGCAAAAGTCCCATCTATGAACAGGTCCCCCATCCTTTTAATTCCTGCCCGCTGCCAATTTAGGAACCCCCATCCATCCTGCCCGGCACAAACCTATGATTATCCCGTATCGGGGACCAAACTGAGGCCCCCACCTCACCCCTATGTCTCCTCCACTGCCCCTAGATATTCAATGTCGCCGCCACCACCGGGCTCGTGGTGTTCCGCGTCAGCGGTAGCGGCAGCGGTGCCGTCACCAGCGCCCCCAAGCTAGTATCCACACAAGACGCCGCCTCTAGCCGCTTCCACGCCATCCCCTCTCCCTCCATTACCCATTTACGGATCATCGCCACATTCGTTCCCAATAATAACCACACAGATTCGGCAGGGCCAGTCCGCCCCTGTCCCGACTGCGCTCCAGAAACACCCTCTTCACCCTCGGGGTCTTGCTCGCCCATACTAACCCCATAATACTCCTGCTTACCCACTTGAAAAAAGCCTTGGGGATTAGGATGGGCAGGCACTGGAACACGAACAAGAACCTCGGGAGGACTGTCATCTTGACCGACTGCACCCTACCCGCCAGGGAAAGTGGCAACACATCCCATCTCCCAAAGTCTTCCTCCATCTGGTCCACCAACTGTGCCAAATTAAGGTTATGCATGGCCCCCCCAGCTCCTAGCTACCTGGATACCCAGGTATCGAAAGTTCCTCTCCGCCCTCTTCAACGACAGCTCCTCTAGCCCCCTTTCCTGGCCCCCTGCGTGCACTACGAAGAGCTCACTCTTCCCCATGTTGAGCTTGTTGCCCAAGAAGTTCTTAAACTCCCTAAGGATCCGCATAACCTCCGCCATCCCCTCCACTGGATCTGCAATATATAACAACAGGTCATCAGCATACAACGACACCCGGTGTTCTTCCCCTCCACGGACCAACCCCCTCCAGTTCCTAGACTCCCTTAATGCCATGGCCAGTGGCTCAATTGCCAGCGCGAACAGCAAAGGGGACAGGGGACACACCTGTCTCGTCCCTGGTACAATTTGAAATATTCCGATCTCCGCCGGTTCGTAGACACGCTCGCCACCGGGGCCCTGTATAACAACCTGACCCACCCTATGAACCCTTCCCCGAACCCAAACCTGCTAAGCACTTCCTATAGGTACTCCCACTCCACCCGATCAAAGGCCTTCTCCGCGTCCATAGCCGCCACCACCTCTGCTCCCCCCCCCCCCCCCCCCTCCCCACGGAGGGCATCATAATCACGTTCAGGAGCCTCCGCACATTCGCATTTAACTGCCTGCCCTTCACGAACCCCGTCTGGTCCTCATGTATCACTCCCCGGACACAATCCTCAATCCTCATAGCGAGGACCTTCACCAGCAACTTGGCATCCACTTTAAGGAGCGAGATCGGCCTATACGAACCGCACTGCAGTGGGTCCTTGTCCCGCTTGAGAATCAGCGAGATCAGCGCCCAAGACATTGTCGGGGGCAGAGTCCCTTCCTCCCTCGCCTCATTGAAGGTTCTCACCAGCAACGGGCCCAACAGATCCACATACTTCCGATAAAATTCAACCGGGAACCCATCCGGTCCCGGGCCTTGCCCGCCTGCATGCTCCCCAATCCCTAAACCAGCTCCTCCAGCCCCATCAGGGCCCCAAGGCCAGCCACCTGCTCCTCCTCCACCCTCGGGAACCTCAGTTGATCTAAGAACCGCCGCATCCCCTCTCCCCCTCTGGGGGCTCTGACTTGTACAGATCCCCATAGAAATCCCTAAATACCTCATTTATTTTAACTGCACTCCACACCGTATTTCCCCCCCTATCCCTGATTCCTCCAATCGCCCTCGCTGCCTCCCTCTTCGTAGCTTATGCGCCAGCATCCGACTCGCCTTTTCCCCATGCTCATACACTGATCCCTGCATTTTCCTCCACTGAGTCTCTGCCTTCTCCGTGGTCAATAAATCAAATTCCATTTGGAGGTTCCGTCGCTCCCTCAGCAGCCCCTCTTCGGGGGCCTCTGCATAGCTCCTCTCCACCCTTACTATCTCCCCCACCAACCTCTCCCTTTCCATCCTCTCTCCCTTCTCCCTGTGAGCCCTAATTGAAATTAGCTCTCCCCTAACCACCACCTTCAGAGCCTCCCAAACCACACCCACCTGCACCTCCCCATTATCATTGGCCTCTATGTATCTCTGAATGCACCCCCAGACCCGCCCACAAACTTCCTCATCCGCCAACAGTCCCACATCCAGGCGCCACAGCGGGCGCTGGTCCCTCTCCTCCCCCAACTCCAACTCCACCCAGTGCGGGGCGTGGTCCGAAATCGCTATAGCCGAATAGTCCGTTCCCTCCACTCTTGGGATCAGTGCCTTATTCACCACAAAGAAGTCTATCCGTGAATAGGCCTCATGGGAGAAAAAAGAGAACTCTCTGGCCGCCGGCCGAGCAAACCTCCACGGATCCACTCCCCCCATCTGCTCCATAAACCCCCTTAGCACCTTGGCCGCAGCTGGCCTCTTACCCATCCTTGACCGGGATCGGTCCAGTGCTGGGTCCAGTACCGTATTAAAGTCCCCCCCCATTATCAAGCTCCCCGCTTCCAGATCCGGGATCCGACTCAACATGTGCTTCATAAACCCTACATCGTCCCAATTTACGATACACATTCACCAGTACCACCCGGGTCCCCTGCAACCTACCACTCACCATCACGTATCGACCCCCATTATCCGCTACAATATTCAGTGCCTCGAACGACACCCGCTTCCCCACCAGTATTGCAACCCCTCTGTTCTTCGCATCCAGCCCTGAATGAAAGACCTGCCCTACCCATCCCTTTCTCAGCCTGATCTGATCTACCACCTTCAAGTGCGTCTCCTGAAGCATAACAACGTCTGCCTTCAGTCCCTTTACGTGCGCGAACACCCGGGCCCTCTTGACCGGCCCATTCAGGCCCCTCACATTCCATGTTATCAGCCGGATCAGGGGGCTACTCTCCCCCCCCCCCCCCCCCCCCCCCGGCCGACTAGCCATCCCCTTTCTTAGGCCAGCCACGTGCCCGCGCCTCCCGCACACTCCAGTCCCCCAGGAGGCGAACCCCTGTCCCAACTCTCCCTTTTACCTCCAGCTCCCCTTCGGTCAGTACAGCAGCAACCCAGCCCCCCACCCCCCCGCCCCAGCTAGACCACCGTCTAGTCCCCTTGCTCCCCCCATTGCACTCCCGTAAGTCAGCTGGCTCCTGCTGACCCCGGCCGCTCCCGCCTTTGCCAACGACTCCCCGTGTGGAATCCCCATTCCATTCCCCCCTTCACGCCGATGTGGGCACCTCTCCAGCACCGCCCCTCCCCTCAGACCCCGCACCCCCCTTCCTTAGCACGGGAAAAAGCCTGCGTTTTCCACCTGGGCCGGCCCCGCCCCCTATGGCGCAGCTCCCTTCTCCTACAACCTCACCGCAGTTTCCCACGACCCAGGGCCTCCTGCCCCCCCCTGCCCCCTTCACTCACGGGAACCGGCCCCTGCAAAACAGTACCAATGCCCACAAACCCACTTATCACATCCACTAACCCCTTCCCACTCCCCAGCTTTCCCACACAAAAACGAAAAAACAAACCCAACCCCATATCAAACCCTTAGTTCGAGTCCAACTTCTCGTTTTGTATAAAGGTCCACGCCTCATCTGGCGTATCTAAATAGTGGTGGTGGTCTTGAAACGTGAGCCACAATCGCGCTGGCTGCAACAGCCCAAACTTCACCCCCTTTCGGTGGAGCACCGCCTTGGCCCTGTTGAATCCAGCCCTCTTCTGAGCCAGCTCTGCACTCCAGTCTTGATAAATATGGATCTCCGTATTCTCCCACCTGCTGCTCCGTTCCTTCTTCGCCAATCTCAGGACGCACCCCCTGTCCATGAAGCGGTGAAACCTCACCACTACAGCCCTTGGCGGCTCATTGGCTTTAGGCCTCGTTGCCAGGACTCTGTGAGCCCCATCCAGATCCAAGGGCCCCGGGAAGGCTCCCGCGCCCATTAACGTGTTTAGCATTGTGGCTACACATGCCCCAACGTCGGACCCCTCCACCCCTTCAGGGAGACCCAGATTCCGGAGATTCTTCCTCCTCGACCTAATCTCCAGGTCCTCAAACATTTCCTGCCACTTGTGCAGCGCCTCGTGCGTCTCCACCTTCACCGCCAGGCCCAGAATCTCGTCCTCATTTTCAGAGGCTTTCTGCTGCACCTCTCGGATCGCTGCCCCTTGGGCCTTCTGGGTCTCCACCAACTTTTCTATCAACGCCTTCATTGGGGCCAGCATTTCTGCTTTCAGCTCCGCAAAGCAGCTTTTCAGGAACTCCTGCTGCTCCCACAACCATTGCGCCCACGCTGCCTGGTCTCCACCTGCCGCCATCTTTTTTTCCCGCACCCGCTCTCCTCTCTTCTCCAAAACCACCTTTTTACTCGCCCCACTCCTGGTCCACTCCATACAATGCCTGGGGAATCTTACTGCTGCCTTTTCACACCGGGAATCCCCGTCCAAGTGCCGCTGGGGCTCCTCAAAAGGGCCCAAAAGTCAGTTTTTGGCGGGAGCTGCCGAATTTACGACCTACCCAGGCATAGCCACAACTGGAGGTCCGGGGAGCCGCACTTCTACATGTTGCTCTGGGGGAGCTGGAGCAGGAGCGTGCCAGGGAGGCGGCGGAGGCTTCCGCAGAGGAGCGGGCTGCAGGGAGCCAGGTGGCAGCCGCCCAGGCTGGAGGACCGCCCGCACGACAGGACAAAGAGGAGGAGTAGGAGGAGGAGGAGGTGGTGGTGGTGCCATGGCGACGGAGACGCCCGATGAGGCCCCGTGTGTACCGGCCCCGCTCGTTGTACCAGGACTTCACGGACCGGGCATGCAGGAGGAGATCAGGATGAGCCGGGAAACCATGGCACACATCTGCCACCTGATGGCACACCTGGCACCGCGTGGCACTGGGGGAGGACACCCTGTCCCCATGGCCGCCGAGGTAACGGTGGCCCTTAACCTTTATGCCACGGGGTCATTCCAGGCGCCGAGTGGGGACCTGTCCGGCATCTCGCAGGCGTCGGTGCACCAGTGCATCCGTGCAGTGACAGACACCCTATATGCCATGCGGACCGCTACATCCAGTTCCCTGTGGACCGGCCAGCCAGGATGCCCGGACAGCGGGCTTCGCAGCCGTGGCCTGGATGCCCATGGTCCAGGGGGTGATCGATGGGATGCACATTGCCGTGCGGCCACCTGCGGATAACAGGGCCGTGTTCACGAATAGGAAGGGGACCTATTCCATGAACGTGCAGATGGTCTGTGACCACCGCATGAGGATCCTGCACGTCTGCGCCCGGTACCCGGGCACTGTACACAACTCATTCGTATTGGCGCAATCTTTCATCTCCGCCATGTTCAAGGGATGCCTCCCCCAGCTGAGGGGCTGGTTGCTGGGCAACAGCGGATACCCGTTGCGGTATTGGCTGATGATGCCTATACGGAGGCCACAGACTATCGCGGAGAACCGCTACAACGATGCCCATGCAGCAATCGGGTGTGATAGAGAGGTGCTTTGGGCTGCTGAAGATGCGTTTCAGGTGCCTGGACCGCTCTGGAGGGTCTCCCCAGTTCCCGTCAGATAGGGTCGGCCACATCGTTGTGGTCCGCTGCGTCCTGCGCAACATAGCCCAGCAGAGGGGCGATGTGCTGCAGGCAGAGAAGGGGGAAGGGGAGGAGCAGCAAGGGGAGGCGCAGACCTCCCCAGATGAGGAGGATGGGGGCAATGGTCAGGACAGACGGGCTGGACATGGATGGGAGCTGCCCACCGTTACCGGCTGGGCCAGCGGGCGCGGGACAGGCTGATAGCCACCCGGTTCACGGACTAGGGGGGTATGGGAATCGCCGAGTATGGGCACAGACTGCACACTACGGCACTAACCTACTCCCCTCACCCCACCCACCCAACATCAACCACCCTCACCCCACCCACCCAACATCAACCACCCTCACCCCATCCACCCAACATCAACCACCCTCACCCCACCCACCCAACATCAACCACCCTCACCCCACCCACCCAACATCAACCACCCTCACCCCACCCACCCAACACCAACCACCCTCACCCCGTCCACCCAACACCAACCACCCTCACCCCGCCCACCCAACACCAACCACCCTCACCCCACCCACCCAACACCAACCACCCTCACCCAACCCACCCAACACCAACCACCCTCACCCCACCCACCCAACATCCTCCCCGTGTGTGCGTGGGTTTCCTCCGGGTGCTCCGGTTTCCTCCCACAGTCCAAAGATGTGCAGGTTAGGTGGATTGGCCATGATAAATTGCCCTTAATGTCCAAAATTGCCCTTAGTGTTGGGTGGGGTTACTGGGTTATGGGGATAGGATGGAGGTGTTGACCTTGGATAGGGTGCTCTTTACAAGAGCCGGTGCAGACTCGATGGGCCGAATGGCCTCCTTCTGCACTGTAAATTCTATGAATATCTCAATGCCAGGTCTATAGGTCATCTATCCAATGCCGTGTACGCAGATCATACATCCCAATGCTGGCTATATAGATCATACTTCCCAATGCCAGGTATCAAGATCATACATCCCAATGCCAGGAATGTTGATCATACATCAAAATGCCAGGTATATAGTTCATACATCCCATTGCCACGTATGTTGATCATACATCCCAATGTCAGGTATGTAGGTCATACATCCCAATGCCAGATATGTAGGCCATACATCCCAATGCCAGGTATGTCGGTCATACATCCCAATGCCAGGTGTGTAGGTCATACATCCCAATGCCAGGTGTGTGGATCATACATACCAATGTCATGTACATAGGTCATACATCGCAATGCCAGCTATGTAGATCATACATCGTACTACCAGTTATGTAGATCATACAACTCAATACCAGCTATGTAGATCATACATCCCAATGCCGGGTGTGTTGATCATACATGCCAATGTCAGGAATATAGATCATACATCGCAAGACCAGCTGTGTAGATCATACATCTCAATGCCGGGTATGTAGATCATAAATCCCAATTCCACATTGCAGGTCTTACATCCCAATGCAAGGCATGTCGGTCATACATCCCAATGCTGGGTATGTAAGTTACACATCCCAATGCCATCTATGTAGGTCATAAATCTCAATGCTCGGCATCTAGGTCATACATCCCAATGCCGGGTATGTAGATTATATATGTCAATGCCAAAAATGTTGATCATCCATCTAAATGCCAGGTATGTAGTTCATACATCCCATTGCCACATATGTTGATCATATATCCCAATGCCAGGTCTGTAGGTCATGCATCCAATGCCGTGTACGTAGATCATACATCCTAATGCCGGCTAGATAGGTCATACTTCCCAATTCCAGGTATCAAGATCATACATCCCAATGCCAGGTATGTAGATCATAGATTCCAATGCCAGGAATGTCGATCATACATCAAAATGCCAGGTATGTGGATCATACATCCCAATGCCAGGTATGTAGATCATAAATCCCAATGCCAGGTATGTAGGTAATACATCCCAATGCCAGATATGTCGGTCATATGTCCCAATGCCGGGTATGTAGGTCACACATCCCAGTGCCGGGTATGTAGATCATACATCCCAATGCCGTGTATGTAGGTCATATATCCCAATGCCCAGTATACTTGTCACACAATCCAATCCCCGTTATGTAGGTCACACGTCCCAATGCCAGGTATGTAGATCATAAATCCCAATGTTTGACTGATGTTTGATTTGATTTTATTGTCACATGAACCAAAGTACAGTGAAATATATTTTTCTGCGGCCGAGGGAATGTACACAGTACGTACATAGTAGACAAAAGAATAATCAACAGAGAACATTGACAAATGGTACATCGATAAACAGTGATTGGTTACAGTGCGGAACAAGGGGCCAAACAAAGCAAATACATGAGCAATAGCAGCATGGGGCGCCATGAATAGTGTTCTTACAGGGAACAGATCAGTCCGAGGGGGAGTCGTTGAGAAGTCTTGTCGCTGTGGGGAAGAAGCTGTTCCTATGTCTGGATGTGCGGGTCTTCAGACTTCTGTACCTTCTGCCTGATGGAAGGGTCTGGAAGAAGGCAATGCCTGGGTGGGAGGGGTCTCTGATAATGCAGTCTGCCTTCCTGGGGCAGGGGGAGGTGTAGACAGAATCAATGTGGGGGTGGCAAGTTTGTGTGATGCGTTGGGCTGAGTTCACCACAGTCCTCAGTTTCTTGCGATCTTGGACCAAGCAGTTGCCATACCAGGCTGTGGTGCAGTCGGATAGGATGCTCTCTATCGCACATCTGTAGAAGTTTGTGAGAGTCGATGCAGACATACCAAATGTCTTTATCTTCCGTAGGAAGTAGAGACGTTGTTGGGTTTTCTTGACTGTTGCATCAACGTGAGTGGACCAGGACAGACTGTTGGTGATGGTGACCCCCAGGAACTTAAAGCTATCGACCATCTCCACTTCGGAGCCATTGATGCAGATGGGAGTGTGTGTCGTGCTACGCTTCTTGAAGTCGATGATCAGTTCCTTGGTCTTTCCAACATTTAGAGAGATGTTGTTTTCGGTACACCATGCAACCAAGTGATTTATCTCCCTCCTGTAGTCTGATTCATCGTTGTTTGAGATACGGCCCACCACAGTCGTACCATCCGCAAATTTATAGATTGAGTTGGAGTTAAATCTTGCCACGCAGTCATCTGTGTATAGGGAGTACAGTAGAGGATTAAGCACACATCCTTGTGGGGCCCCGGTGTTGAGGACTATTGCGGAGAAGGTGCTGTCTCCTATCCTGACAGATTGCGGTCTGTTGGTGAGAAAGTCGAGGATCCAGCTGCACAGGGAGGGGTCAAGTCCAAGATTGCAGAGTTTGGTTATTAGTCTTGTTGGGATAATGGTGTTGAAGGCGGAGCTGTAGTCTATGAACAGCAGTCTCACGTGGGTGTCCTTGTTGTCGAGGTGTTCGAGTGTTGATTGTAGAGCCAGGGAGATAGCATCTGCTGTGGACTGGTTGCGGTGATAGGCAAACTGCAGTGGATCAAGACCGTCTGGGAGACTGGCAGTGATCCGTCTCATGACTGGCCACTTGGTATCCCAAGTATGTAGGCCATACATCCCAATTCCAGGTTTGTGGATCATATATCCCAATGCCAGGTATGTGGGTCATACATCCCAATTCCAGGTATGCAGATCATACATCCCAATGCCAGGATTGTAGGTCATACATCCTAATGCAGGGTATCTACATCATATATCCCAGTGCCAGGTATGTAGGTCATACACACCAATTCTAGGTATGTAGATCATACATCCTTATACCGGGTATATAGATCATATATCCCAATGTCAAGTATGTAGATCATACATTCCAATGGCAGGTATGTAGGTCATATATGTCAATGCCAGGTATGTACATCATTTATCCCAATGCAAAGGGGCAGCACGGTAGCATTGTGGATAGCACAATTGCTTCACAGCTCCAGGGTCCCAGGTTCGATTCCGGCTTGGGTCACTGTCTGTGCGGAGTCTGCACATCCTCCCCGTGTGTGCGTGGGTTTCCTCCGGGTGCTCCGGTTTCCTCCCACAGTCCAAAGATGTGCAGGTTAGGTGGATTGGCCATGATAAATTGCCCTTGGTGTTGGGTGGGGTTACTGGGTTATGGGGATAGGGTGGAGGTGTTGACCTTGGGTGGGGTGCTCTTTCCAAGAGCCGGTGCAGACTCGATGGGCCGAATGGCCTCCTTCTGCACTGTAAATTCTATGAATTCTATAAAGTATGTAGCTCACACATCACAATGCGGGGTCTGTAGGTTATACATCCCAAAGCCAGGTATGAAGGACATACATCCCAATGATGGCTATGTAGGTCATACATCCCAATGTCGGGTATGTAGATCAAATATCGCAATGCCAGGTATGTAAGTCCTTCATCCCAATGCCGGGTATGTGGATCATACATCCCAATGCCGGGTATGTGGGTCATACATCCCAATGCCAGGTGTGTAGTTAGTATATCCCAATGCCAAGTGTGTTGACCATACATACCAATGTCAGGTATATGGTCATACATCGCAAAAATAGCTATGTAGATCATACATTGCAAAACCAGCTATGTAGATCATAAATTCCAATTCCAGGTATGTAGGTCTTACATCACAATGCCAGGCATGTCGGTCATATATCCCAATGCTGGGTATGTAAGTTACACATCCCAATACAGTTTATGTGGGTCATAAATACCAATGCTCGGCATCTAGGTCATACACCCCAATGCTGGGTATGTAGGTCAACATCCCAATGCCAGGTATGCAGGTCATACATCACAATGCCGGATCTGTAGGTCATACATCCCAATGCTGGGTATGTAGGTCAACATCACAATGCCCGGTATGGAGGTCATACATCCCAATACCGGGTCTGCGACAACGAATGAACGGACATCGCGCAACAATCACCAGGCAGGAATGTTCCCTTCCAGTCGGGGAACATTTCAGCAGTCAAGGGCATTCAGCCTCTGATCTCCGGGTAAGCGTTCTCCAAGGCGGCCTTCAGGACGCGCGACAACGCAGAATCGCCGAGCAGAAACTTATAGCCAAGTTCCGCACACATGAGTGCGGCCTCAACCGGGACCTGGGATTCATGTCGCATTACATTCATCCCTCACCATCTGGCCTGCGAAATCCTACCAACTGTCCTGGCTTGATACAATTCACACCTCTTTAACCTGGGGTTACCCCATCTCTGGATCAGTAAAGATTTAATCACCTGCTAATGGTCGCATTCCACGCATTGTTTGGCATCTTTGAATTTGTCTATATATGTGTTTCTGGAACATACCTCTTCATTCACCTGAGGAAGGAGCAGCGCTCCGAAAGCTAGTGACATCGAAACAAACCTGTTGGACTTTAACCTGGTGTTGTAAGACTTTGTACTGTGCTCACCCCAGTCCAACGCCGGCATCTCCAAATCATAATCTGTAAGGATAGGAACAACACCTCCTCCACGATCATCCTCAACACTGCTGCCCCACAAGGCTGTGTCCTCTGCCCCCTACTATACTCCTTATACACCTGTGGCTGTGTGGCTAAATTCCCCTTAACCCGATTTTCAAATTTGCTGATGACACCACTGTAGTGGGTCGGATTTCAAACAATGACAAAATAAAGTGCAGGAATGAGATAGAGAACCTGGTGAACTGGTGCGACAGCAATAATCTCTCCCTCAATGTCAACAAAATGAAGGAGATTGTCATCGACTTCAGAAAGCGTAGAGAAGAACATGCCCCTGTCTACATCAATGGGAACGAAATAAAAAGGGTCGAGAGCTTCAAGATTTTAGGTGTACAGATTGCGAACAACCTGTCCTGCTCCCCCCATGCCGACACTATAGTTAAGAAAGCCCATCAGGTCCCCACCTGCTTCAAGAAGACCACCATCATACTGGTACCAAAGAAGAACCAGGCAACGTGCCTCAATGACTACCATCCGGTGGCCCTGACTTCAATCGTAATGATGTGCTTCGAGAGGTTGGTCATGAAGCGCATCAACTCCATACTCCCAGAACGCCTTGATCCACTGCAATTCGCATACCGCTGCACCCCACAGCAGACGCCATTTCCCTGGCCCTACATTAATCCCTCGAGCATCTCGAAAACAAGGACTCCTATGTCAGACTCCTATTTATTGACTACAGCTCTGCCTTCAACACCATAATCCCATCCAAGCTCATATCAAAGCTCCAAAACCTAGGACTTGGCTCCTCACTCTGCAACTGGATCCTCAACGTTCTGACCCACAGTCCACAATCAGTAAGAATAGACAATAACACCTCCTCCACAATAGTCCTCAACACCGGCGCCCCGCAAGGCTGTGTACTTAGCCCCCTAGTCTACTCCCTGTACACACACGACTGCACGGCAAAATTTGGTTCCAACTCCATCTCCAAGTTTGCTGACGATCCGACCATAGTGGGCCGGATCTCAAATAACAACGAGTCAGAATACAGGAGAGAGATAGAGAACATAGTGGAGTGGTGCAGCGACAACAATCTATCCCTCAATGCCAGCAAAACTAAAGAGCTGGTCATTGACTTCAGGAAGCAAAGTACTGTACACACCCCTGTCAGCATCAACGGGGCCGAGGTGGAGATGGTTAGCAGTTTCAAATTCCTAGGTGTGCACATCTCCAGAATTTGTCCTGGTCCACCCACGTCGGCGCTACCACCAAGAAAGCACAACAGCGCCTATACTTCCTCAGGAAACTAAGGAAATTTGGCATGTCCACATTAACCCTTACCAACTTTTACAGATGCACCATAGAAAGCATCCTATCAGGCTGCATCACAGTCTGGTATGGCGACTGCTCGACCCAGGACCGCAAGAAACTTCAGAGAGTCATGGACACAGCCCGGTCCATCACACAAACCTGCCTCTCATCCATTGACTCCATCTACACCTCCCGCTGCCTGGGGAAAGCGGGCAGCACAATCAAAGACCCCTCCCACCCGGCTTAATCACTCTTCCAACTTCTTCCATCGGGCAGGAGATACAGAAGTCTGAGAACACGCACGAACAGACTCAAAAACAGCTTCTTCCCCACTGTTATCAGACTCCTAAATGACCCTCTTATGGACTGACCTCATTAACACTACACCGCTGTATGCTTCACCCGATGCCGGTGTTATGTAGTTACATTGTATACCTTGTGTTGCCCTATTATGTATTTTCTTTTATTTCCTTTTCTTTTCATGTACATAATGATCTGTTGAGCAGCTCGCAGAAAAATACTTTTCACTGTACCTTGGTACACGTGACAATAAACAAATCCAATCCAATCCAATCCATCAACAACTCTACTTTCTCAGAAGACGAAGGAAATTTGGCATGTCAGCTACAACTCTCACCAACTTTTACAGATGCACAATAGAAAGCATTCTTTCTGGTTCTTTCCCAGCTTAGTATGGTTCCTGCTCTGCCCAAGATCGCAGGAAACTACAAAAGGTCGTGAATGTAGCCCAGTGCATCACGCAACCCAGCCTCCCATCCATTGACTCTGTCTACAATTCCCGCTACCTCGGAAAGGCAACCAGCATAATTAAGGACTCCACACACACCGATCATACTCTCTTCCACCTTCTTCCGTCAGGAAAAAGATACAAAAGTTTGAGGTCATGTACCAACCAACTCAATAACAGCTTCTTCCCTGCTGCTATCAGACTTTTGAATGGACCTACCTCGTATTAAGTTAATCTTTTCTCTACACCCTAACATTACATTCTGCAGTCTCTCTTCCTTCCCTATGTACGGTATGCATTGTCTGCATAGCATGCAAGAAACAATACTTTGCACTGTATACTAATACATGTGACAATAATAAATGAAATGAAATCAAATCAAATAATAAATCTAATCAAATATCTGCCCTATCTTTGTAATCTCCTCCAGCCCACAATCCTCTGACATATCTACATCCTGGTTTTAATCGCTTCACCATTGGTGGCCACACCTGCAGTTGCATTGGCCCCAAGCTCAGGAATATCCTCTCTACCCTTCTCCGTCTGTACCTCCTTTAAGACATTCCTTAAAATCTATCACCGTAATCAAGCTTCAGGTTTTCTGCTCTAATATCTCTTTACTTAGCTCGGTGACATACTTTGTTTTCTAATGATCCTGTGAAACACCTTGGGATGTTTTATTAAACTAAAGACACCATAACTTACTGTCACTGAGTCTCGAAGGCTGTAGAGTACCTCAGTGAACGACCTTGGGCTGGATTCTCCGATTTGAAGACGAAGTGTTGACACCGGCGTGTGAACAGTGGCGTTTACCCCTGAAACACTGCCGCAAAAGCTGCACCGATCCCCCATCTGGTGGGGGGCTAGCAGGCATGCAGCGTAGAGACCCCGGCTTTAGCTGCGGATACGGCCGGAGAATTGCCGGGTCCATGGCCGTGCATGCGCATGGTGGAGGCCTGCAGAGGCTGCGCCGTGCAACATGGCGCCGGCTGCGCGCACCTGGCCTGCCAAATAATGCCTCTCTTCGACTAGGCTCGCCACCCCTTGTCCACCCACCGCCAGTGCCCCTAGCCCCTGCCAAAGTCCCCCTGCCCGTGGAACGGCTCCCACTCGACTGTGGCGGTCCTGGACTCAGTCCGCAGCCGCCACGCCGGGTTCCCGAAAAAAAAAGCACACGTGTCCCACGCCGATAGGAACTCAGCCCATTGGGGGTAGAGCATCAGGGACAGGCTTCAGGTGATGTCCTGAGGCCGTCCCAATAGCATGCGACGTACTCTGCGAGTACGCCGATTTGGAGGGGCGGGAGCATCACAAAAGCGGCACCGTGCCTGATTTTGCCGCCAACGAGAATTCTCCAGCTGATCGCCGAACGCAATTTTGGCATTGGCAGCATGGTAGCACAGTGGATAGCACAGTTGCTTCACAGCCCCAGGGTCCCAGGTTCGATTCCCGGCTTGGGTCACTGGCTGTGTGGAGTCTGCACGTTCTCCCGTGTCTACGTGGGTTTCCTCCAGGTGCCCCGGTTTCCTCCCACAGTCCAAAGATGTGCAGGTTAGGTGGATTGGCCGTGATAAATTGCCCTTAGTGTCCAAAAAGGTTAAGTGGGGTGACTGGGTTACGGGGATAGGGTGGAGGGGTGGGATTGGGTGGGGTTCTCGTTCCAGGGATCGGTGCAGACTCGATGGGCCAGACGGCCTCCTTCTGCTCTGTAAATTCTATGATTCTATGTCAGAGTATAATCCAGTGATCGTGGACACATTGGTACCAGTGGCATAGGTTAAAAAAAGGATACAGGGAATTAGGTGATAAATGAATAAGAAGGATCTCCAAGGTAGTAACCTCAGGATAACTGCCTGTGCCATGCACCAGTGGGAGCAGAATTAGGAGGATTGGGAAGATGAATGCGTGGCTAGAGGGGTGGTGTAGGAGGGTGGCTTTCAGATTCCTGAGGGATTGGGATAGGGTCTGTGGAAGCTGGGACCTATACAAATTGGATGGGTTACACTCCAACGGGAACAGAACCAATATTCTTGTGGGGGTGTTTGCTCGTGCTGTTGGGGAGGCTTTAAACTAGTACGGTAGGGGATGGGTAACTGAGCAGGGAGTTAGCGGAGATTAAAACTGGGTTAGAACCAAAAGGCAAAAAAAGTGAAAACAAAAGAGGAAGACATGAGAATAAAAGGCAAAAAACAAGCAGTGGCTCTGTTGTCCCCTAGAGATGGGCTCAGTGTGAGGAAAAGTGGTAGAGAAACAAAGTTAAGAGTTCTGTATCTTAATGCATGTAGCATAAAAAACAAGATAAAGGAACGGTACAAATCGAGTTAAATGGGTATGGTCTGATGGCCATTACTGAGACATAATTGCAAAGAGATCAAAGTTGGGAAATCAATATTCAGGGTTATTTGCCTTTTAGGAAGGACATACGGAAAGGAAAAGGCAGTGGGGTAGCTCTGCTAAGAGAGGAAATACCAAAGGAAGGAAGAGAGTAGTAGTATTGTATCGTCCCCCCAAAAAGTAGCCACACTGTAGGAAAGAGTTTGAATCAAGAAATAACAAATGTATGTAAAAAGAGCATTGCATTAATCATGGATGACTTTCATTTTCATATAGATTGGGCTAATTAAATTGGAAATAGCAGCAAAGAGAATTAATTCACAAGGTGCATTCGGGGTGGTTTCTTAGAGCAATATGTTATGGAGCCTACTAGGGAATCAGGCTATTTTGGATCTGATAAAGTGTAATGAGGTTGGTTTGATAAATTATCTCAAGGTTAAGGATCGCCTTGGAGGTAGTGATCACAGTATGATGGAATTTAACATTCAGCGTGAGTGTGAGAAAATTGGGTCTGAGATATCAATATTAATCTTAAAGAAGGGGAATTATGAAGGTATGAGGATGGAATTGGCCAAAGTGGACTGGTCATATAGATTAGTAAATAAGGCAATAGATGAGCAGAAGCAGACATTTAGGGAGATAATTCATGGCTTCTAGCAAAAATACTTCCCAATGAGGAGGAAATACTCCAAGGAAGGAAGACCCTATCATGAATAACCAAGGAAATTAAGGAGGGTATTAAGTTGAAAGCGGAAACATATAAAATGGCCAAGATTCGTGGTAGGCCAGAAGAATGGGATAGATTCAGAACGCAGCAAAGATAAGAAACATAAAAACAAACAATAACAGATTTTGTATGTACATTAGAAAGCATTGGCTCCTTACACAATCAAACTGGGGAAGTAATTATGGGAAATGGCAGAGGAGTTAAATAAATATCTTGCATTGGTCTTTACCACAGAGGATACTGCAAGCATCCCAGAAAGGGTAGGCACGATCGAACGGCCTCATCACGCTCGCCTCAGTGACATGGCGAGGCCGTTAAGTCTCGCACAAGGCCTATCGCGGGCTTTGCGACGCTCGTAGTGCGGGATCTAGATTTACATATTTAAGTGAGCCCTGACACTGCCAGCCTGGCCTCTTGGCACTCTCACCCGGTCATTCAGGCAGTGCCACATGGGAACTCTGGCATGCCACAAGGGAGCCCAGGTGGTACGTCAGGGTGCCAGGTTGGCAGCACCAATGTGCTTGGTGCCAGGTTGCCCATGCCAGGGATTGGGCCCAGCTGTGCCCTGCCCTTAAGCGGTGAGGTGAAGTGGGGCCCATGGGAGGAGTCTGTTGCTCTTTTTAGCCTTAGTTTATTAGCTCTGATTATGTCATCTTTGCTCACGAGTCGCAGGTATCTTTCTGATACCGCCACGTGGTTCAAGCTCAAGTTATGATTAATAATACAGCACACCGCTTAGTAAGATTGAAATCAACGGTCATTTATTATATACAACAAGTAATGTTTACACAATAATCCTACTATCTATATAGAAACCTATCACTACTGGCCAATACTTAACTTTAGGAAGAGCCCACCAGGTCAGGGAAACAAATGGCTTATCGAATCGGATCTGGCCCGCGGGATTCAAAAGGCTGATACAGGTCGATGGCTAGGAGTCTTTATCGGATAGCGATCGCTGGATTCAAACTTACAGTTGCTGGTTGATGTTCTTGCGAAGGTCTCGAGCAGGCGAAGAAGGGAGAGAGAGAGAGTTCTGAACTTGGCCCCTCACTTTATAGGGCCCAGGGGCTTCCCGCCTCTCGGGGTGGCCCTTGACCCTGAGTCCCAAGTGATTGGACTTGTTCCCAATCACTGGGTTCGATACGTCCAATTGCGAGGAGATTCCCCGATCGGGGGGGTGATCGTTCACCTGTCTTTGTTTTGGCCGCTGCAGGCGCCGACAGGTCTGACCCGGTATTCAATTGCTAATATGTTGCAATTGTTCCCGGGGATAGCCGATTAAACTGCAGATGTCTGGGTTGATGGGCTGCTAATAGTCCTGAGTATAACTGCAGATGTCTGGGTTGATGGGCTGTTAATAGTCCTGAGTATCGATCTGGGCCGACTTCCCCAGAGCCGAATATGATATTCTGCCTGCAGCTGTCCGTTTGTGTCCTGTTGCCTGCTTTTCCCTTCAGCCTTTTCGGTTAGCCATTTTAAATCAGGTTTTGGCCAAATTAATAGGGAATCAGCCATTTTAGGTGGCTACAAGCCCGAGGAGGGTTCAAGAGATCGGGTGATATTTAAAAATGGTGCCCCGATCTCTTCCTGCACTGATGAGCTCAGCAAATCAGTGCAGGAAGTGAGGTAAGTGAGGCCTTGATGGGGCTTTCCTCACCGAGGCCCAGAAAAACTGCATCCCATTTAATAGTGAGGTCGTTCTCGGCGCTGTAGGCCACACTGTAAATACCCCGCTGTACGTGCCCAAAACGGTACTTTTTGGGGGCATTATATCGCGACAGTCAAAACTATAGGGGAGAATTAAGTACAGTCACCATCACCAGAGAATTAGTTTAAGACAAACTAATGGGGTTAAAGGCTGACAAGTCCCCTGAACCTGATGGGCGGGATTCTCCCATTCGGCGGCAAGTGTGTCCTCGCTGTCGGAAATGCCGTCGTCGGGCTGCTGGGAGTACCGATACTGGCCCCTACAGGGGGCCAGCATGGCGCTGGAGCGGTTCACGCCGCTCCAGCCTCCCATACCGGTGCGAACTGTGCGACGCGCCAACCCGTGCATGCGCAATGGCACCAGCGGCAATGAGGACATGCGCAGTGGCGCCAACCCGCGCATGCGCGGTGGCCTCCTTCAACGTGCCAGCCCCGACACAATATGGCGCAGGAGTTCAGGGGCCGGTGCGTAAGAAAATAGGCCCGTGGAGCGAGAGGCCAGCCCGCCGATCGGTGGGCCCCGATCGCGGGCCAGGCCCCATTGGAGGCCACCCCCGGGGTCGGAGCATCCCTCCCCACCCCCCCCACCCCCCACAGGCCGCCCCCCCGACCCTGCGTGCAGAGTTCCCGCCGACCGTGACCAGGTGTGGACGGTGCCGGCGGGACTCTGCCTTTTTAGAGCGGCCGCTCGGCGCCAAACGTGCCGGCGCCAGTGGCGCCGATTCTCCGCTGTGCGTCGGGGTGGCGTGGCGTGGTTGCGGGGATTCTCCGGCCCGGCGCAGGCTGGGAGAAGCCCGGCGCAGGCTGGGAGAATCCTGCCCGATGTTTTGCACCCCAGGACCTTAAAGGAGGTAGCATAAATGCGTTGGTTGTCATTTTCCCCAAATCTTTGGATTCTGGAACTCTGCCAAAGGATTGGAAAACATGCCAATGTGGCACCCTTGTTCATAAAGGGAATGAGGAAAGATGCAACAAACTACAGGCCACTCAGTCCAACTTCAGTTATTGGAAAAATATTAGAATCAACTATTAAGGAGAGAATAGCAGTGCATTTGGAAAGGCAAAATCTGATCAAGCTGAGTCAGCATGGTTTCTTGAAGGGGAATTAGGTCTGACAAATTTACTAGAATTCTTTGAGGAGTGTAGTAACAAACTTGAGGAGGTTATGTGAACTGTTCGGCCAATTGGGTCAGAAAGCACGAATCTCGCGAGGCATTGTGCAGTGGGTAGATCCCGGGAGCAGCTGTTCCCGGCTTTTATTGGCCACGCTGCGCCATGGCAAGCTGCTTTTCCGGCGCAGTGTGGCCATTGGATCGCACCCTAAGTAGTCGGAGTCAAAGTAGTCGGTACCACATTTCTTATGTCTGTACATAGTTTATTCCTTATAATAAATTGTTTGTTTAGTGTCTAAACTTGGTGGTTGCCCAGCCTTGAATTATTACATTGGCGATGAGGATCAACAGGAGCATCTTCAATTTGCCACGAAGAAAAACAAAGCAGGCCTCTTGTGCAAGTTATCTAAACCAGGTCCATTCAAGACTCAGTAAGTTACAACAATGCCTCTATTTGAAATATTAGAGCCCTTTGGCTTTAATTCAGAACATTGAGTTCAATGTACCAAACTATTGCAAACATTTTTTAAAGCACACAAAAGGGGGGTGGGAGCAGCCTGCTATTCCCAAACCTACAATTTAATAAGGAACTTGACATCTCCCGGCGCCCCTGACTCTAAAACCTTTGAAAAGCTAGTCAAAATAATAAAATGGCATTATCACCTGAAGCCCTCGATAATCAAGTTGTGATATAAGTTCAACTCACCAGCAAGACCCCCAGGGAAGCGATAGCAGCTTTTATGGTGAGATTGCGGCAAACAGATGAACATTGTGAATTTGGGCCTGCCCTTCATGATTTGTTGAGGGACCATCTAGCGTGTGGGATAATTAATACTGCCATACAGAAAAAACTGCTAGCAGAGGGAGAACCCTTGAGAAGATCCTAGCAATTACTCTTGTCATGGAAAGCACAGAAAAGAGTGTGATGGAGCTTCAAGGCGTGCAAGGCAGTGAGGCCCACCAAGTTTGGAGGGAAGCTGCTAGTGGCAGCAGTGCCAAGGATGAGTGAGCAAAGAAATGCAGAGCCTGAAAAAGTGCAGAGGTATAAGAGATTCGGCCAACAAAGATTTATGACGAGTGCTATCGGTGTGGGGGTAACCGCTCTAGGAGAACTGTAGGTTCAAGAAAGCTGTGACTTTGCCTGCAGCAGAATGGGATATATATGAAGCAAATGTAGAGTCAAGCAGGGCCAGCCCAGTGCTAACAGGGTCAAGATTCTAACTCCAGCGCACAGCATGGAGAGTCATTCTGGAGGGGGACCAAATTTATACCAGCTGAATAATATTAAAGCGGGAAAAGTAGCTACAATTTCAATAGTACTGGTGGTCAATGGCCGTCCACTCAAAATGGAGATAGACACAGGAGCCTTGACCACAATAGTGGGAGAGCACATTTTTCAGTTTTCCCAATCCCTGAGATTGAAAAACACTACTGTCAAACTGGCTACGTATACAGGTGAAACTATATAGATCTTGGGAACAATAACAATCCCTGTAAGTTACAAGCAAGACCTCCAGTCAACCTGCCTTATAGCCCACTTTGTGCCGCAATCTGCACAACTGCCCTTAATTGTAATTGGGGGCCAAGGACCAAGCTTGACGGGCTGAGGTTGGCTTCAGGAAATCAAACTAAATTGGCTAGACATTTTTAGAATACATGAAGTCCTCAGAAAGTACCAAGAAGTATTTCAGGAAGAATTGGGCAAAGCTTTTAAGACTTGAAGGCCAAAATTCACGTAGACCTAGAGGCTGCACCAAAATTTTACAGAGCCAGACCTACACCTTGTCGATTGCATGAATAGGTGGAGACCAAATCTAGACGATTAGAAGATCATAAGTCCGTGCAAATTGCAGAGTGGTCAGCTCCCATTGTGCCAGTTGTTAAGCCGAATGACATCACAAGAATCTGCAGAGGCTACAAAGTAACAATAAACCGGGCAGCAAAATTAGACAGGTACCTTATATCTAAAATAGGGTACTTATGCGCAAAGTTGACTAGGGGTCTAACATACACCAAGTTGGACATGAGTCTGTGTATTAGCAGTTAGAGCTGGATGACCCTTCCAGTGAGTTCATCACTATTAATACACATAAGGGCCTCTACCAGTACACCAGATTGCCATTGGGAGTCTCATCTGCTTGTGCAATGTTTCAACACACAATGGAGAGCCTATTTGTCTATCTGGAGGATGTGCTAGTCACGGAGCCACAGACAAAGTACACCTCACTAACCTGGAGGAGGTTTTAAAAAGGTTCCAGAAAGATGGAGTAAGACTAAAATGAGATAAATGTACTTTTCAGGCGAGTGAGGTGACTTATTTGGGTTTTACAGTGGATGCACAAGGATTGCATCCCATGGAAGAGAAGGTTGGGTCCATTAAGGAAGCACCAGTCCGGAAGAAAAAAATCTTTCTGAGCTAAAATCTTTCCTTGGAATGATAAATAACGATGGGAGATGCATTCCAAACTTGCCTACTATGTTGGCACCTTCACAAGCATTGTTACAAAGCACCAATGACGGTACTGGAAGGTGGAGCAAAAAGAAGCCTTCAGACAACTGAAGCAAGACCTCCAGTCAACCTGTCAACATAGCCCACTTTGATCTTTCTAAAGAAATCATTCTCAGTTGTGAGGCATCTCCTTACGGAATTGGAGTTGTTCTGTCGTATAAAATGAATGACGGGTCAGAAAGGCCCATCGGCTATGCTTCAAGAATCCTAACTGCTGCAGAGAAGGCAGATTCACGGATCCGGCCATCATTTTTGGGATAGAAAAATTCCTCCAATATGTTTATGGCCGGCATTTTACCATAATCACTGATTATAAACCCTGTTTCGAGAAGATAAAGCAATCCCTCCGAAAGCAAGGATACAGCGTTGGGCTTTATTGTTGTCATTGCTTACACAGACACCCCCTCCCACGTCTGTCTGGAATCTAGAGTGCAGTCCAGACTGGGCATTGGGAAGCATTATAGCTGTAATACTTACCTTGCAGCTCCATGTGGCTATTCTTCAAAGGACAGCAGCTGTGACCTGCGTCGGGTTCCCACAGATCCATTAGCATCCAGCCATTCATAGCTTTAGCAGGGGTCTGTGATTGACAGCTTGTACAAACCACCGGCAGATTTGAGCCATTCATATTCCTTCATACTTTAGTGGCCTAAGTAGTGAAACCCCAAAGTTTGTAATCATTGACCACATCAAAGAGAGGTAAGTGCAGTGAAATCACAAGCTTGAGTGGAATGCACTTATATCTCTTTGATGTGGTAGTGTTTATAAAAATTGGGATTCACCCCATGCCAGGGACTCACCGGAACTCACCAGAGACCTCGCCAGGGCACCATTTAGTACCGGTCCGCACAAATGTGGGCTAGTCGTAACAACACCAGGTTTTGTGAAGGGGAGGTCGTGTCTCACTAACTTGATAGAGTTTTTCGAGGAGGTCACAAAGACGACTGATGCAGGTAGGGCAGTGGATGTTGTCTTCATGGACTTCAGTAAGGCCTTTGACAAGGTCCCTCATGGCAGACTGGTACAAAAGGTGAAGTCACACGGGATCAGGAGTGAGCTGGCAAGATGGATACAGAACTGGCTAGGTCATAGAAGGCAGAGAGTAGCATTGGAAGGGTGCTTTTCTGATTGGAGGGCTGTGACGAGTGGTGTTCCTCAGGGATCAATGCTGGGACCTTTGTTTGTAGTATATATAAATGATTTGGAGGAAATGTAACTGGTCTGATTAGTAAGTTTGCAGACGACACATTGATTGGTGGAATTGCGGATAGCGATGAGGGCTGTCAGAGGATACAGCAGGATTTAAATTGTTTGGAGACTTGGGCGGAAAGATGGCAGATGGAGTTTAATCCGGACAGATGTGAGGTAATGCATTTTGGAAGGTCTAATGCAGGTAGGGAATATACAATGAATGGTAGAACGCTCAAGAGTATTGACAGTCAGAGAGATCTAGGTGTACAGGTCCACAGGTCACTGAAAGGGGCAACACAGGTGGAGAAGGTAGTCAAGAAGACATAAGGCATGCTTGCCTTCATTGGTCGGGGCATTGAGTATAAAAATTGGCAAGTCATGTTGCAGCAGTACAGAACCTTAGTTAGGCCCCACTTGGAGTACAGTGTTCAATTCTACCAGAAGGATGTGGAGGCTTTAGAGAGGGTGCAGAAGGGATTTACCAGGATGCTGTCTGGTATGGAGGGCATTAGCTATGAGGAGAGGTCGAATAAACTCGGTTTGTTCTCACTGGAACGACGGAGGTTGAGGGGCGACCTGATAGATGTCTACAAAATTATGAGGGGCATAGACAGAGTGGATAGTCAGAGGCTTTTTCCCAGTGTAGAGGGGTCAATTACTAGGGGGCATAGGTTTAAGGTGCTGGGGGCAAGGTTTAGAGGAGATATACGAGGCAAGTTTTTTTACACAGAGGGTAGTGGATGCCTGGAACTCGCTGCCAGAGGAGGTGGTGGAATGAAGGACGATAGTGACGTTGAAGGGACATCTTGACAAATACATGAATAGGATGGGAATAGAGGAATATGGACCCCGGAAGTGCAGAAGATTTTAGTTCAGATGGGCAGCATGGTTGGCACAAGCTTGGAGGGCCGAAGGGCCTGTTCCTGTGCTGTACTTTTCTTTGTTCTTTGTTAATAGGAAGCAATGAGTAACGATAAGGTTTTTTTTCTCAGATTGGAGAGCAGTAACCAGTGGAGTTGGATTGTATTGGTTTATTGTCACGTGTACCGAGGTACAGTGAAAAGTATTTTTCTGCGAGCAGCTCAACAGATCATTAAGTACATAAAAAGAAAAGAAAAGAAAAAGAAAATACATAATAGGGCAACGCAAGGTACACAATGTAACTACATGATGCACGATCAATTGCACAAAGACGAGAGTTGAATACAACTGAGGCTTTATTACACTAAGATGTGTGGCCTCCTACAGCAGCTGGCGAAATGGCTGCTGTATGGGGAGCACACATATTTATACTCCGCCTACTGGGCGGAGCCAGCAGGCAGGGACTACCCCCATAACTGTAGTACAGGGCCTTACCACACATCTCCTAATATATACAACAGTGGTGATTACCACACTACATAAACACCGGAATCGGGTGAAGCATAAAGGGTGCAGTGTTAATGAGGTCAGTCCGTAAGAGGGTTGTTTAGGAGTCAGGTAACAGCGGGGAAGAAGCTGTTTTTGAATCTTTTGGTGCTCAGACTTCTGTATCTCCTGCCCGATGGAAGAAGTTGGAAGAGTGAGTAAGCTGGGTGGGAGGGGTCTTTGATTATGCTGCCCACTTTCCCAAGGCAGCGAGAGGTGTAGATGGAGTCAATGGATGGGAGACAGGTTCGTGTAATGGACTGGGTAGTGTTCACTACTCTCTGATGTTTCTTGTAGTCTTGGGCCGAGCAGTTGCCAAACCAGGCTGTGATGCAGCCAAATAGGATGCTTTCTATGGTGCATCTGTAAAAGTTTGTAAGAGTTAATGTGGACATGCCGAATGTCCTCAATTTCCTGAGGAAGTATAGGCGCTGTTGTGCTTTCTTGATGGTAGCGTCGACGTGGGTGGACCAGGACAGATACCCTTAGGAATTTGAAGCTGCTAACCATCTCCATTGATGCTGACAGGGGTGTGTACAGTACTTTGCTTCCTGAAGTCAATGCCCAGCTCTTTAGTTTTGCTGGCATTGAGGGAGAGATTGTTGTCGCTGCACCACTCCACTCGGTTCTCTGGAGTGCCAAATGGATTAGTGTTGGGACCACAACTTTTCACAATATACATTAATGATCTGGAAGAAGGTACTGAAGGCACTGTTGCTAAGTTTGAAGATGATACAAAGATCTGTAGAGGGACAGGTAGTATTGAGAAAGCAGGCGGGCTGCAGAAGGACTTGGGCAGGCTAGGAGAGTGGGCAAAGAAGTGGCACATGGAATACAATGTGGAAAAGTGTGAGGTTATGCACTTTGGAAGGAGAAATGGAGGCCTAGATTATTTTCTAAAGGGGGAAATGCTTAGGAAATCAGAAACACAAAGGGACCTGTGGGTCCTTGTTCATGATTCTCTTAAGGTTAACGTGCAGGTTCAGTCGGCAGTTAGGAAGGCAAATGGGGCAGCACGGTGGCGCAGTGGGTTAACCCTGCTGCCTCACACACCGAGGTCCCAGGTTCGATCCCGGCTCTGGGTCACTGTCCGTGTGGAGTTTGCACATTCTCCCCGTGTTTGCGTGGGTTTCGCCCCACAACCCAAAGATGTGCAGGGTAGGTGGATTGGCCACACTAAATTGCCCCTTAATTGGAAAAAAAAAATTGAGTACTCTAAATGTTTTTAAAAAGGAAGGCAAATGCAATGTTAGCATTCGTGTGGAGAGGGCTAGAATACAAGACCAGGGATGTATTTCTGAGGCTCTGGTCAGACCCTATTTGGAATATTGTGAGCAGTTTTGGGCTCCGTATCTAAGGAAGGATGTGCTGGCCTTGGAAAGGGTCCAGAGGAGGTTCACAAGAATAATCCCTGGACTGTTGAGCTTGTCGTATGAGGAATGGTTGAGGACTCTGGGTCTGTACTCATTGGAGTTTAGAAGGATGAGGGGGATCTTATTGAAACTTACAGGATACTGCGAGGCTTGGATAGAGTGGTCCTGGAGAGGATGTTTCCACTTGTAGGAAAAACTAGAAGCAGAGGGAACAATCTCAGACTAAAGGGACGATCCTTTAAAACAGAGATGAGGAGGAATATCTTCAGCCAGAGGGTGGTGAATCTGTGGAACTCTTTGCTGCAGAAGGCTGTGGAAGCCAAATCACAGTGTCTTTAAGACTGAGATAGATAGGTTCTTGATTAATAAGGGGATCAGGGGTTATGGGGAGAAGGCAGGAGAGTGGGGATGAGCAAAATATCAGCCATGATTGAATGGCGGAGCAGATTCGATGGACCTAGTGCCTATTTCTGTTCCTATGTCTTGTGGTCTTATGGAGGAAGGGTCAGAGCGTACTGTGGCTAAATTGGCAGATAATGGGAGGGAAGGTGGGAGGGAAGGCAGGTTGGAAGGAGGAATAAGTAGCCTAGAGAAACATATTGACAGGATAGGTAAGTGGGCAGCAAATTACATTTAATGTGGAAAAATGTGAGGTTGTTCATTTTGAAAGGAAGAATGAGAAGGTGGATTATTATTTAAATGAAGAGAGGCTGCAGAGTGGCATGAGAGGTTGGGGTGTGGTGAATAGGAGATATTGGGGGCAATTCCCCAGGGCCGTTAGCCCCAGCCGGGATTCTCGCTGGCCCTTGAATTGGGCGTGAGGCCCAAACCAGGATTCTCTTCGGCGTGAAAACTTGTGGCGTGTGACCTCCCGGCGAGCTCAGGTTCTCGTTCAGTAATGGCGAGAACCAGATCAGAACTCAGTAGCACCCATTTCAATCGGGAATGCAGCAGCCACCCGGGAGGCTCCGGTCCCCCCAGCTGAAAGTCCTGCAGTTGCCAATCAATACTGGTGCTTAAAGGGCAGCACGATGGCGCAGTGGTTAGCACTGCAGTCTCACGGCGCCGAGGTCCCAGGTTCGATCCCAGCTCTGGGTCACTGTCCGTGTGGAGTTTGCACATTCTCCCCGTGTTTGCATGGGTTTCACCCCCACAACCCAAAGATGTGTAGAGTAGATGGATTGGCTACGCGAAATAGCTCCTTAATTGGAAAAAATTAATTGGGTACACTAAATTTTTTTTAAAAAAATACCGGTGCTTAAAAGCAGTGGCCAGGCTCCATGGACTCTGAAGGGGAGTAAGAGGGTGAGTACCCTCTCTACACTGACCTCCAGCATGTCATGGGGGCCTTTCAGGGGAGTTGAGAGCCTGGGAGGTCTCAGGTTGGGGGTCTTGCCGGGATGGGGGTCTTGTGGCAAGTCTTCTCTCTGTCACCTTGAAAACCTTTAAACTGTCCTTGCACAACAATATCAATGATCTGTCAGATGAAGGTAAAAGTCTTCCCTTTGATGTGTTGGAAACTTTATTTACGTTAAATTGCATTGACGACGATGTGCTGAGCAGTCGCACGTCAGGTGGCTCTCCTCCGGTGCATCTGAAAAATAGCCACTTTTTAACGAAAACACGCCAGAAAACGTGGCAACTCATTCCCCAACCTTAGTAAGAAGGAGGAAGGCAGAAAGAGAGGGGGAAAATAAGAAAAACAAATGCCGGAGAAGGCCAGTCTCGGGGCCGAACAGACACCAGTGGAAGGGGCCAGGAACAGCAGCATTCGGACGAGTCGACCAGCGCACGAGCCACCGGTGTAAGAAGGGCAGGGCAGCCACGGGCAAACCCCTCCCCCACCAGGGGGGAGCTGGAAGGCATCCTTCACCGAGGCACCAGCTGGAGGTAAAGGCGGAGGTAAAAGCGGACATTGAGGCTGCAGTGAAGGACGCACTGGCCGAAACTCTGGCCCAAATACAGCTCGCCCTGAGCAGAGCGGAGAAGAGACTGGAAGCCCAAGAGGCGTCCATTGAGGAAATGGAAAAGGCCGCAACTGACCAGAGTGTTCGGATCGTGGCTGCTGGAGAAAGAGATGGCGAGGTTGGTCACGATGCAGAGCAGTCTGAGGGGGTAAAGTGGAGGATCAGGATGTAAAACTTGCGGATTTCATAGAATTTACAGTGCAGAAGGAGGCCATTTGGCCCATCGAGTCTGCACCGGCTCTTGGAAAGAGCACCCCACCAAAGGTCAACACCTCCACCCTCTCCCCATAACCCAGTAACCCCACCCAACACTAAGGGCAATTTTGGACACTGTGGGCAATTTAGCATGGCCAATCCACCTAACCCGCACATCTTTGGACTGTGGGAGGAAACCGGAGCACCCGGAGGAAACCCACGCACACACGGGGAGAATGTGCAGACTCCACACAGACAGTGACCCAAGCCGGGAATCGAACCTAGGACCCTGGAGCTGTGAAGCAATTGTGCTACCCACAATGCTACCGTGCTGCCACAAGATTGTGGGCCTACCAGAGGGAATCGAAGGCAGGGACCCCACGGACTAAGCGGCCCAGATGCTGGGAAACCTGGTGGGAAGGGAGACTTTCCCCAACACACCAGAAATAGACAGGGCACACCGGTCGCTGCACCTGAAACCCAAAGCCGGGGAACAACCGAGGGGAGGAATAGCTAAACTGCACCGGTACCAGGACTGAGAAGGAATCCTGCGCTGGGCCAGGCAGTCCAGAACTGTACCTGGGAAGGACACAAAATAAGAATATAACAGGGCGAAAGCAGCACTGTACAAGAACGGCGTACGCTTTGGTATGCTGTACCCAGCAAAGCTCTGGGTCACATGCCAAGGCAAGGGACACTTTTTCACAGCCCCTGCCGAGGCAGACAAGTTTGTTGTGGAATGGACAGCGATAGTAGGGGAAGCAATAAAGGGCCCATGGCAACGAATTACAGCACGGCGATGAGCCGACACAAGGGAGAGAGGAAGAGCCTCTTTCCCCCTCCCCCAACACATCCTGAGCAACAAGCACAAGTCACCACCTGAGAGACAACCTCGTGCGGGACATCGCGACCTCGTTTGAGAGAACGAGAGCAGCGGAAAAGGGAGAGCGGAGTGGCAAGTGAGAGGAGTGCAGGGTGAGAGGGGGAAAGAACGGGTAGGAACTACAGAGAGTGGGAGAGAGAAAAACGAGACGAGGGGGGGTCACCACACTAGCGGGAAAGCTAACGCACCCCTGACAGGCAGGGGGGGGGGACTAACAGCGGGGACAGGGAAGCAAAGGGGGGAAAAAGCTGGAGGAAGGCAAACGGGGGGGGGGGGGGGGGGGGCAGCATGGGAAAGGGAGGAGAAAGGCAGAAGGGGGGCTGGGAGGGAAGGGGACATAGGGAAAGGGGAAAAAACAGGACCAGAGCGAAAGCGGCAATATGGCTACAAAGGGGCGTAACCAGGAGCCCGAAGCAAGGAATCGCTGCAAGCAACCACCCAGTACGGTCTCTGGGTGAAGGGAGACCCCAGAGTGCAGAGGCCTACCCACGTGGTGGATGCACAGTGGGCGGCCATGTTGGATGCCCCCATGACAAAGGGAAACCCCAGAGCGCAGGGACCTGACCGCATGGGGAGAGCAGTGACAGTGGCCATCTTGGACGGCCCCCTAACAAAGGGAAACCCCGGAATGCAGGGGTGCATCCATCAAGTAAGTATGGTTAATCCCACTGGAGTGGGGGGACAAAAAAACCCCACCAGGATAGTCACTTGGAATGTCAGGGGACTCAAAGGCCCAGTGAAAAGAGTTTTCACCCACCTAAGAAACATGAAAGCTGACATAGTCTTCCTCCAAGAGATACCGGTTGTACTCGTCAATGTGTACGCCCTCAACTGGGATGACACAAAATTCATTAAAAAGACCATGGCGGAAATCCCCGACATAGCGTCCCAAAACAGGGAAGACCTCAAACATGGCGAAGGAACTTGTTGTGTTGTTCACCCTGGGGTAACACGGACTGCACACGATGCAGTTAACTGATCAAGTATACACCAAACATTGGGGTTGGTTCAATATAAGATTTATTGAACTTCAGTAATGAAGCATGCAGCTGTCTGTGGGTTGACTCTACTACTCTAAGTAAACTAACATTAACTATCTAGACCAGGCTAGCTCTGATCCACGTGTAGAAGGTGTTGAATGATTTGTACACCCTGACTGTCACTACAGTTGTCACCAGTGGAAAGAGACAGAGTGCTGATGCCTCGTGTGTTTTATAGTTGGAAGCCCCCCTCTGGTGTTCTGTCTGGTGATTGATTGTGTTGTGTTCTGTATGTTGATTGGCTCCCCTGGGTGTCTGTCACTGCCTGCTTTTACCTCATGATGTGCATGGGTGCATATTATGACAGAGCTCAGTCGTTTTGTGGAGCAGATGGGGGCGGTGGACCCTTGGAGGTTCACCCACCCAGGGGAGAAAGATTTCTCCTTCTTCTGCCCAGTGCACAATGTATACTCTAGTATCGACTTCTTTGTGGTGGGGAAATCGGTGCTTCCAGGGCAGGTCAAGGTGGAATACTCAGCAATCGTAATCTCCGACACGCTCCACATTACATGGATGCAAGGTTGGAGTCAGGCAGTGCCCAATGGCCTACATGGAGGTTGGACACTGCCCTAATAGCCTACAAGGCCTTCAGTGAAGGAGTATCACAGGCCATGACTGAATTTACAAAAAACAATCAAAATGGGGAGGTTTCACCCTCCACGTTCTGAGAGGTGCGAAAGGCTGGGAAAAGAGAGGAAGTTATCACCTTTAAAGCGCAAAGAGACAGGGAGGAGAGACAGGCTAGGCAGCAGTTGGTCGACTCCATACTTGAGGTAGACCGTAAATACTCCGAGGCTCTGAACATAGAGCTCCTGGCAGAGAGGAAAAAGCTACAAATGGACTTTGACCTGTTCTCCACAAGGGAAGCGGTGCACCAACTCCACCAGGCACGGGGACCCTATGCAAACATGGGGGCAAAGCCAGCTGCCTGTTGACGTACCAGCTAAGGAAGCAGGCAGCCACCAGAGAGATCGCGCAAATCAGAGACAACAGAGGCACACTAGAAACAGACCCAGATAAGGTCAACAAATCTTTCAAGGCCATTTACCAGGGGCTGTACACCTCAGAACCCCCAACAGGGGACTTAGGGATGAAACAGTTCCTTGACGGACTAGTCACGCCAGTCGTGGGGGAGGACAGAAAATGGCGCCTGGAAGCACCGCTAGAACTGGGAGAGATCATGGAGAGTATTAGCTCCATGCAGGTGGGGAAGGCGCCGGGACCAGACGGGCTCCCAGCAGATGCCTACAAGGAATCCGCGAAAGCACTGGCCCTGCACCTGCGAGAGATGTCCACATATTTGCTGGCTAGGGGCACACTGCCACCCACGCCAGCACAGGCCTCAATCTCGCTAATACCTTACAAAGGCAAAGACCCAATGTAATGTGGGTCATACTGACCCATCTCACTACTAAACATAGATGTCAAAATACAGGCCAACATCCTTGCCAAAAGGCTGAAGAACTGCGTTTCACAGGTGGCCGAAGGGGACCAGACGGGTTTTGTCAAAGGGAGACAGCTAACATCAAACATCAGGCGCCTGCTGAACATGATCATGACCCCCACCGGGGTGGGAACACCTGGGGTGATCATCTCCTTGGACACAGAAAAGGCCTTTGACAGAGTCGAGTTGAAGTACCTCATAGAGGTACTGGAGTGGTTCGGGTTCGGAACAGGGTTCACCTCCTGGGTGAAGCTCCTGTACAACAGTCCCATGACGAGCATACGGACAAACAACACCAGCTCCCAGTACTTCCAGCTGCACAGGGGCACCAGGCAAGGATGCCCATTGTACCTGCTGCTGTTCGCCCCAGCGATCGAACCACTCGCGATCGCACTCAGAACAGCAAAGAACTGGAGGGGGATTCAAAGAGGAGGCAGAGAGCACAGAGTCTCGCTCTATGTGGATGACCTGCTCCTCTACATCTCGGAACCACAAAGCAGCATGGAAGGTATCATCGCGCTCCTGAAAGGGTTTGGGGCCGTCTCGGGCTACAAACTCAACATGAGCAAAGCGAGATCTTCCCGGTGAACCCGCAAGGGGGAGGGACAGCACTGGTGGGACTGCCGATTAAACAAGCCCGACACAAATTCCGGTACCTGGGGATCCAAATCGCTCAGGACTGGATGGGGTCCACAAATGGAACCTGACCAATCTGACAGAGGAAGTCAAAAAGGCCCTGCAGAGGTGGAACGCACTCCCACTCTCCCTGGCAGGGAGAGTACAGACGATCAAAATGAATGTGCTGCCCAGGTACCTCTTCCTACATAGATCCATCCTGATCTATATCCGCAAGGCCTTTTTCAACTCATTGGACAAGTTAATCATGGTGTTTGTATGGGGGGGAAGAATGCTAGGATCACAAATAAGGTCCTACAGAAAACAAAGTCCAGGGAAAGGCTAGCCCCCCCAAACCTACAGTACTACCGCTGTACTAAAAACACTCCAGCAGCCCAGTGGTGGTCGCCACCCTCCAGACCTGGAACCAGCAAATAGATAAACAAGTAGCTCAGAGCCAAGGTATGAGAGAAGAGAGGGAAGGGAGGGAAGACCGGGGGGGGGGGGGGGGGGGGGGTGGCAGTGCAGGAGGGAGTAGCCAAACACAGCTGAAAAGAAAGGGGAGCAGCAGAGAGGGAGAGGGTGGGAGGGGAAGGAGGGGGGGGGGGGAAACGTGGGCAGGGAAGGGAGGAAAAAGAGAGGGAGGAGGGACGAGGGGAGGACAACTGCAGACAGGAGCCAGACTGGAGGAAAGAGGAGGGAACACAAACTGGAGGGAGAGCACAGGGAACGACAGTGACCACAACTAGCACAGCAGGGTAAAAGAGATTAAGAAAGCACAAGAAGAAAGTACGACGGACGGTCGAAGCGGAGGCAAATGCACAGAAACAAAAAATAAAACTGACCAAGAGATGCAAGTGACATCAGGGGCACCCCCCAGGTGCCCCTCCCACCCGGTTTTGTTTTTGCTTGTTCTGCATTTAACAAAAAAAAAACAGAAAAGAAGGTGGGGGAGAAAGCCCCCCCCATAATGGCATGCGTAATGAAACTCTCTCTACTTGGCTTCTCTGTACATACACTTCCCCTGTTGTTATTTTCCCACCCCTTGGTTTTTTAGTTTTGTAGTGTTTTTGCTATTTCTGTTTGGTTTCTCTGTGTGTACATCTGTAAATATATCATGTATAAAACCCAATGAAAACAGTTTCAAAAAAAACCTCATCTGCCTTTGCTATGATACTCCTAGCATTAAAGTAGAGGCCATCCAGCCTCGCCTTACCCCCTTGAAACTCAACAGGCTGTGTCCCTATTGCATTAACACTCCCCCTGTCGTACTAATTTGAATCTTGAGTCATACTTTAAACATACCTAGAAGCTTTAAATATAAGTTCACAAAA